>NC_081313.1:95952966-96263868 GCF_026419965.1 Kogia breviceps
AAGTACATATGACTACCTTTTAAAGAGTTGAACAGAACGTATCTAGGAAAGTTGTTCATAACCTTTTTCTATTTTGTTGTGTGCATGTTTGATCATTTAGTGAATTTATTACCTTATCCATTAAAGAAAAAAAATCTAGAAAATTTTCTAGATTTTGGCTCAACACTTTAATTGAAAATGAAAAAGGAAGGCAAAATAAGACCATATTAAAACTTAGATATAGCTAATGAACTGGTCAAAATGAAAAAAACTCAATGTTAGCAGACTTGTGAAGAAATAGGCACCCGATGCAATCCTGATGCATTGGGATTTTCTTTTCCATTTGCCTGGAATGCTTTTCCCACAGATATCTGCATGTCTTGATTCATCACTCCCTTCAGGTCTCTGCTTTGATGTCACTTTAAAAGAGTTCCTCCTTGACCATCTGTATCCTAACCATCCTGTATAAAATTGCACCTTCCCATCCATCACTCTCTCTACCTCTGCCTATCATTCTCTTTATCTCTTAACTGTTTATTTTCTTTATAATATGCATCATTTCTTAATATATTATTTATTTTCCTGTTTACTGTCTGCTTCGCTTCACTAGTATGAAAATTCCCTGAAAGTAGGAAGTTTGTCCCAAGTATTTATTCAAGTGAAAAATGGGAAGTCATCCAAATGTTACCAGACTCTCATATTAACACAATGAATTCAGTGCTGTAAAACCAAACTAAGGTGTTAAAGGTTATTAAAATGGTTTAAAGGTTTCAGTGAATCATTATCTACTGCCCTTACACGTGTACACAGACATGCTTACCTTGTCTATGCGTCTTCCCTTTTACTATGTACTTTTTATTGACTTCGGGAAAAATTACAAAAATATACATTCTTTATAAAAAGTCAAGCAATACCATAAATAATACAAAAATTGATTCTGTCATTCTTTTGTCTATGAAAATCAAATGTTGTTGAGGATTTTTGCATCTATATTCATTAGGGTTATTGGCCTGTAATTTTCTTGAAGTATCCTCGTTTGGTTTTTGGTTCAAGAGGGCATTGGTAGGAATAGAGTCCCTGAAGGAGGTACAGTTAGAATAAAGGCTCTAGGGTGGGAGCATACTTGGTGTATTCAAGGGACAACAAGATGGCCAGTGTGCCTAGACCAGAGTGGTACCAGGCACTAGTGAGAAAGGATGTAAGAAAGGTAACAGGAACCAGTTTGTGCAGGATTTTTAAGCCACAGGAAAGATTTCAGCTTTTACTTCGAGTTAACTGGGAAGCCATTGCAGTCAAATGAATTAAACAGGACGCTATTTCAACTCAGTGCTAAAAGAAGTTGAAATGGTAATTCTTAAATAGGGGTAAGTTTCTGAGGTTAAACTATTTAGGACATATATATATATATATATATATATCTAATACAGTGTACAGATGCATCTGTCTTTAAGAAAATCAATGATACCAAATGCCTGAATCACATCAGTATAAACCTTAACCCTAATTCCCCTAGTCCATAACTGATTTAAGAACACTTAGTTAATCTGCAGGGCTTCTAACAATTTTAATACCTGACTACAATTGTCAGGAAATTTTGATAATTTAATCTAGAATATCACTAAGGTAAGAGTGGTCAACTCTTAAAGAATAAACAATTTTTAAAAAATTGAATTTATATTTTTCTCTTAGACATTGCAAAATTTTAAATTGTGTCCCACAAAAAGAAATATATATTATATACACATATAAAGAATCCCTGGGATTCAATGTGTATAACTGAGACATTAGTTTCATAGAACAACTCATGTCTGTGTATTCTATTTTTAATTTAATTTAATTTCACTCTATACCTATTGTGCCCTCCAGCCTTAATATTTTTTTTTCCCTTCTGAGAGTGATATCTTGCTGGGTCACTGAAGACCTCCTGACCCCCCTGTGATTTCTGCTTTAAATTCAGCTCTAAGAACATGCAGGGATATGTTTATAATTAAATGCAAATGAGTGATATCAAGTATTGTATAATATTTCCTAGTACACCGAAGTACATCGAAGAAAAGAATGGAGGTTTGCCTGGAAAAAGATCAGACAGAGATTCTAGGCAAGGCTAATTGGTAAGCACCGCATTGGCCAGGAAGTCTTTGCAGGAGAGGTCAGAGGTCATACCCTATAGGCAGGAGCAGCAGGTGCCACAGGCCAGCTGAATTGGAGCTTCTGCTTACAAAGACTTTGTCACTGGCTCTGCTTTTTCAGGAGGTACAAGGTCAGCTAACCTCATTTCTGAGGTAATACATAGAATACGAGGTGGTACTAGCAACCAGGGAAAGAAGAACTAGGAAAAATAAGAGCCAACTCCCCCTACCTGAACACATACCCTGTAGTTACACAGCTGCACAGACTCCAGTGTCCCTGGTTCCAATTTTTCAGGCAGTTCCCAGGATTTAGGGCAAATTCCAGAGTCAGAATATTTATTTTTAATCTTTAAGTAAACCTCATATTCACTAATTTACTAGTACATTCTCCTATGACCAATTACATTTCGCCATGTGCCAACTATAATAAACTGCACAAAAGCGTATAGAGCATTTTTGTTTGTTTGAAGAAAGTTGGTAATAAAAATGTGCAGGGGAGCTGCTTAAACATAGCAATGTGGATCTCTACCAAAACAGAAAGAAAAAGCTAGTAAAGGCCAACTGAGGGTTTGTAAGTTTGAGCACAGAGAATTGCTTCCTAAAAGTACTATGGAATCCACTTTTGATAGTTAGCTATGTGACTTCACATAAGTTATTCCACCTCTCTGAACCTTAATTTGCTCATCTGAAAACAAAACAAAAACAAAACAAACAACAGGTATCTGGATATGGCTATGCAAGTTACTTTCCTGCTTCATTTTTCTAAGGTTTTGTTGCTGAACTTGATTTATATAATGGTAGCATTTGCGAGGTTCTCTTTTTCCCTTTCCGATGAATCCAGCTGGGTAAAATCCATGTAATAAAATGTCTCTGAGAATGAAGAAGCCCACCCTGCTTACTTTATGACTGACTAATAATTCTGTGCCTGATGTAATCCACAGGTTTTGAGATTTATTAGATTAAGTTGCTCATCTTGGAGGCTGTTGAACCATGAGATAAGTTTCCCAGATTCATCTGTAAAACAGTATGATGTCAGGAGCACAGTGAGATGATTTTAGAACTGACAAAGTCATAGGGAGGACAAAATGACTAGTTTTTTTTCCTATCTAAGTGTTGGCATGTGAAGTCAACTTTATTACATGAATAAATTTAATACTTGATAAATTTATGTTTCAGTACAGAATAAATTTATTATTATTATTTTTTTAACATTTTTATTGGAGTATAATTGCCTTACAATGTTGTGTTAGCCTCTGCTGTACAACAAAGCAAATTGGCTATATGTATACAGATATCCCCTTATCCCCTTCCTCCTGTGCCTCCCTCCCACTCTCCCTATGTCACAAAGCACTGAGCTGATCTCCCTGTGCTATTCAGCTGCTTCCCACTAGCTATCTGTTTTACACTGGGTAGTGTATACGTGTTAGTGCTACTCTTTCACTTCATCCCAGCTTACCCTTCCCTCTCCCTGTGTCCTCAATTCCATTCTCTACCATCTGCATCTTTATTCCTGTCCTGCCCCCAGGTTCATCAGAACCTTTTTTTTTTTTTTAAGACTCGCTATATATATGTTAGCATATGGTATTTGTTTTTCTCTTTCAGACTTACTTCACTTTGTATGACTTCACTCTTACTTCACTTTGTATTCACTAACTACAAATAACTCAATTTCATTTCTCTTTATGGCCAAATAATATTACATTGTATATACATGCCGTATCTTCTTTATCCATTCATATGTCCATACACAGGTTGGTTCCATGTCCTGGCTATTGTAAATAGTGCTGCAATGGACATTGTGGTACATGAGTCTTGTTGAATTGTGGTTTTCTCACGGTGTATGCCCAGCAGTGGGATTGCTGGGTCATATGGTAGTTCTATTTTTAGTCTTTTAAGGAACCTCCATACTGTTCTCCACAGTGGCTGTATCAATTTACATTCCCACCAACAGTGCAACAGGGTTCCCTTTTCTCCATGTCCTCTCCAGCATTTACTGTTGGTAGATTTTTTTGATGATGGCCATTCTGACCTGTGTGAGGTGATACCTCATTGTAGTTTTGATTTGCATTTCTTTAATGATTAGTGATGTTGAGCATCCTTTCATGTGTTTGTTGGCAATCTGTATATCTTCTTTGGAGAAATGTCTATTTAGGTCTTCCCATTTTTTGATTGGGTTGTTTGTTTATTTGATATTGAGCTGCATGAGCTGCTTGTATATTTTGGAGATTAATCCTTCGTCAGTTGCTTCTTCTGCAAATATTCTCTTCCATTTTGAGGGTTGTTGTTTCGTCTCGTTTATGGTTTCCTTTGCTGTGCAAAAGCTTTTAAGTTTCATTAGGTCCCATTTGCTTATTTTTGTTTTTATTTCCCTTTCTCTAGGAGGTAGGTCGAAAAGGATCTTGCTGTGATTTATGTCATAGAGAACTCTGCATATGTTTTCCTCTAAGAGTTTTATAGTGTCTGGCCTTACATTTAGGTATATAATCCATTGTGAGTTTCTTTTTGGTGTTATGGTTTTTTATGTTATGGTTTATGGTTTTATGGTGTTAGGAAGTGTTCTAATTTCATTCTTTTACATGTAGCTGTTCAGTTTTCCCAGCACCACTTATTTAAGAGGCGGTCTTTTTTCCAGTGTACTTTCTTGCCTCCTTTATCAAAAATAAGGTGACCATGTGTGCGTGGGTTTATCTCTGAGGTTTCTATCCTGTTCCATTGATCTATATTTCTGTTTTTGTGCCACTACCATACTGTCTTGATTACTGTAGCTTTGTAATATAGTCTCTAGTTAGGGAACCTGATTCCTCCAGCTCCATTTTTCTTTCTCAAGATTGCTTTGGCTATTCGGGATCTTTTGTGTTTCCATACAAATTGTGAAATTTTTTGCTCTAGTTCTGTGAAAAATGCCAGTGGTGGTTTGATAGGGATTGCATTGATTCTGTAGATTGCTTTGAGTAGTATAGTGATTTTCACAGTGTTGATTCTTCCAATCCAGGAACATGGTATATCTCTACATCTGTTTGTATCATCTTTAATTTCTTTTATCAGTGTCTTATAGTTTTCTGCATACAGGTCTTTTGTCTCCTTAGGTAGATTTATTCCTAGGTGTTTTATTCTTTTTCTTGCAGTGGTAAATGGGAGTGTTTCCTTAATTATTCTTTCAGATTTTTTATCATTAGTATAGGAATGCAAGAGATTTCTGTGCATTAATTTTTTATCTTGGTACTTTACCAAGTTCATTGATTAGCTCTAGTAGTTTTCTAGTAGCATCATCGGGATGCTCTGTGTATAGTATCTTGTGTAAACAGTGACAGCTTTACTACTTCTTTTCCAATTGGGATTCTATTATTTCCTTTTCTTCTCTGATTGCTGTGGCCAGAACTTCCAAATCTGTGTTGAATAATAGTGGTGAGAGTGGGCATTCTTGTCTTGTTCCTGATTTTAGGGGAAATGGTTTCAGTTTCTCACCATTGAGAATGATGTTGGCTCTGGGTTTTTTGTATATGGCCTTTATTATGTTGAGGTAAGTTTCCCCTATGCCTACTTTCTGGAGAGTTTCTATCATAAATTGGTGTTGAATATTGTCAAAAGCTTTTTCTGAATCTATTGAGATTATCGTATGGTTTTTATCCTTAAGTTTGTTCCTACGGTGATCACATTACTTGATTTGCATATACTGAAGAATCCTTGCAATCCTGGATAAACCCCACTTGGTCATGGGGTATGATCCTTTTAATGTGCTGTTGTATTCTGTTTGCTAGTATTTTGTTGAGGAGTTTTGCATCTATGTTCATCAGTGATATTGGCCTGTAGTTTTCTTTTTTTTTTTTTTTTTTTTTTGTGGTACGCGGGCCTCTCACTGTTGTGGCCTCTCCCATTGCGGAGCGCAGGCTCCGGACGCGCAGGCTCAGCGGCCATGGCTCACGGGCCCAGCCGCTCTGCGGCATGTGGGATCTTCCTGGACCGGGGCACGAACCCGCGTCCCCTGCATCGGCAGGCGTATTCTCAACCACTGCGCCACCAGGGAAGCCCTAGTTTTCTTTTTTTCTGACATCTTTGTCTGGTTTTGGTATCAGGGTGATGGTGGCCTCGTAGAATGAGTTTGGGAGTGTTCCTCCCTCTGTTACATTTTGGAAGAGTTTGGGAAGGATAGGTGTTATCTCTTCTCTAAATGTTTGATAGAATTCGCCTGTGAAACCATCTGGTTGTGGGCTTTTGTTTTTTTGGAAGATTTTTATTCACAGTTTCCATTTCATTGCTTGTGACTGGTCTGTTTATATTTTCTATTTCTTCCTGGTTCAGTCTCGGAAGGTTGTGCTTTTCTAAGAATTTGTCCATTTCTTTCAGGTTGTCCATTTTATTGGCATAGAGTTGCTTGTAGTAATCTATCATGATCCTTTGTATTTCTGCAGTGTTACTTGTTACTTCTCCTTTTTCATTTCTAATTCTGTAGATTTGAGTCTTCTCCATTTTTTTCTTGATGAGTCTGGATAAAGGTTTATCAATTTTATTTATCTTAAGAATCAGCTTTAAGTTTTATTGATCTTTGCTATTGTTTGCTTTGTTTCTATTTCATTCATTTCTGCTCTGATCTTTATGGTTTCTTTCCTTCTACTAACTTTGGGTTTTCTTTGTTCTTCTTTCTCTAGTTCCTTTAGGTGTAAGGTTAGATAGTTTATTTGAGATGTTTCTTGTTTCTTGAGGCAGGATTGTATTGCTATAAACTTGCTTCTCAGAACTGCTTTTGCTGCATCCCATAGGTTTTGGATCATTGTGTTTTCATTGTCATTTGTCTGTAGGTATTTTTTAATTTCCTCTTTGATTTCTTGGTTATTTAGTAGTGTATTGTTTAGCCTCCATATGTTTGTGTTTTTACGTTTTTTCCCTGTAAGTGATTTCTAATCTCACAGCCTCAGGTCGGAAAAGAGGCTTGATATGATTTCAATTTTCTTAAATTTACCCAGGCTTGATGTGTCACCCACAATGTGATCTATCTTGAAGAATGTTCCGTGTGCACTTGAAGAATGATAAATATCAATTAACTCTATCTGGTCTATTGTGTCATTTAAGGCTTGTATTTCCTTATTAATTTTCTGTCTGGATGATCTGTCCATTGGTGTAAGTGAGGTGTTAAATTCCCCTACAATTATTGTGTTACTGTTTATTTCCTCTTTTATAGCTGTTAACATTTACCTTATGTATTGAGGTACCCCTAAGTTGGGTAGTATATATTTATACTTGTTATATGTTCTTCTTGGATTGATCCCTTGATCATTATGTAGTGTCCTTCTTTGTCTCTTGTAATAGTCTTTATTTTAAAGTCTATTTTATCTGATATGAGTATTGCTACTCCAGCTTTCTTTTGATTTCCATTTGCATGGAATATCTTTTTCCATCCCCTCACTTTCAGTCTGTATGTGTTCCTAGGTTTGAAGTGGGTCTCTCTTTTTTTTTTTTTTTTTTTTTGTGGTATGCGGGCCTCTCACTGCTGTGGCCTCTCCCGTTGCAGAGCACAGGCTCCGGACGCGCAGGCCTAGCGGCCATGGCTCACGGGCTTAGTTGCTCCGCGGCATGTGGGATCTTCCCGGACCAGGGCACGAACCCGTGACCCCTGCATCGGCAGGCGGACTCTCAACCACTGCGCCACCAGGGAAGCCCTGAAGTGGGTCTCTTTTTGACAGAATATATACAGGTCTTGTTTAGAATCCATTCAGTGAGCCTGTGTCTTTTGGTTAGAGCATTTAATCCATTTATGTTTAAGGTAATTATATGTATTTTCCTATTACCATGTTCTTAATTGTTTTGGGTTTGTTTTTGTAGGTCTTTTCCTTCTCTTGTGTTTCCTGCCTAGAGAAGTTCCTTTAGCGTTTCTTGTAAAGCTGGTTTGGTAGTGCTGAATTCTCTTAACTTTTGCTTGTCTGTAAATGGTTTAATTTCTCCATCGAATCTGAATGAGATCCTTGCTGGGTAGAGTAATCTTGGTTGTAGGTTTTCCCCTCTCATCATTTTAAATATGTCCTGCCACTCCCTTCTGGCTTGCAGAGTTTCTGCGAAAAGATCAGCTGTTAACCTTATGGGGATTCTCTTGTATGTTATTTGCTGTTTTCCCTTGCTGCTTTAAATAATTTTTATTTAATTTTTGATAGTTTGATTAATATGTGTCTTGGAGTGTTTCTGCTTGGATTTATCCTGTATGGGACTCTCTGTGCTTCCTGGACTTGATTGACTGTTTCCTTTCCCATACCCCTATAATTCGAATGTTGGTGCACTTAATGTCCCAGAGATCTCTGAGGCTGTCCTCAATTCTTTTTTCTTTATTCTGCTCTGTGATAGTTATTTCCACTATTTTATCTTCCAGGTCACTTATCCATTCTTCTGCCTCAATTATTCTGCTATTGATTCTTTCTAGAGAATTTTAAATTTTATTTAGTATGTTGCTCATCATTGTTGGTTTGCTCTTTAGTTCTTCTAGTTCCTTGTTAAATGTTTCTTGTATTTTGTCCATTCTATTTCTGAGATTTTGGCTCAGCTTTACTATCATTAGTCTGAATTCTTTTTCAGGTAGACTGACTGTTTCCTCTTCATTTGTTTGGTCTGGTGTGTTTTTACCTTGCTCCTTCATCAGCTACGTATTCCTCTGTGTTCTCATTTTGTTTAACTTGCTCTGTTTGGTGTCTCCTTTTCACAGGCTGCAGGTTCGTAGTTCCCGTTATTTTTGGTGTCTGCCCCCAGTAGGTGAGGTTGGTTCAGTGGCTTGAGTAGGTTTCCTGGTGGAGGGGACTGATGCCTGTGTTCTGGTGGGTGGGCTATATCTTGTCCTTCTTCTGGGCAGGGCCACATCCGGTGGTGTGTTTTGGAGTGTCCCTGAACTTAGTGTGACTTTATGCAGCCTCTCTGCTGATGGGTGGGTTTCTCTTCCTGTCTTGCTAGTTGTTTGGCATGGGGCATCCAGCACTGGAGCTTGCTGGCTCTTGGG
The DNA here is from genome assembly GCF_026419965.1 of Kogia breviceps. Taxonomy (NCBI): domain Eukaryota; kingdom Metazoa; phylum Chordata; class Mammalia; order Artiodactyla; family Physeteridae; genus Kogia; species Kogia breviceps. The sequence continues at coordinate 95,962,048 of NC_081313.1, forward strand.
TGGAGCTGGGTCATAGTGTTGAGATGAAGATCTCTGGGAGAGTTCTCATTGATTGATATTATGTTGGGCTGGGAGGTTTCTTGTCATCCAGTGTCCTGGACTTAGCCTTCCCACCTCGAAGGCTCAGCCCTGACACCTAACTGATGCACCAAACCCTGTCAGCCACATGGCTCAGAGGAAAAGGAAGAGAGAAAACAACAACACCACCAACAAAAGCAACCAAAAAAGCTAACAGATAGAACCCTAGGACAAATGGTAAAAGCATACCTATACAGACAAAGTCACACAAAGAGGCATATGCATACGCATTCACAAAAGGAGAAAAAGGAAAAAAAAATGTATATAAAAATGAAGAAAAAGGCAGAGAGCAACCAAACCAATACACAAATCCACCAGTGATAATAGGCAGTAAATACTGTAGTAAGTTAAACATAAAACCAGAAACAAATTAGACGCAGAAGGCAAACCCTAAGTCCACATTTGCTCCCCAAGTCCACTGCCTCAATTTTGGGAAGTTTCGTTGTCTATTAAGGTATTCTTCAGATGCAGGGTTTATCAAGTTGATTGTGGGCATTTAATCTGCTGCTCCTGAGGCTGCATGGATAAACTTTCCTTTCTCCTCTTTGGTCACAGAGCTCTTGTGTTTCAGCTTAGGTTTTGGTCCTGCCTCTGCATGTAGGTCACCCTCAGGCATCTGTTCCCCGCCTAGACAGGAGGGGGTGAAAGCAGCGGCTTATTAGGGGACTCTTGCTCAGTCAGGCTGGGGAGAGTGAGGGATACGGTAGTCAAATTGGAATGCAGGGCGAGCCTGAGGGAGCAGAGGCCGGCGTGACGTTGCAACAGCCTTAGGCACACCGTGTGTTCTCTCATGGAAGTTGTCTCTCCATCTTGGGACCCTGGCAGTGGTGTGGTACACAGGCTCCTGGGGGTGGGTGTGGATAGTGACCTGCGCTTGCACACAGGATTCTTGGTGGCAGAGGCAGCAGCCATAGTGTTTCATGCCCATCTCTGGGGTCCGAGCTGATAGCTGTGGCTCATGCCCGTCTCTGGAGCTTACTTAGGCAGTGCTCTGCCTTCTGTGGGAACATTGGGAAGGAATCCCCTCTCCAGCTTTTGGTGTCTTAACTTCCTTTACTGGTCATTTACTTTGTGTGCCTGTCTACCAGCTACCATAGCTTCTGGACCTTACTTCCTTGCTCCCAACCCAGAACATAAATCACAGAGGGACTGTATGGGTTAGATCCTTTAGACTCTTTCAGTGGTCTAAAATGGGTTAGAGTGACAAGAAAGACTGGATGTTAGGAGAATATTCCATAGGTACTTCAGGTGGTGAATATGGTAAGGAGTAAGGAGGTTCTGAACTAGGATACTACAGGAGTGACTCTTAAATAGTAGTGCTGTGACAAACACTACTCAAAAGGCATTTCTCAGTTATGCTTCTGATCACTTTGCATTTAATTAAGAGTAGAAATTGAATAGAACAAAATTGCTTATGAAGTTAGTAATAACTTGTGGGGAAATCGAGATAACCCATAACAATGGACAGTTGGGTCCAAATTGTCCTGAATGTGTCTTTAGCTGGGTTTGGGATATTATGTCATGCTATTACTACTTAGCTGTTCACCACAGTCATGCCAAGGACACACAGACTTTGGAGAATCTTTTCAATTTTCATTTCATTTTCCTTGAAGATGATCTGATTTTCTCTTCATAGTGGAAAGTCACAGGTACATGGTCACAGCAGGCATCTGGGCACAGTATTTAGAATGAAAACTGTATTTATCTTCTATAATGAATGTTAGATTGATAGTCTGTGTCTTAGCTCCTTGGCATCAGTTCAAATGGGATTTACTTAATAAGGAATTCATTGTAGAGGTAATTTATTGTAGAGAAGTGTATTACAGAATTTGAGGTAGAGATACTAGGGATTTCTTCTAAGTCACCAAAGACTCAGGGGACTTTCAGAATGCTTCATGCTGATGTGAAAATCATCTCATACAAATGCAGATAGTGATAAGGTAAGACAGGACTTACCTTTGTGTTAAAATAATTACTGTTTGAAAGGATAACCTCTTCTTGTCTACAGAAAGCTGAAATGCTCTTATGATTGAATGAATTTTGCTTCATAATCTAAGGTTTTGATGTCCCCAAACCCATTCATTGACCACATTGTGGGTTCTGCCCAGATTTTTAGTATAACACTCCAGCATTTTGGACCTACTCTAAATTTCAAAGGGAAGTAGGAGATTATTGGATCAAATTATTCAGATATTGCTTGAAAAATCTTTTTTATTTTGTGTAGGTATAGACTAGTATATTTGCACAGAAAACTTATTTTTAAATCACTAATTTCTCCAGAAGAGGAAAAACCTTGCATTTGATTACAAATGCCATTCAGAGAAATGTCTGGAATTCAGATATTAACTCGATTTTAATTTGTTTCCATTCCTTTATTACCATTTCTTCTGTTTTTTTCACCCACACACATCCACAAAGTTGGAAACATGCCAGTTTTTCTAGACGATTTTATAACAATCCAAATTGGAAATGTCTGTTTTCCAGAGAAAACTCTGTGGCAACAATCTCATACATTTTCATTCAATTTATTCTTTGAATGTCCGGAAGAAAACTGACTGAGCAATCACAGCAGTGATATTTCAGTGGCTAAACTTGTTATTTTGGAAACAAGATTATGATTTAAACAGAATCAAACACATTGACCTCCATATCCCTGCCCTGGAGTCCTTGTGAACATCTCCAGACTGTCCTCTGACTGGCAGGAAAATGGTGTCTCCTGACTAGACAACTGAGTCCCAGGGCTTCCCATCACACTGACAAGTTTTGTTAATCAAATTAATGTATGGTTCATCACCCCAAAGGAAAAAAGTTTTCATCTAGAAGTAATTATTAAACTATGCTAAAATGGGTTATAAATTCTATAATACTATAGTATTAAAAAAAATAATAACAATGCACCATAGAGAGAGATCCTTGAAGGGCCCAAAACACACGTGATATGGGGGATTCTTTGAGTTAAAGAACAGCAATAAGAAAGAGGGGAAAGACAAATTGGGGACTTCAGCCAAAGAGGATGTAACAGTCATTTCCTTTTCAACATCTTCAGCACTGCCTTGGAGACCAATTCCAGTTTTGATTCTTACTGGTATCTTGCCATATTAGCTTGACAACTGGTCTTGACTATTTAGGGTGTATATGAATGTGTATAATGACAAAGAAAAAAGAAAGAAAGCTTCTATTACATCTGCCTATGTTACATCTATATATTCTATATATGGAGCTTGTATTATATGTCAGAAAAACTGATCTTATGTATGTTATCTCATTTAATTTTATCTATAACTCCATTATCAAACAAAGAACCCAAGGACACCTATTTGGAGACTCTAAAAAGTACTGTGATAAGAAATGCAATGTGATTTTTTGGGGACAGTAGCAGGCATGGTTATTGCAAGTCTTAAAAAACTCATGGTGGTCATTTAGGAGGAGAAAATAGACACATAAATTAGTCCCTGCCTCCTAGATTAAGTGTCTCTAGGATGGAGGAGGAGCATGACAAACTTTCTGTAACCTGGAAAATTTAGCATTTGGTTTTATGAATTATTTTTTCCTGATCCTGTTGTCCCATGGGTGCTCAACTGTCTATATAACTGATCACACTTTTCATTTTTTAAAATTTATCTCAACCAGAAGACTGATTCAAAACTTCAAGAACAAACCCCAGAATATAAGTATTATTTGTTGAAATAATGATTTTATATGTCTTCCAGTGTTTCTTCCTCAGTTGACTCTTCTTAATCTTCTCTCCAACCTCTTCATCCCTCTTGAACTACCCTCTGCACACAGTGAGTTCTTATTTCTGATAAAAGGCTAAGTGTTATATTCAAAGAGATGTGGAAATTGGCTACAGGCCATGTTCTTTCTTATTGCCTTCATTTATAACAGGAATAACTGATAGCGTTTTGCTTCTCTTCCTGTGAAACGTTTGTTTTAAGCATGCCTTTAAAAGGAGTTGGTGGTGCATGCTATTTAGGTCTCAAATGAAGGGTTGATTGGTTAACAACTAGACTGGCTTTAACCAACTTTTCCACTCTTCTACTCTGCAGTATTCTTCTCTAGCAATCCACAGAACCAACTGTCACAGCCATCCCTGATCTCCATTCTTTGCTTAATGGTAAAAGGCAGACCTCAGATTATACATGTGATTCATTATTAAAATGATGTATTATGTATGTTAGTTAAAGGTTTTTTTTTCATGTGTGGTACATGATTTTTAAAAGACAATATCCCTGACAATACCTCAAGACATAATTGTGGGCAAAAATATACTACTGCTAAGCCCGGGGCTGGAAATTTTGAACAGTTGGGTTTGTTTGTACAGAATATTCCATGTTGTGTCTTTGAATCAAACAAAATCTCCAGAAGTTATTAAGAGCTTCACCTGTTCTTAGTGCTGGGGACAGTGGGGAGTTGAAAGGACTTGCAGTTCTGATGTCTTTTCCAGGTTTGAAAAAGCAATTTAATAGTGCCCGAACCCCTTTATGAATGTGAAGTTCCCCACTGCTTTTGAAGAGCAGCCTATTGCCCCCGAACCTTTGAACAGTCACCAAAGAAGGCATTGCACGAGGGACATGCATGTTAATGGCAGCAATTGCACATGATCCAAGATGAATGGTTCTTTCTCCTCTCCCCTCATCCCTTGTGATTAGAAAGAAATTTGTTAGGTACGTCTAGAAAACTAATTACATCATCATGAGGAATATCCCAGTGGGGAAATCTTTTCTTTTCAGATCAAAAGGATGGCCAGCGGCTACTGTGTTCAATCCAGTAATCTGCGGGAGATAGTGCCAGGGATGGGAAAGCAGCTCTGCTCCTCAGGAACATCTGCTCACAGAAAATGCTGGGAAATTAACCATGTATTGGGAGGCAGCTGCAAAGCATGCAGCAAACAGGCATCAGGGAAAAGCTCACCAAGTCAGAGGAGATAAAATGGGAAAGAAGCTTATGAAACATGGAAGTTCAGGACAGTAAGAGGAATCTTGATTTATTAGAAAGTGGCATCGAGAGCCAGGAGTCCTGAGTTTATGTACCAGCTGTGATTCTTACAGACCATTTTTCCTCCTAGAGTCTCCTTTTCCTCTTCCCTAAAATGGGGCCTGGCACTGTTACCTCACCGGCTGGTTAGTGAAGATTAAATATGTTAAATATAAGGTACCAGATAGATCTTCGATTTTATAGAGTGAGATCCAATCTCACTTTGATATTTCAGCTAGCAGCCCCTCATTTGTCTTAGAATTACAATGTGATATGCCGTTGAAGGCGTATTTTTCTTAGGATGGAGCCCTCTACATGGATGTACCCTAAGAACAGTGCTCTCAATCTGGAAGTGAAGTCTATGAGTTCTAAACATGCTATTAAAAACTCAATGGGTAGATGAGGAAATCAAAGCTGAACTGAAGGCTATGAACAATTAGCACTCAGTCACTTAATGTCAGTGAAAATAAAGAGGGACATTAATGATCCAGATAGTATGTTGTAAAATAGTAGTACACAAGAAATTTTAAAATATGCTCAGAGATTCAAATTAAATCCTAAAATAAAAATGTATGTCCCCTGAAAACTTTGAGCCATAGAACTTTCTATGACCTGGGAGAGACTATAGAGATCATCTAGTTCAACATCCACAATTTACAAAAGGAAAAATAAGGCGAGATGGCTTAGAGACTTCAGCTACAAGGCACAGTAGAGAAGGCTGGTTGTAAATCCAAGATACCAGCTTCCCTTACACAAGGAGTGTGATTGCCAGAAAGTGAGTGCACAGCAAGGGATGTTTGTCCACTCTGTTAGCATCATGGGGCCATTTGGCCAGATCTTACCAACGAAATGTGAGTGGAAATGATGTCAATCATTGAAGAGACAAGAGGTTAAGAAGCAAGTGTGCCTATCTTCCTTCCCTTGTGTGCTGACTGGGTTTCAATGCCACAGATAGCTTTGGAAGCCATATTTGAAGATGGCGGTACTATCTTTGGATTTCTGGATGACTTTGTGAATCAAGCCTTTCATTCTTTCTACCCTGTCCTTTCTTTTCCAATAACTGATCTTTCTGAGCTAGATAGGTATTTCTTCTGTGTTAAGGTAGAGTTTCTTTGTTAGAGTAATTAGCTTTACCTTAATGACATAGAACTAAGTCCCAGATTTTGTTTTCAATAATTTACCTGTATGATGTGGCCTGCTGTTTTTTTTCCCTCCTTATGCCTGCATAGAAAACATGCCATTGGCCCATGTGAACCACACCTTATTTTTAGACAAGCTTTTAGAGGTAAGTACTTCAAGAAAAGATAAACACTTCAAAAAAGATATTAAGAAATGTAACAGCGTCAGGATAGAGTAAATTGCATGTGAGCTCCTAAATAATTAGGTTAATAATTGAACCTCACTGTGTGCTCTTTCTTCTCCTATAAGAACCAAGGTTTAGGGGAAATTTTCATGAGTATTATGGTATGTAATTGCATTTCTTTGGCATGGTTGTTATTGCCATCTATTTGTATATCTACCCTAGACAGAATGAGAGGCAAGGCAGAACTAAAGAAAATTTTAGTAGAGCCTAATGGCTAAGGACATAAACTTCAGAGCTCTGGAACCAGATGGTCTGGGGCTAAATCCTGATGATAACACTAGCTCTGTGACCTTGGGAATATCACATATCTGTTCTATGGCCTCAGTTTCCTTATCTGTAAAATAAGACTGTGATGGTCCATATTTTATAGAATTATTAAGAGGATGATATAAAGTAATATCTATAAATTACCCAACACAGAAACATACTCAATAGATACTCTTTTGTGGTGGGAGAGAATGTACTGTTGAATTAATGAGGTATGTAAAGTTAGCCAATACTAAAGCAAACAAACAAAAACCAAAACTAGAATTGTTAGAGAAGCTATATAAGGCTTTTATATATTTATTTTTAAATTGCTTTACACATTACAAAAATTTTTTATTTATCTTTTTGGCTGTGTTGGGTCTTTGCTGCTATGCACAGGCTTTCTCTAGTTGTACTGAGTGGGGGTTACTCCTGTTGCAGTGCGTGGGCTTCTCATTGAGGTGGCTTCTCTTGTTGCAGAGCACAGGCTCTAGGTACATGGGCTTCAGTAGTTGCAGCGCGAGGGCTCAGTATTTGCGGGACATGGACCCTAGAGCTTTAAGGCTCTAGGGTGTGCAGGCTTCAGTAGTTGTGGCTCACGGGCTTAGTTGCTCCATGACGTGGGATCTTCCCAGACCAGGGATCAGACCCATGTTCCCTGCATTGGCAGGAGGATTCTTTTTTTTTTTTCCTTTAGTTATCTATTTTATACATATTAGTGTGTATATGTCAATCCCAGTCTCCCAATTCATCCCACTACCACCTCCCACCCTGCTTTCCATGCTTGGTGTCCATAAACTTGTTCTTTACATCTGTATCTATCTCTGCCTTACAAACTGATTCATCTGTACCATTTTTCTGGATTCCACATATATGTGTTAATATACAACATTTGTTTTTCTTTTTCTGACTTTGCTCTGTATGATAGTCTCTAGGTCCATCCACATCTCTACAAATGACCCAACTTCGTTCCTTTTTATGGCTGAGTAATATTCCATTGTATATATGCACCACATCTTCTTTATCCATTCCTCTGTCGATGGGCATTTAGGTTGCTTCCATGACCTGGTTCTTCTAAATAGTGCTGCAGTGAACAATGGGGTGCAAGTGTCTTTTTGAATTGTGGTTTTCTCTGGGTATATGCCCAGTAGTGGGATATCTGGGTCATGTGCTAATTCTATTTTTAGATTTTTAAGGAACCTCCATACTGTTCTCCATAGTGGTGGTATCAATTTACATTCCCACCAACAGTGCAGGAGGGTTCCCTTTTCTCCACACCCTCTCCAGCATTTGTAGACTTTCTGATGATGCCCATTCTAACTGGTGTGAGGTGATACCTCATTGTAGTTTTGATTTGCATTTCTCTAATAATTAGTGATGTTGAGCAGCTTTTCATGTGCCTCTTGGCCATCTGTATGTCTTCTTTGGAGAAATGTCTATTTAGGCCTTCTGCCCATTTTTTGATTGGGTTGTTTTATTTTTTTACTATTGAGCTTCATGAGTTGTTTATATATTTTGGAGATTAATCCTTTGTCTTTTGATTCATTTGCAAATATTTTCTCCAATTCTGAAGGTTGTCTTTTTGTCTTGTTTATAGTTTCTTTTGCTGTGCAAAAGCTTTTAAGTTTCATTAGGTCCCATTTGTTTATTTTTGTTTTTATTTCCATTTCTCTAGGAGGTGGGTCAAAAAGACCTTATTGTGATTTATATCAGAGTGTTCTTCCTATGTTTTCCTCTAAAGTTTTACAGTGTCCAGTCTTACATGAAGGTCCTTAATCCATTTATAGTTTATTTTTGTGTATGGTGTTAGAGAGTGTTCTAATTTCATTCTTTTACATGTGGCTGCCCAGTTTTCCCAGCACCACTTATTGAAGAGACTGTCTTTTCTCCATTGTATATCCTTGCTCCTTTGTCATAGATTAGTTGACCATAGGTGTGTGGGTTTATCTCTGGGCTTTCTATCCTGTTCCATTGATCTATATTTCTGTTTTTGTGCCAGTACCGTACTACTGTAGCTTTGTAGTATAGTCTGAAGTCAGGGAGTCTGATTCCTCCAGCTCCGTTTTTTCCCGTCGATATTGCTTTGGCTATTTGTGTCCCTATACAAATTTTAATTTTTTTTGGTCCTAGTTCTGTAAAAAATGCCATTGGTAATTTGATTGGGATTGCATTGAAACTGTAGATGACTTTGGATAGTATAGTCATTTTCACAATATTGATTCTTCCAATCCAAGAACATGGTATATCTCTCTATCTGTTTGTATCATCTTTAATTTCTTTCATCAATGTCTTATAGTTTTCTGCATACAGGTCTTTTGTCTCCCTCGGTAGGTTTATTCCTAGGTATTTTATTCTTTTTCTTGCAATGGTAAATGGGAGTGTTTCCTTAATTTCTCTTTCACATTTTTCATCATTAGTGTATAGGAATGCAAGAGATTTCTGTGTGTTAATTTGGTGTCCTGCAACTTTACCAAATTCATTGATTAGCTCTAGTAGTTTTCTAGTGGCATCTTTAGGATTCTCTACGTATAGTATCATGTCATCTGCAAACAGTGACAATTTTACTTCTTTTCCAATTTGTATTCCTTTTATTTCTTTTTCTTCTCTGATTGCCATGGCTAGGACTTCCAAATTATGTTAAATAATAGTGGTGAGAGTGGACATCCTTGTCTTGTTCCTGATCTTAGAGGAAATGCTTTCAGTTTTTCACCATTGAGAATGATGTTTGCTGTATGTTTGTCATATATGGCCTTTATTATGTTGAGGTAGGTTCCCTCGATGCCCACTTTCTTGAGAGTTTTTGTCATAAATGGGTGTTGAATTTTGTCAAAAGCTTTTTTCTGCATCTACTGAGATGATAATATGTTTTTTTCTTCTTCAGTTTGTTAATACGGTGTATCACATTGATTGATTTGTGTATATTGAAGAATTCTTGCATCTTTGGGATAAATCCCACTTCATCATGGTGTATGACCCTTTTAATGTGTTGTTGGATTCTGTTTGCTAGTATTTTGTTGAGGATTTTTGCATCTATGTTCATCAGTGATGTTGGTCTGTAATTTTCTTTTTTTGTAGTATCTTTGACTGGTTTTGGTATCAGGCTGATGCTGGCTTCGTATAATGAGTTTGTGAGTGTTCCGTTCTCTGCAATTTTTTGGAAGAGTTTGAGAAGAATGAGTGTTAGCTCTTCTCTTAATGTTTGATAAAATTCACCTGTGAAGCCATCTGGTCCTGGGCTTTTGTTTGTTGGAAGATTTTTAATCACAGTGTCAATTTCATTACTTGTGGTTGGTCTGTTCATATTTTCTATTTCTTCCTGGTTCAGTCTTGGAAGGTTATACCTGTCTAACAGTTTGTCCATTTCTTCCAGGTTATCCATTTTATTGGCATAGAGTTGCTTGTAGTAGTCTCTTAGATGGTTTGTATTCCTGAGGTGTCCATTGTAGCTTCTTTTTCATTTCTAATTTTATTAATTTGAGTCCTCTCCCTCTTTTTCTTGATGAGTCTGGCTAAAGGTTTATCAATTTTGTTTATCCTCTCAATAACCACCTTTTAGTTTTATTGATCTTTGCTGTTGTTTGCTTTGTTTCTATTTCATTTATTTCTGCTCTGATCTTTATGGTTTCTTTCCTTCTACTAACTTTGGGTTTTCTTTATTCTTCTTTCTCTAGTTCCTTTAGGTGTAAGTTTAGATTGTTTATTTGAGATGTTTCTTGTTTCTTGAGGTAGGATTGTATTGCTATAAACTTGCTTCTCAGAACTGCTTTTGCTGCATCCCATAGGTTTTGGATCATTGTGTTTTCATTATCATTTGTTTCTAGGTATTTTTTGATTTCCTCTTTGATTTCTTCAGTGATTTCTTGGTTATTTAGTAGTGTATTGTTTAGCCTCCATGTGTTTGTGTTTTTATGTTTTTTTCCCTGTAAGTGATTTCTAATCTCACAGCCTCAGGTAGGAAAAGAGCCTTGATATGATTTCACTTTTCTTAAATTTACCCAGGCTTGATTTATCACCCAAGATGTGATTTATCCTGAAGAATGTTCCATGTGCACTTGAGAAGAAAGTGTAATCTGCTGTTTTCAAGTGGAATGTCCTATAAATATCAGTTAACTCTATCTGGTCTATTGTGTCATTTAAGGCTTGTGTTTCCTTATTAATTTTCTGTCTGGATGATCTGTCCATTGGTGTAAGTGAGGTGTTAAATTCCCCAACTATTTTTGTATTCCTGTTGATTTCCTCTTTTATAGCTGTTAGCATTTGCCTTATGTATTGAGGTACCCCTAAGTTGGGTGCATACATATTTTTAATTGTTATCTTCTTCTTGGATTGATCCCTTGATCATTATGTAGTGTCCTTCCTTGTCTCTTGTAACATTCTTTATTTTAAAGTCTATTTTATCTGATATGAGTATTGCTACTCCAGGTTTCTTTTGATTTCCATTTACATGGAATATCTTTTTCCATCCCCTCACTTTCAGTCTGCTTGTGTCCCTTGGTCTGAAGTGGGTCTCTTGTAGACGCATATGTATGGGTCATGCTTTTGTATCCATTCAGTGATCCTGTGTCTTTTGGTTGGAGCATTTAATCCATTCACATTTGAAATAATTATTGATATCTATGTTCCTATTACCATTTTCTTAATTGTTTTGTGTTTGTTTTTGTAGGTCCTTTTCTTCTCTTGTGTTTCCCTCTTAGAGAAATTCCTTTAGCATTTTTGTAGAGCTGGTTTGGTGGTGCTGTATTCTCTTAGCTTTTGCTTGTCTGTAAAGGGTTTAATTTCTCCATGGAATCTGAATGAGATCCTTGCTGGGTAGTCTTGATTTTAGGTTTTTCTCTTTCATCACTTTAAGTATATCCTGCCACTCCCTCTGGCCTGCAGTTTCTACTGAAAGATCATCTGATAACCTTATGGGGATTCCTTTGTATGTTGTTTTGCTTTTCCCTTGCTGCTTTTAATATATTTCCTTTGAATTTAATTTTTGTTAGTTGATTAATATGTGTCTTGGTATGTTTCCCCTGGGGTTTATCCTGTATGGGACTCCCTGTGCTTCCTCTACTTGGGTGATTATTTCCTTTCCCATGTTAGGGAAGTTTTCCAGTATAATCTCTTCAAATGTTTTTTCAGACCTTTCTCTTTCTCTTCTTCTTCTGGGACCCCTATATTTAAATGTTGGTGCTTTTATTCTTCTCCCAGTGGTCTCTGAGATTGTCTTCAATTGTTTCCATTCTTTGTTCTTCATTCTGCTCCTTGGCAGCTATTCCCACTGTTCTTTCAACTCATTTGTTCAATCTTCTGCCTCAGTTATTCTATTATTGATTCCTTCTGGTGTATTTTTCATTTCAGTTATTGTTTTGTTCATCTCTGTTTGTTTGTTCTTTAATTCTTCTAGGTTTTTGTTAAATATTTCTTGCATCTTTTCAATCTTTGCCTCCATTCTTTTTCCAAGGTCCTGGATCCTCTTCACTGTCATTATTCTGAATTCTTTTTCTGGAAGGTTGCCTATTTCCATTTCATTTAGTTGTTTTTCTGGTGTTTTATTTTGTTCCTTCATCTGGTACATAGTCCTCTGCCTTTTCATTTTGCCTGTCTTTCTGTGAATGTGGTTTTTGTTCCACAGGCTGCAGGATTGTAGTTCTTTTTGCTTCTGCTGTTTGCCCTGTGGCAGGTGGATTCTTTACCACTGCACCACTGAGGAAGTCCCTGTAAGGGACTTTTAGAAGCCTATCTGCATATTGATGTCATTTTTGTTCTTTGAATAAGTGCTTTCCTTAAGCTTTGAATATTAGAGAAATCAAGTTATTTCCTTAAGTAATAGGCAATAAAGTATTTGCTATTAGGATGTTGAAAGGTATAACTGAATTTAGAAGACATTTTGCTACTTCCACCTTTCTCTATCATTTCCCATTGTAATTAAATGAGATAAGCTATTGGAAGAGTTCTTCATAAGGTGTAATGAGTTATTACAAATTTACCCATTTGTTTGCCCATTTAGTATATATCAAGTATGGATGAGGTATCACATATTCAGTTAAGGACTGGAATGGTTATTTAATGGTCTAGTCATGGGTTTTGCCATCATGCAACACCAATTCTAGTGACAGATTACAGACAAGGACACAGTTTTGTAATCTGTTGTGCTGCCCTGAACGAGTGTACAAAGCAGTATGGAAATAGAAGAAAATGACAAATGATTTTATTGCTAAAATGCCTTTTCCTTCTTTCAGAATAATTGATCCTAAATCTAAACTTTACTCCAATTAAATTTCAAGGTCAGGATAAGGAGATTATTATCACTCTCTAAAATTATAATAATGTTTACAGCAGGAAACAAAGTCTAGGTTTTCTCAATATCAAGATTTATTACCTAAGGTAAAATATTGGTTTAGGCTTTACTTGGGTCAATATTTACCCAGTGCAACTCTGTTTCATGGCTGTCATCACAAAAATGTCTGTTTTTTTAACCTCATGTTAACAAACAGCTGTTAGAGAAACTTGAATTCTCTCTTTGGAATTCGTTGAAGGGTTCTAAGTAGACTCCATTAGTTGTAGCACAAAGTTGGGAGTTCATACGGGAATCTTTGTAAAGCTCAGGTTTCCTCTGCCCCAAAGGGAGCTGTGTGAATCAGAGCTCTGTATGACTTGGTGCCCTGCCTTCTCCCGATCTGTTCACATTGAGGCACACTATCTCTGCCAGGGGGAGGACAAGGTCCTCACACCGAGCACAGAGTGGTGCAGCCAGAAAGGTCCATGGCTAGAAGATATTGGAGGCAGAGCAGTCCTGAGGATGTTTTCTTCCCTGTTGACCAGTCTACTTGCTGCCTAGAGTCTATGACTAATAGCACTAGGATCAGGGATGCATTTTGAGAAAGATTTGCCAGCAATACATCTTTATGTTTTATTTTAATAACATTATTATATAAGAATATGTGCTCACTGTGGAAAAGATAAACTATAGATGAATGAAAACAATAACAAAAATTATCCAATTCCTACCACCGGTGGCTTCTAGGCTTTTTCTATGCATATGTACACATATATATTATTCACATTGTTTTGTAACTCATGTTATTAGGAACATTGAGGAAAGACTTAGAACTAGAACATTCTTAAATTATCAGTGTACCTAGTATGTTTGGTGTTCTCAGATATCTTCAATATATGTTATGTCAAATATGACATTGAATAATCTTATGGGGGAGATTTACACAGAGTCCGTCTTCATTGAGTACTGTGAAGCATTATGGTAGAGTGAAAAGACTTGCGTTTTGGAAGCAGACAGAAATTGTTCAAATTTTACTTTGTTCACTTAGTGACTGTGCAACCTTGGCAAACTTATATAGGTTAAACATCATGAAACTGCCAACATTTGACCTTTATTGACTTACAAGACTGGCAATTTCATATGGTTCAGTCTAATTCCTAAACTCTGAGTATAGCTTTTTCAAGTGTTAAATGTAGGATAATACTCTGTAGCTGAGTTGATGTGGGAATTAATTTAAATTAGATAATATTTGTAAATTAGTTGGCATATAGTTGATATTCAACAAATGTTAAGTGCTTATCCTAAAATGTTCATTGGGAATACAGAATACTCTTGGTGGGTGAGTGAATGGGGGTCTTTCAAGAAGTAGATGCCAAGATGGAATAAATATGTAAGACTCTTAAGGGAAATGCTTCTCAGAGAAGATGGAGTAGGGACAGGCTGGTGGAACCATCAGACCATGATGGAGGTCTGACCTGAAAGAAGGAGAGAAGGAAGAAAGGAAGGAAGGCTGGATGGAAGAGTTTTAGAACATCTTGCAGTTCTGAGGAAAGTTTGTCAGAGCTGTCAAGAGCTGTGGAGCCAAGGTTGCCCATTTGAGGAGTCCCATGTCTCCTAGGAGCTGGTCTGCCTGAGTCTCCCTGCCAAGCTTGATTGTTGGCTGGGAGTAATGTGGGAAGCAGAGCTTTAGCACCTGGGAAGGTGGGATTTTCAGAGGGCAGCCCCTGGGGCCTCCCACTCAGAGATCAGAGAGGCACCTTCTTATAGCCACCATTTGTGAATTTCAGACATTAATCAGTGTAATGTGTTACTCATTAATCTTGGAAGATTGAAATGAGAATTTTGGAAATAATTAGTCTATAAGTTAAATTTTTCCAGCATCCTTTATGCCTTCTTTTCCATATCTACCCCACATTCCCCTCCCAGTTAAATCTTTACTGACTTGACCCTTAGTCTGCTCTTAGTCATGCCCTGAATCTCTTTTCTTCTGGCTTGTCTTCCCACTTAAATGCCTTGAGCTCTATAAATCCCTTAGAATAACATTAGGTTTTTCATAATCATTGACAAACTATCCCTTCTGTTTTTGTTTTTCTGGTTCTTTCTACTGATATTATAAGATTCCTGACATGAGATAATCATCCTTTTGTCTCTGAGTAAGGGAGTCCCAGAAAAACAGCAGAGAGCTGAATGGGATAATATCCAGGGACAAGAATCATCATGACTCTTTAATTATTGCCAAAAATATTCTTGCCTGAAGTTATGATAATGATGTTGTAAGTTCTGGGTATTAATAAGCTGATGAGATGGTATGATGCTTCAAGATGTAGCCACTGGGCTTTTTTTTTTTTTTTTTTTTGGTCATTACAAAAAGACACAGGAAGAACATACAAAGAGTCATAGAATGTTTTAGTGTGGGGCCATTATGAAATATTATACTGTCATTTTTCTAGTTAACAAAAATCTCATGCTAATGTCACATAACCAGAGCAAAAGATGATTGACAAACCAGTCATGCATACACATTTTTCTACCTTCTCTGTAGATTTAATACATTTCAGCAGTCATTGTAATTGTGTTAGAATTTATTATTTGCAAAACCATCAGAGTCAATGAGCTAATATCAAAGTTTATATTAACAACTCAAAATAGTTCCAACCTTTAAATTGTTGACATGGAAACACGTCTTTCTTCACCTTATCAGAACTCTGCACATGTGCCGATGTGGACTGGGCCCTGGATTAATCAGAAATATACTATTCGATTGTGCCTTCAAGTCAGCAAGTTAAGAAGGAAAGCATTATTATTCATATATTCCATGTATCTACAGAAAACAATCAGTCTAATGGTGCCGCCATGTTGGCTGTTTTTCAGTCCTGTTTTATTCAACTGGAACAATCTTCACACAATCTGAATTTTTTCAGCTCCAGCACCAGAGTAATTAACAGATGTTTACTTTGAAGAAGAGATGCAAAGCTTTTTCTGTCAAAGTTATTTTTGAAAGATGAAAATGTTTTTTGAATTTAGTTTACAGTATTAAAAAGAAAGTAAGATGAGGAAAAAACTATATTCCAAACAGCTGATTCCTAAACCACGTTAGAGAAAGGCAGTTAAGGGGTTTGGGTTAATCATGTAGCATCAGGAACACAAACATCCTGAACCATTGTGGTTCATTTTGTTTTGTTTGAACTGTTAGACCAGTCATTTGGGAGAAAGTGAATCAGTTCATCTGGATGGGTGCTTGGCTCTGATGGCCAGAGCGAGGATCCTAATGCCCATATGTCACTCACCTGGATTGCTTCATCGAGATAATATTTTGGTGCAAAACAAAATGTTTGAGAAATAATCTGGTATAACTCAGTTGTACCAGAGTTTGGCTGTTTCCAGATAACAATAAAGAAAGATAGGATACCTTCTTCCAACGGAAAATGGCAGATCAAGGATGGCTAATCTATTTACATATATCAAAATTCATTTTTGAGATTTTTCTCTTTAGTACTGCACCTAGGTGAGTATGAAATTTAAGACAGCATGGAGGAAACTTCTGGCATACTGCAGTGAAAAATAAATGAATTAATATTGTCCCCTTTACAGATTTTTAGAAGTTTTGAATATTAGACTCACTGTGAGTCTAACTCTAAGAATCTCATTTTTTTTCAGAACAGAATGTAATTTTTTTTTCTTTGAATTCATAATACCATCAGGGGATTAGGTATTATGGTGCCGACAATCCAAGTCAATGAACAAAAGAAAAGAGGATGGATGATTTTACACAGGGCCCTAAATGGGACTGTGGTCCACAACAACCTGTTTGAGCCTTGGAGTAAAGGGTGTCACAGGGCCTGCCAATTGCATGATTAATCCCCTTGGGTTTCAATCTTTACTCATAAGTAAAAAGGTTCCTTGTCTGTATTTTGGTAGCATGTAGTTTCACAGTCATTCATTTATTCATTCACACATCCACCTATCCATTCACTCCTTCAGTCAACCAATGTGTAGTTATGGAGCTGTTGCTATGTGTCAGGCACTATGTATACCTTGGGGCTGCAACAGTTTCTGCTTTCATGGATCATAGATGCTAATGGTAAGAGAGTGTTGAATCTCTCTGCCTCCTCTAACTGTATGGCCTCATTTTAGAAGACAAAGTTCATGTGTCCTCAGTGCCTGGCATAGGGGTAGGCATAGCAAAACTGTGTTGACTGGGATGTACTTGAAGCACTGCCATCTGTAGGTACTATTCCTTTCATTTGGAGCATGGAAAGTCTATTTATTTAGATTCTTGCTAGCAGTCATAAGACAATCAATGTTATAGTAGCTGGCACAGATCACACTTCCCCCATCACATTCCATCAACTCCTTCACACATCCACAGAGCTGGTGGCTAATTCAGAATTCATTCCTTTTAAGCCTTTCTGT
Source organism: Kogia breviceps (assembly GCF_026419965.1). Lineage (NCBI taxonomy): Eukaryota > Metazoa > Chordata > Mammalia > Artiodactyla > Physeteridae > Kogia > Kogia breviceps. The sequence goes on from NC_081313.1 coordinate 95,979,384, forward strand.
GTGAGCCCAAAGAGTCAAATATAGCCATGATGTGCTCCCAGCAGCATTTTAGCAACTGGAACAAATCTGAGATGTTATTGTCAACTCTGGTAACAGCTCCTAGATTTTAATTAATTACATTAAGAATAAATCCCCGTATAATTCTCTTGATTCCCACGGCATTTATTAAATTTGGGGGAAAGTATAAATACCCCATCTTAGGCACATTTTTCCCCACTGGATTTGTGTGATTAATTTCATACTAATTAGTTCTCTCTGTGGTAAATTTTATTTTTGACATCAGAATTGTTGTTGGCCAACTAAAATATGGCTGTCTGATTTTGTTTTGTGGGGTAGAACTGAAGAAGTAAAAGCATGTGAAGAGTCAAAGTAGAAGTCATTTTGTATTTGATGCTGGGTTTAAACCCTTCTGATGATTATTGCTGATAAGTAATATGGGTGGTGTCCTGCCCTCTCCCTGCCACACATGGTGCCCTGCCCTCTCCCCGCCACCACTGGTGCGCTGCAGTCTCCCTGCCACCCCTGGTGCCCTGCCCTCTCCCTGCCACCCCTGGCGCCCTCTCCTTGCGCCTCTGTTCCCTCTCCCCAGCATCCTCTTTATGCTTTTCTAGTTCCACTTTGGGCTCTTTGCTGTGGGTGGAGAAGCTCTTTTCCTGCAGCCAAATAGTCACCTGCAACTTGGGAGCCTGGTTTCCTCAAACTCCTTGTGACTTCCCCTTTACAATGCACGGACTGTATGGGTTTGAATGGATCACGTTCAGAGACTTTCACCTCCACATTACGCAAAGGCCCCCGTGACTGTGGAAGTGGCTTTCCAAGAAGTTATATCTGTTCTATCAGAGATGCGATGCCATGAAAATCACCTTCTTTAGCAGGATGGCATGACTCACACGTCCTATTTCCTTAGCTAAGTCACCTCAATTTTCCTGGATATACCTTCTTTGAGTTTGCTCCTAAATGGCTCTAGTTCTGAGCCAGGAGGAGCAATGTGCATCAGAGAACTGTTAGTCCACCTGGGTAGAGAAGGGCTCAGGGAAAGGAGTAAATGTACAAGTAAGAGAAGTATTTTTAGTGCTTCAGATATTCCTGAAGATATATGCACACATCCAGGTGATAGGATATTATGCCTTGTGAGATGAGTTAAGGTCCAAGTACAGCTCAGGGGCCCTTCATACTTTGTTGCTCAGGGATTCAGTCTCTTGGCTTCCCATCCAGGAGCACATGGATTTCTATGAGCCAGACAGGGAAGGCTGAGAGTTGAATGGCCTGACATTGCTGCAGATAGTTTCCATCAGTTTGGAGCAACTTAAGGCGAACTCAGAAGTTACAGGAGGGTCAGGGCTCTGTAAGTCAAATGGCTATAGCTACAGCAAATGAGTGAGTGGAGCCTGAGAATGAGTATTGTGGTACCTGGGACCCAGATACCAATGTTCATTTATAGTAGAGTATTGTCCACCATATTGGCAACTAGATTTAGGGTTGCTAGGTCTGATTTTTCAGGATGTAAGAAATTCCGATTTTTATGTGACTCTCTGTTATTAGATGTTGGCCATAATTTTTAAAAATGCACTGTTGTGGCACAAATAAAATACATATTTGAAATGCCAGGTTGCAAACTTGGTTTAAGAATTCAGATATATTTATAACCTTAGTGGTCTTGGCTCTTTGTTTTCTGGGAACATATATTAGATGGAACCAAGTACCTGGACCTCTGTGATTATCTGAAGAGGAAAGACCACTCTTTTCTTTGGCAAAGGGAAAGCCAGATGCTGGTGCCAAAGATTCACATCCTGCTTGAAGTAAAGCTACATTAGATTCCTAAATTATAAAAGAATTTAACATGACATCTTTTTAATCTCTGAGAAACTGGGGATCACAGAACTCCGTGATGGAACCAATTGTCTGAACCTGAACTTGGCAGATTATAGGTGACTGTAGATTGCCAATCTTCCACTGAGTTGCCACTTAAACACCTACCCATGCATGGCTTTAATAGTTCATAAAATCCTTCCGTATGCATCATTTTATTAGTTTCTCATCTACAAGGGTGAACATTTTTTCTTTACTACAAATAAGTAAATGGAAGCTCACAAAAGTGAAGTGATGAAGTAAGTTGATATGGCTGGTAAGTAATGACTTGGAAAGCCAATGGGCTTTCCATCAAAGCAACCAACCTCTTCCTTAAGGGCCATACTTATGTGGTTCAGTTATCTTCTGCCAAATCCCTACTAGGTATTGCAAAGGAAAACCATGCAGTGACATAGCTCCAGAGATCCTGACTTATGAAACATGAGTATTTCTCCTAGCCAGATTACTATTTTTGACAACTATTACCATATGTGTCCACTGGCAGAGTATAAAATTAAAAGGTAGATTATTAATAAAAAGCAAAGTCAGTCAATGACGGACCCTAGTTTTACTAATATTTCACAGAATATATGATGTTGAAATTACACTAATATAAACACTGATATTAATATCATCATTGATTAGGGAGCCATTTCATAGTTAAGTCAATATATCATTTTGGCAAAAAGGTAATTAAATGATAAGATCTTCTACTAGACAAATTTCTTACTTTATATCTTTTAAGTTTCTTCAAGATTCCAGAGGCATATTAGCACTACCATTTTCTTCTAGCTGTTTTCAAACCTTAATGTGCATGTATATCAACAAGGGATCTTGTTGAAATACAGAATCTGTTGAGTAGATCTGAGGTGGGATCTGGAAGGCTACATTTCTTTCTTTTTTAAATTTTAATTTAAAACATTTTTTTAGATTTAATTTTTATTTTATATTGGGGTATAGTTGATTTACAACATTGTGTTAGTTTCAGGTGTACAGCAAAGTGATTCAGATATATATATATATTTATATATATATATATATATATATATATGTATGTATACACATATATTTGTTCTTTTTCAGATTTTTTCCCATATAGATTATTACAGAATATTGAGTAGAGTTCCTTGTGCTTTACAGTAGGTCCTTGTTTATCTGTTTTACATATAGTAGTGTGTATAAGTTAATCCCAAGCTCGTAATTTATTTATCCCCCCCACCTTTCCCCTTTGGTAACCATAAGTTCGTTTTCAAAGTCTGTGATTCTATTTCTGTTTTGTAAATACGTTCATTTGTACCATGTTTTTTTTAAGAGTCCACATATAAGTGATATCGTATGATATTTGTCTTTCTCTGTCTGACTTACTTCACTCAGCATGATAATCCCTAGGTCCATCCATGTTGCCACAAATGGCATTATTTCATTCTTTTTTATGGCTGACTAATATTCCATTGTATATATGTACTGCATCTTCTTTATCCATTCCTCTGTTGGTAGACATTTAGGTTGCTTCCATGCCTTGGCTATCGTAAATCATGATGCAGTGAAAATTGGGATACATGTGTCTTTTCATAGTATGGTTTTCTCTGGATATATGCTCAGGAGTGGGATTGCTGGATCATATATTAGCTCTTTTTTAGTTTTTTGATGAACCTCCATACTGTTCTCCATAGTGGTTGTACCAATTTACATTCCCACATATAGGAGGGAACATATAGGAGGGTTCCCTTTTGAGACGCTTCATTTCTAATAAGCCTCTGTGTATTGCTACTGCTGCCACTGGAAAGACCACACCAAGAATGACAGAGTGTCATAGCTTTCTAGGGCAGGCTAATAACTTTTGAGGCCTCTCTCATGTTACATATGGAAATTTACCATCTCTTTTAAGTAAATGGTTGAAAATGAAGTCCTCTCAAGAGTTTTTGTTTTGTTTTTGTTTGCATGTTTATTGTAATAATGCATAACTTCAATCAAAATGTGTTTGTAGCATTTATACTTGTTATACACCAAATCAGCTGACAGCTCATCTCACCATTTCTATGAATGTCTTAAGTGGCATGTGACTCACATTCTCTAAGTCACATTCCTGGCTTCTTAGTGGCCAGGGGTATAGGTCATGGCAACAGGTAAAACCATGAAACAGAAGATGTTTCTCAGACTTTTTTTCACCTTTGTATAATCATCATGATTTTTAAAAGTCTACATGCCATTACTGTTTATTTCCAAATACATTATCTATCTTTCCATTTTGGGCAACATGGCAGATTGAGGTATTGTTGAACATTATCTCACTAAAAAAGTACAAAATTACATTGAAAAATAACCAGATTTGAAAGAAACAGAGGGTTTCTTGGCCTGAGCATCAAGCGTGTGACTTGATGCTGGGGAAGTTCAGAGTATATTAACTCTAAATATGAGTTCTAAAAGCAAGAGACTGAGGACTTATCCTTAGGAGGATAGCAGATGTGGTTTCGGATTGGTGGGAGGCAGAAAGCTTGACTGAGACCCTTTTCTAAAGATGGAATCCTAGAAGAGCTGCCCATTTAGTATAAGAAAAAGGTCTCCAACAGGCTAAGGGAAGGAACAAGAAAGCTGCAGGAAAAAAAGATGGAGAAAAAAATCTCCCATGGGAAATCAAAACTCAAGCTTTTTGTTACACATAGACATGGAATTCAAACATATATTTTTCACACGATATGACCAGTGTAAAATCTGGTCCCATATTGATGAAATGTGGAACATGGTGAAAGCAAACACAGAACCACTCTGGAAGGACACTTTTACAACACAGGGCACACAGGAATTTTCTGGTGGGAGTGTGAGTCCAGGAGCACATAACAGTGAAGATGACCTCACAATGGGAACAAAAGGTACATACAAACCATGTGAGGTATGCATGCTATGAAGAACATTCAGAAGACAAAACATCCCAAGAGCTTGAGTAAAGCAATCTAACACTTCAAAATAAGTTAAATTGATTAAAGAGATAAAAGTAGCAATACAAACCACAATGAAAGAACTATAGACTGTTGGGGGAAAAACAGGTTTGTGAAAGATATGTAAAGAACTCCCAGAAACTAAAAAGGAGCATTAAAATTTTTAAAATTAGTGGGTAATTAAAAGTTGCCAAGAGTTTAATGTTCCAGTGGTTTTCCTGTATAGAGTGGGGGTATTTAGTACTACTTTTTTTTGTTTAATGTTCAAAATACGAAGATTTTAAATCGGTCAAGCACAGAAACCTAAATATTTAAACTCTGCTAATGATTGAAATGGGGACGTTTGAAAAATTCTTAGATGTGCAAACATCAGTTTCAATCGAATTTTCCAAACCTTAAAAAAAAATTCGCAAATGAAATATGTCACGTTCCCTTCAGTGCTTCAGACATTTTATAAACAACACATAGACATACTCTTGACTAATGATTACAGAACATACTGAGTATCTTGGAACTTCACTCGTGTGATTAAGTTATGTTACATGACAAAGGTGAAGGGCTTTTGCAGTTGTAATTGGGCCCTAAATCAGTTGCTTTTGAGTTAATGAAAAAAGAGTTTATCCTGGTTTGGCTAGACTTAATTAAGTGAAAGCCTATAAAAGAGGAACAGTGCCCTTCCTGAAGAGCGAGAAATTTTCCTGCTAGAGGCCAGTGGCTAAGTTGTGAACTCTCTGCATTTGTCATGGAACTATGAACAGCCTTGGGACCTACGGGTGGACTCCAGCTGAAAGCTAGGAAGAAAATGAGGACTCAGCTCTATAGCTGTATGGAGAGGAATTCTAGCAACCGACTGAGGGAGCTTGGGAGTAGATCTTCCCATCAAGCCTTTAAGGAGACCTGAGTCAGTCACAGCTGGATTGCAGCCTGGAAAGAACCTGGAACAGAGAACCCAGTAAAGCCATGCCTGGACTCCTGAACCAGAGAAACTGTAAGATAATAAAAATATGCTGTTCTAAGCCACTAAACTTGTGACAATGTGTTACACAACAGTGGTAAACTAATACACTCTTATTGATAGTGTTCATGCCAGTCATATGGGCACAGTGGGACATCCCCTCTAAAGTAAACACAAGTTGTTAGATCTTCTGCCTTTTGGACCTCTTTGGGTGTTGGAGTCAGCCTATGCCATACTTGAGATTGCTGCTCTAATCCATTCCTGTGTGACTCTTAAGGCTAACAGAGTAGAGTAGGGGCTGGATCAAGAGGTTTCTGCAGCAGGTGCAAGTTGTTGCTCTGCTGCTCAGTTTGTATCACCCAGCAGATCTAATGGCATTGAAGTTCAAGGTATGCGGTATGCATAAAAATACCATGCGGCATCTCTGGAAAATGTCCATAGGAAAATTTTGGAGCAAGTTCGTGCCTTCTGCAGAAAATAAGTACTCTGGGTTAAAAACACTGTTTCCTGGTATGCTTCACCCTAGTAGAGACTGAGGGCCTGACTAGAGGGTACCCATCGTCTATGCAACCAGAACTAGCCATCAGGAACTGTGTATTATCAGATGCACCAAGTCATGAGATCAGGCAAGGCAATGGCAATCCAATGAATGATGAAAATGGCATACTCGGCGTCAAGCCTGGGTAGAATCAGAAGATACTAACAAACCACATAAATAGCTGAGCCAGAGCTGTATGTTCCCCACTTCTATTAGACCAACCCCTCTTTATCAACCCACAATATGGCTTTATAAGGGTTTTTCTATAACCAACTCATAAAGGGGAAAACTCAGGACTGGTGCCAGCCTGGAATGAACCACTGTTGCTTCACAGTTCCCCCTTAAGACCAGTGCTGTAGGACAGTGTAAATGAAAATCTTCATATTAGGCCAGAGATGTGAACAAGCACTTGGTCATTCAAACATATACTGAAATTCTGGGAAATGGCAAATGGTTTGTCCAGCTGGTTAAGGAATTCTAGAAAAGCAGCCTGAGGTTTGGCTGATTGGATTGGCACAAAATATATGAATCTTTGTGTTTCATCTTAGAGGATACTCTCAGAGGAAAAGTGTGCAGGATGGCTCATTCAATGGATGTCAGACATCTTCTCTCTTCGTTCACTCCTGTACCACAGTGGGAACAGAGACAGTGGCCATGATGGTAGGAATGGAGACTATTCATGTACTGAGCAATAAGGGTTTCTTCTCATAACGGTTGATGTAGCTGTTGCCAGTGCTAAATGTCCTAGTGGCCAACAGCAGATATATACTCTATCCTTCATCTGTCACCAATCTTTGGGTATACCAGACAGCTACCTGGAGTAGGGTTGCCAGAGGTAGCAAATAAAAATACAGGATGCCTAGTTAAATTTGAATTTCAGATAAATAATGTTATTTTTTAGTATAAGCATTTGGGGACATACTCATACCAAAAATTATTCATGTTTGTCTGATATTTCCATTTAAATTGGGGTCTTATTTTATCTGACAAACCTAACCAAGAGGCTAATCAATTAAACCAGATTCCTTCCATTTACAAGCAAGAGGGAAAGCAAAGAATGGCTTTACTGGAATCAGTATCTGTTCTGGATATTAGTCAGATTTTCCTGCAAAGAGTGTGTACAGAATACCTCATTTATCAGCAGGTATCCCACACAATATTGTCCTGGATTAATAAACACATTTTATAGCAGAGGAGGTATGAGAATAACTATGGGATACCCTGGCCTTATCTGTACTCTATCTCCAGTAAGCAGCCAGACTAATAGAATGGCTTATTAATACCTAAGGTACTCGTTGGGTAATAATAATCTGGAGAGTTGTGGCCCTGTCTTGTCAGAATTTGGATATGCATTAAACCTGCTGTCTTAGCGGTGGGAAAAAAATTATTTAATAAAATTTAATCTCTCTTCCCTCCCTCCCTCCCTCCCTTCCTTTTTTCTACTAAATTTCATTTATTATTTATTTATTTACTTTTATATTAAAATGTTAAGTAAAGTATAGTTGATTTACAATGTTATATTAGTTTCAGGTGTACAACACAGTGATTCGATATTTTTTTAGGTTATACTCCATTTAAAGTTATTATAAAATATTGGTTATATTCCCTGTGCTGTACATACTATCCTTGTTTCTTATTTATTTTCTACCTTGCAGTTTGTACCTCTTAATCCTTTTCCCCTATCTTGCCCCTTCCCCTACTCCTCTCCTCACTGTAACCACTAGTTTGTTCTATGTATGAGACTATTTCTATTTAGTTGTTCATTTCTTTTATTTCTTAGATTCCACATATAAAGGAAAGCATATGGTATGTCTTTCTCTGTCTGACTCATTTCACTAAGCATAATACCCTCCAAGTCTATCCATGTTGTTGCACATGGCAAAATTTCTTTCTTTTTTGTGACTGGGTAATATTTCATTGTGTGTGTGTGTGTATGTATATACATATACATACACACACACACCCCCCACAGATTTTTATTTTTTTATTAAAATTTTTTTTATTTTTTTTATAATGGCTTTACAATGGTATGTTAGTTTCTGCTTTATAACAAAGTGAATCAGCTATACATATACATATATCCCCATATCTCCTCCCTCTTCAATCTCTATCCCTTCCACTCTCCCTATCCCATCACTCTAGGTGGTCACAAAGCACTGAGTTGATCTCCTTGTGCTATGTGGCTGCTTCCCACTAGCTATCTGTTTTACATTTGCTAGTGTATATATGTCCATGCCACTCTCTCACTTTGTCCCAGCTTACCCTTCCCCTTCCCTGTGTCCAAGTCCATTCTCTAGTAGGTCTGTGTATTTCTTCCCATCCTGTCCCTAGGTCCTTCATGACCATTTTTTCTTTTTCTTTAGATTCCATATATGTGTGTTAGCATATGGTATTTGTTCTTCTCTTTCTGACTACTTCACTCTGTATGACATGCTCTAGGTCCATCCACCTCACTACAAATAACTCAATTTCATTTGTTTTTATGGCTGAGTAATATTCCATTGTATATATGTGCCACATCTTCTTTATCCATTCATCTGTTGATGGACACTTAGGTTGCTTCCATGTCCTGGCTATTGAAAATACAGCTGCAATGAACATTGTGGTACATGAATGTTTTTGAATTATGGTTTTCTCAGGGTATATGACCAGTAGTGGGATTGCCGGGTCATATGGTAGTTGTATTTTTAGTTTTTTAAGGAACCTCCATACTATTCTCCATAGTGGCTGTATCAATTTACATTCCCACCAACAGTGCAAGAGGGTTCCCTTTTCTCCACACCCTCTCCAGCATTTATTGTTTCTAGATTTTTTTTTTTTTTTTTTTTTTGCGTTAGGCGGGCCTCTCACTGGTGCGGCCTCTCCCGTTGCGGAGCACAGTCTCCGGACGCGCAGGCTCAGCGGCCATGGCTCACGGGCCCAGCCGCTCCGCGGCATGTGGGATCTTCCCAGATCGGGGCACGAACCCGTGTCCCCTGCATCGCAGGCGGGCTCTCAACCACTGCGCCACAAGGGAAGCCCCCTAGATTTTTTTTTTATGATGGCCATTCTGACTAATGTGAGAGGATATCTCATTGTAGTTTTGATTTGCATTTCTCTAATGATTAATGATGTTGAGCATCCTTCTTGTGTTTGTTGGCAATCTGTATACCTTCTTTGTGATAATGTCTGTTTAGGTCTTCTGCCCATTTTTGGATTGGGTTGTTTGTTTTTTTTGATATTGAACTGCATGAGCTGTTTGTAAATTTTGGAGATTAATCCTTTGTCAGCTGCTTCATTTGCAAATATTTTCTCCCATCCCGAGCATTGTCTTTTCATTTTGTTTATGGTTTCCTTTGCTGTGCAAAAGCTTTTAAGTTTCATTAGGTCCTATTTGTTTATTTTTGTTTTTATTTCCATTACTCTAAGAGGTGGGTCAAAAAGGATCTTGCTGTGATTTATGTCAGAGTGTTCTACCTATATTTTCCTCTAAGAGTTTTATAGTGTCTGGCCTTACATTTATGTTTTTAATCCATTTTGGGTTTATTTTTGTGTATGGTGTTAGGGAGTGTTCTAATTTCATTCTTTTAGATGTAGCTGTCCAGTTTTCTCAGCACCACTTATCGAAGAGGCTGTCTTTTCTCCATTGTATATTCTTGCTTCCTTTATCAAAAATAAGATGATCATATCTGCGTGGGTTTATCTCTGAGCGTTCTATCCTGTTCCATTGATCTATATTTCTCTTTTTGTGCCAGTACCATACTGTCTTGATGACTGTAGCTTTGTAGTATAGTCTGAAGCCAGGGAACCTGATTCCTCCAGCTCCATCTTTCGTTCTCAAGATTGCTTTGGCTATTCAGGGTCTTTTGTGTCTCCATACAAATTTCAAGAGTTTTTGTTCTAGTTCCGTAAAAAATGCCATTGGTAATTTGATAGCGATTGCACTGAATCTGTAGATTGCTTTGGATAGTATAGTCATGTTCACAATATTGATTCTTCCAATCTGAGAACATGGTATATCTCTCCATCTGTTGGTATCATCTTTAATTTCTTTCATCAGTGTCTTACAGTTTTCTGCATAGAAGTCTTTTGTCTCCCTAGGTAGGTTTATTCCTAGTTATTTTATTCTTTTTGTTGCAGTGGTAAATGGGAGTGTTTCCTGAATTTCTCTTTCAGATTTTTCATCATTAGTGTATAGGAATGCAAGAGGTTTCTGTGCATTAATTTTGTATCCTGCAACTTTACCAAATTCATTGATTAGCTCTAGTAGTTTCCTGATAGCATCTTTAGGATTGTCTATGTATAGTGTGTCTCCTACAAACAGTGACAGCTTTACTTCTTCTTTTCCTATTAGGATTGCATTTATTTCTTTTTCTTCTTGGATTGCTGTGGCTAAAACTTCCAAAACAATGTTGAAAAATAATTGTGAGAATGGGCAACCTTGTCTTGTTCCTGATATTAGTGGAAATGGTTTCAGTTTTTCACAATTGAGGGCGATGCTGGCTGTGGGTTAGCCATATGGCCTTTGTTATGTTGAGGTAAGTTCCCTCTATGCCTACTTTTTGGAGGGTATTTATCATAAATGGTTGTTGAATTTTGTTGAAAGATTTTCTACATCTGTTGAAATGAGCATATGTTTTTTATACTTCAATTTGTTATTATGGTGTATCACATTGATTGATTTGCGTATATTGAAGAATCCTTGCGTTCCTGGGATAAACCCCACTTTATCATGGTGTATGATCCTTTTAATGTGCTGTTGGATTCTGTTTGCTAGTATTTTGTTGAGTATTTTTGTGTGGATGTTCATCAGTGATTTTGCCTGTAGTATTCTTTCTTTGTGACATCTTTCTCTGGTTTTGGTATCAGGGTGATGGTGGCCTTGTAGAATGAGTATGGGAGTGTTCCTCCCTCTGCTATATTTTGGAAGAGTTTGAGAAGGATACATGTTAACTCTTCTCTAAATGTTTCATAGAATTCACCTGTGAAGCCGTCTGGTCCTGGGCTTTTTTTATTTTGGAAGATTTTTAATCACAGTTTCAATTTCAGTGCTTGTGATTGTTCTGTTCATATTTTCTATTTCTTCCTGGTTCAGTCTCGGAAGGTTGTGCTTTTCTATTAATTTGTCCATTTCTTCCAGGTTGTCCATTTTATTGGTATAGAGTTGCTTGTAGTAATGTCTCATGATCCCTTGTATTTCTACAGTGTCAGTTGTTACTTCCTTTTCATTTCTAATTCTGTTGATTTGAGTCTTCTCTTTTTCTTCATGAGTCTGGCTAATGGTTTATCAATTTTGTTTCTCTTCTCAAGGAACCAGATTTTAGTTATATTGATCTTTGCTATCATTTCCTTCATTTCTTTTTCATTTCTTTTTGATCTGATATTTATGATTTCTTTCCTTCTGCTAACTTTGGGGGTTTTTTTGTTCTTCTTTCTTTAATTGCTTTAGGTGTAAGGTTACGTTCTTTTATTTGCGATGTTTCTTGATTTTTAAGGTAGGATTTTATTGCTATAAACTTCCCTATTAGTACTGCTTTTGCTGCATCCCATAGGTTTTGGGTCATTGTGTTTTCATTGTCATTTGTTTCTACATATTTTTTCATTTCCTCTTTGATTTCTTCAGTGTTATCTTTGTTATTAAGTAGTGTATTGTTTAGCCTCCATGTGTTTGTATTTTTTACAGATCTTTTCCTGTAATTGATACCCAGTCTCATAGCGTTGTGGTCGGAAACGATACTCGATGTGATTTCAGTTTTCTTAAATTTACCAAGGCTTGATTTGTGGCCCAAGATATGATCTATCCTGGAGAATGTTCCGTGAGCACTTGAGAAGAAAGTATATTCTGTTGTTTTTGGATGGCATGTCCTATAAATATCAATTAAATCCATCTTGTTTAATGTATCATTTAAAGCTTCTGTTTCCTTATTTATTTTCATTTTGGATGACCTGTTCATAGGTGAAAGTGGGGTTTTAAAATCCCCTACAGTGATTGTGTTACTGTCAATTTCCCTTTGACAGCTGTTAATATTTGCCTTATGTATTGAGGTGCTCCTGTGTTGGGTGCATAAATATTTACAATTGTTATATCTTCTTCTTGGATTGATCCCTTGATCATTATGTAGTGTCCTTCTTTGTCTCTTGTAATAGTCTTTGTTTTAAAGTCTATTTTGTCTGTTATGAGAATTGCTCCTCCAGCTTTCTTTTGATTTCCATTTGCATGGAATCTTTTTCCATCCCCTCACTTTCAGTCTCTTTGTGTCCCTAGGTCTGAAGTGAGTCTCTTTTAGACAGCATATATACAGGTCTTGTTTTTGTATCCATTCAGCCAGTCTATGTCTTTTGGTTGAAGCGTTTAATCCATTTACATTTAAGGTAATTATTGATATGTATGTTTCTATGACCAGTTTCTTAATTGTTTTGGGTTTGTTATTTTAGGTTTTTTCTTTCTGTTGTGTTTCCTGCCTAGAGAAATTCCTTTAGCATTTGTTGTAAAGCTGATTTGGTGGTGCTGAATTCTCTTAGCTTTTGCTTGTCTGTAAAAGTTTTAATTTTTCTGTTGAATCTGAATGATATCCTTGCTGGGTAAAGTAATTTTGGCTGTAGGTGTTTCTCTTTCTTCACTTTAAATATGTCCTGTTACTCCCTTCTGGCTTGCAGAGTTTCTGCTGAAAGATCAGCTGTTAACCTTATGGAGACTCCCTTGTATATTATTTGTTGTTTTTCTCTTGCTGCTTTCAATATTTTTTCTTTGTATTTAATTTTGATAGTTTGATTAATATGTGTCTTGGCATATTTCTCCTTTGATTTATCCTGTATGGGACTAGCTGCGCTTCCTGGACTTTATTAACTATATCTTTTCCCATATTAGGGAAATTTTCAACTATAATCTCTTCAAATATTGTCTCAGTCCCTTTCTTTTTCTCTTCTTCTGGGACCCGTATCATTCAAATATTTGTGCGTTTAATGTTGTCCCTGAGGTCTCTGAGACTGTCCTCAATTCTTTTCATTCTTTTTCCTTTATTCTTCTGTATGGTAGTTATTTCCCCTCTTTTATCTTCTGGGTCACTTATCCGTTCTTCTGCCTCAGTTATCCTGTTATTGAATCCTTGTAGAGAATTTTTAATTTAATTCATTGTGTCGTTCATCATTGTCTGTTTGCTCTTTAGTTCTTCTAAGTCCTAGTTAAATGTTTCTTGTGTTTTCTCCATTCTATTGGCAAGATTTTGGATCGTCTTTACTATTATTATTCTGAATTCTTTTTCAGGTAGACTGCCTGTTTCCTCTTCATTTCTTTGGTCTGCTGGGTTTTTACTTTGCTTCTTCATCTGTTATGTGTTTTTCTGTCTTCTTATTTTGCTTTACTTACTGTGTTTGGTGTCTCCTTGTCGCAGGCTGCAGGTTTGTACTTCCCATTGTTTTTGGTGACTTCCCCCAGTGGCTAATGTTGGTTCAGTGGGTTGTGTAGGCTTCCTGGTGGTGGGGACTAGTGCCTGTGTTCTGGTGGATGAGGTTGGATCTTGTCTTTCTGTTGGGCAAGACCATGCCCAGTGGTGTGTTTTGGGGTGTCTGTGACCTTGTTATGATTTTAGGCATCCTCTCTGCTAATGGATGTGGTTGTGTTCCTGTATTGCTAGTTGTTTGGCATAGGGTGTCCAGCACTGTAGCTTGCTGGTTGTTGAGTGGAGCTGGGTCTTGGCGTTGGGATGGAGATCTCTGGGAGATTTTCACCATTTGATATTATGTGGAGCTGGGAGGTCTCTGGTGGACCAATGTCCTGAACTCTGCTCTCCCACCTGAGAGGCACAAGCCTGACAGCTGGGTGGAGCACCCAGACCCTTTCATTCACATGGCTCAGAATGAAAGGGAGAAAAAAGAAAGAAAGAAAAAAGTTAAAATAGAATAAATTTATTAAAATTAAAAATAGTTATTAAAATTTAAAAAGTATTAAAAAAAGAATGAAGGAAAGAAAGGAGGGAGCAACCAAACCAAGAAACAAAACAAAACCGATGGAGAGGACCTTAGGACAAATGGTAAAAGCAAAGCTATACAGGCAAAATCACACACAGAAGCATATATATACACACTCACAAAAAGAGAACAAGGGAAAAAAATATATATATATATCATTGTTCCCAAAGTCCACCACCCCAATTTGGAATGATTTGTTGTCTATTGAGGTATTCCACAGATGCAGGGTACATCAAGTTGATTGTGGAGATTTAATCTGCTCCTCCTGAGCCTGCTGGGAGAGATTTCCCCTTCTCTTCTTTGTTCCCACAGCTCCTGGGGTTCAGCTTTGGATTTGGCCCCGCCTCTGCATGTAGGTTGCTTGAGGGCATCTATTCTTCACCCAGACAAGACAGGGTTAAAGTAGGAGCTAATTCGCGGGCTTTGGCTCCCTGAGGCCATGGAGAGGGAGGGGTAAAGAATGTGGGGTGAGCCTGTAGGGGCTGGCGTGACATTGCACCAGCCTGAGGCGTGCTGTGTTCTCCAGGGGAAGTTGTCCCTGGATGATGGGACCCTGGCAGTGGTGGGTTGCAGAGGCTCCCAGGAGGGGAGGTGTGGCTAGTGACCTGTGCATGCACAGTGGTTTCTTGGTGGCTGCAGCAGCAGCCTTAGCTTCTCATGCCCGTCTCTGGGCTCCACGCTGATAGCTGCAGCTCGTGCCCATCTCTGGAGCTCATTTAGGCAGCGCTCTAAATCCCCTCTCCTTGCGTACCGTGAAACAAAGAGGCAAGAAAAAGTCTGTTGACTCTTCGGCAGCCCCAGACCTTTTCCCGGACTCCCTCCCAGCTAGCTGTGTCACACTAGCCCCATTCAGGCTGTGATCACGCAGCCAGCCCCAGTCCTCTCCCTGGGTTCTGACCTCTGAAACCCAAGCATCAGCTCCAAGCCCCTGCCTGCTCTGACGGGTGAGCAGACAAGCCTCTCGGGCTGGTGAGTGCTGGTTGGCACCTATCCTCTGTGTGGGAATCTCTCTGCTTTGCCCGCCGCATACCTGTTGCTGTTGTCTCCTCTGTGGCTCTGAAGCTTCCTCCTCTGCCACCCACGGTCTCTGTCTGTGAAGGGGCTTCCTAATGTGTGGCAACATTTCCTCCTTCACAGCTAGCTCCCTCCCAGTGGTGCAGGTCCGGTCCCTATTCTTTTGTCTCTGTGTTTTTTTTTTTTTTTTCTTTTGCCCTACCCAGCTATGTGGGGAGTTTTTTGCCTTTTGGGAGGTCTGAGTTCTTCTGCCAGCATTCAGTAGGTGTTCTGTAGGGGTTGTTCCACATGTAGATGTATTTCTTATGTATTTGTGGGGAGGAAGGTGATCTCCACGTCTTACTCTTCTGCCATCTTACCACAGCTTCTTTATCCATTTATCTATTCATGGGGACTTAGGTTGCTTCCATACCTTGAGTATTGTAAATAATGCTGCCATGCACATTGGAATGCATATATCTTTTCAAATTACTGTTTTCAATTTTTTAAGATATGTACCCAGTAGTAGACTTGCTGGATCATATGGTAGTTTTATTTTCACTTTTTTGAGAAACCTGCATATTGTTTTCCATAGTAGGGTGTAAAAATTTACATTCATAAGAACAGTATACTAGGATTTTCATTTCTTCACATCCTGGCCAACATTTATTATTTGTTGTCTTTTGATGATAGCACCTTACACGTGTTAGAGTGGCTATCTCATTGCAGTTTGGATTTGCATTTCCCTGATGATTAGTGATGGATAGCATTTTTCTTAGGCCTGTGGTCATCTGTTTGTCTTCTTTGGAAAAATGTCTATTCAGATTTTCTTTCCATTTTTTAATCATGTTGTTGGTTTTTTTCTATATTGACTTGTATCAGCTCTTTATATATTTTGGATATTCATGCTTTATCATTTTTAAGTGTCTTCTTCCATTCAGTAGGTTGACTTTTCATTTTGTCTGTGTTTTCTTTTGCTGTGTAAAAGCTTTTAAGTTTAATTAAGTCCCATTTGTTTATTTTTCCTTTTGTTTTCATTGCCTGAGTAGATAGATTAAAAAAAATATATTGCTAAGACTTAAGTCAAAGAGTGTACTGCTTATGTTTTCATCTAGAAGTTCTGTGGTTTCAGGTCTTATATGTAAGTCTGTAATCCAATTTGAGGTTTTTTTTTAATATGGTGTAAAAAATGTTCTAATTTCATTCCTTTACATGTAATTGTCCACTTTTTCCAGCACTACTTATTGAAGAGACTGTCTTTTCCCCATTGTGTATTTTTGCCCTGTTATCTTAGATTACTTGACCATTTGTGCCTAGGTTTATTTCTTGGTTCTCCATTCTGTTCTGTTGATCTATGTGTCTATTTTTGTGCCAGTATGCTAGTGTTTTGATGACTGTAGTATAGTTTGAAGTCAGAGAGCATGATGCCTCCAGCTTTCTTCTTTTTTTCTTAGTATTTCTTTGGCTATTCAGAATCTTTTGTGGCTCATACAGATTTTAGGATTACTTGTTCTAGTTTCTGGAAAATGTTATGGGTAGTTGATAGGGCTTCCATTAAATCTGTACATTACTTTGGGAAGTATGGCCATTTTAACGGTATTAATTCTTCCAATCCATGAACATGACATATCTTTCCATTTCTTTGTATTACTTTCATTTTCCTTCATCAGTGTCTTATAGTTTTCAGAGTATAGATCTTTTATTTTCTTGGTTAAGCTTATTCCTAGATGTCTTATACTTTCTGATATGATTGTAAATGGATTTTTTTCTTTCCCTTTGTGATAGTTCATTATTAATATATAGAAAAGCAACAGATTTCTATATATTATTGTTCACTGCAACTTTACTGAATTATGTTATTCTAATAATTTTTTATGGAGACTTTGGGGTTTACTATGTAGAATATATCACCTGCAAATAGTGACAGTTTTACTTCTTCCCTTCCAATTTGGATGTCGTTTATTTCTATTTCTTGTCAGATTGCTGTGGCTAGGATTTTGAATACTGTGTTAAATAGAAATGGTGAGAGTGCCTCCTTGTCTTGTTCTTGATTTTAGAGGACTAACTAAGTTTTTCACCATTGAATATTATGTTGGCTGTGAGTTTGTCATAAATGGCCTTTGTTATGTTGTGCTGCACCACATTGTTGAGAGTTATTAACATGAATGGGTGTTGAATTTTGTCAGATGGTTTTTCTTGTGTCTATTGAAATGATCATGTGATTTTTATCCTTCATTTTATTAATATGGTGAACCACATTGATTGATTTGCATATATTGAATGCTCTTTGCACCCTGGAATAAGTCCCACTTTATCATGGTGTCTGATCCTTTAGATGTATTATTGAATTCAGTTTGATAATATTTTATCAGGACTTTGCATCTGTATTCATTAGATTCATTAGATTTGGGGTTTTTTTTGTAGTGTCTTTGGTTTTGTTATCAGAGTAATGGTGGCCTCATACCATGAATATGGCAATGTTCCCTCCTCTTAAATTTTTTGGAATAGTTTGAGAAGCATAGGTATTAACTCTTCTTTATATATTTGGTAGAATTCTCCTATGAAGCCATCTGGTACTGAACTTTGGTTTATTGGAAGTTCCTTAATTACTGATTCAATTTTAATAGTAATAATCAGTCTGTCCTATTTATTTCTTCCTAATTCCATTTTGGAAGATGGTATCTTTCTAGGAATTTATCCATTTTTTTTCTAGCTTGTCCAATTTTTTTCATATAACTGTTCATAATATTCTCTTATCATTGTATTTTTGTGATATTGGTTGTGATTTTCCTTTTTCATTTCTTAGTTGGTTTATTTGGGTCCTCTCTCTTATTTTCTTGATGAGTTTGGCTAAAGGCTTACAGATTTTGTGTATCTTTTCAAAAACCCAGCTCTTGGTTTTATTGATCTTTTCTACAGTTGTGTTTTTTGTTTTATTGACTCTTATTTTTTCCTCTCTGATCTTTATTATTTTCTTCCTTTTCCTGATTTTGGACTTCATTTTTCCTTCTTTTTCTACTTCCCATAGATGGTAAGTTAGGCTGTTTGAGATTTTTCTTATTTCTTGAGGTAGGCCTGTATTGCTATTAACTTCCCTCTTAGAACTGCTTTTGCTTCATCCCATACATTTTGGAAAGGTGTGTTTTTATTTTCATTTGTCTTGAGTTATTTTCTGATTTCTTCTTTGATTTCTTTGTTGACCCATTGGTTTTTTAGTAGCATGTTGTTTGTTTAATCTCCCCTTGTTTGTGTTTTCCCCATTTTTCTTCCTGTAATTGATGTCTAGTTTTGTACCCTTGTGGTCAGAAAAGATTCTTGATATAATTCCTGTTCTCTTAAATATGCTGAGACTTGTTTTGTGTCCTAGCATGTGATCTATACTGGAGAATGTTCCATGCGCACTTGAAAAGATTGTTCATTCTCCTGTTTTGGGATGGAAAGTCCTGTAGATATCTAATAAGTCCAACTGATCTAATGTGTCATTTAAGATTATTGTTTCCATACTGATTTTCTGTCTAGATGATCTGTCCATTGATGTAAGTGGGATGTATTATTATTATTGTACTACTATCATGTACTATTATTGTAATTCTGTCAATTATTCCCTTTATGTTTGTTAGTATTTGCTTTATATATTTAGGCAATCATATATTAAGTGCATATATGTTTACAAATGTTATATCCTTTTTTTCTATTGATCCCTTTATCATTATACGATGTCCTTCTTTGTCTTTTATTATATACTCTGTTTTAAAGCCTACTGTGTCTGATACGAGTATTTCTACCCCGGCTTTCCTTTCATTTCCTTTTGTGTGGAATATCTTTTGCCATCCCTTTACTTTCAGTCTGTCTGTATATTTAGCTCTGAAGTGAATATCTTGAAGGCAGCATTCAGATGGGTCTTCTTTTCTTATCCAATCAGCTACCTATGTATTTTGACTGGAACATTATTCCATTGACATTTGAAGTGATTATTGATAGGTATGTACTTATTCCCATTTTATTATTGGTTTTCTGGTTGTTCTTGTAGTTTGTCTCTGTTCTTCATGTTTTAGTTTTTTCCCGTGTAGTTTATGATTTTCTTTGGTGTTTTGTTTGTGTTCCTTACTCTCTAGTTTTTGTATATCTATTGTAGGTTTTTGATTTGCGGTTACCATTTAGTTCATACTTGTTGATTTATAACTACATCTACTTATTTTAAACTGTTCATTTTACTTCTGACTCAGTCTTAAAGCTCTACATTTTTTATTCCATCCCCCCGACATATCTCTGTCTTCTTATTTTATCCTTCTCTCTCTCTGTGAAATAAGGTGAAAGTTACCTATCTTTGTCTTGAAGGCATGTCCTTGTGTGGGAGCATCCCTATGCAGTCTGTGTTTGCCCAGTGCCTTTGGTAGGAGAGCTGGATCTGAAGTGAGCATGGGCTGTTTCTTCCTCCAGTGAGTGCTGGCATTAACTGCCTTGATGGGAAGTAGGGCTAGAGATGGAGGGGCTAGAACCTGAACTAGGTGCATAGGGTTTCTCCTATGTCTAATGTCCATCACTGCCCAACTGCAAGTAGTGGGGGGCCAAAGGGCTAGAGCAGAAGCCCTGAGGGAATTGGATTTTCCTGGGTGTGATGGTGGTCTCCACCTTGGAGACTGGTTTGGGACATGGCCAGGTCCTGAGGGCTTGGGGACACATTTCTGTGGTGATTTCACTTTTCCTCTAATGTGTATACCTTGATTAAAGGTTGCTTCAGGTCTGAAGTGTTGGTGACATACCACTGAGCTGGCCTTATTCCCTCCCAAATGTGCACCAGGATGCGTGCTCAGGCAATGGTCATCTCCACCCTGGATCTAGCCTCACTCCCTTCTAAGTGTGTGCCTACACAGTGGCCAGAGGCTGGGGTCTGAGCCTGCTCCACTCCCTCCATGTGTGCACACTCTTATTGGCAATGACAGACTCTGCCTTTGTGGGGAGCAGTAACAGAGCAAGAGGGGTTGGAGCAGAAACATGGTATGGGCTGAGGGCTGTGCTATGGTGATCCTGGAACGTCACCCAGAGCCTCAGGCACTTTAAAATCTGATGTCTCTGCTGTGACCAGGAGTAAGCAATTCTGGGTGCTTGCTCCTTGAAAGCAGAGTCTCAGTTTCTTATTGCCCTCAGGTAAGCTCCACTTGTTTCAAACCAGCTAAAGGGGCTCATATTCCTGGTGTCAGACCCCAGGGCTGGGGTAACTAATATGTAGCTTGAACCCCTCACTCCTCAGGGAGGATCTCTGAGCCTCTGATATCCCCCTCCTCTTCTGTGTCCCCTGCTAAGGATGTGGGTTCCAACCAGATTGCTTTCCATCCCTTCCCACCAGACTCCATGTGGATCATTTTTACAGCCTTGGTTGTGGAAGAGTTGTTCTGCTAGTCCCTGGTCAATTTCAGTGAGAGTTATTCTATATGTAGCTGTGGTTTGATGTGTTCACAAGGGGAGGTGAGCCCAGCATCCTCCTAATTCAGCATCTTCATCTCCTCCTCTTTATCCATTATTCAAAAAAAGTCTTGACTAACTAAAAACAGAATAAAACTTCTTTAGTCTGAGGTAAGATATCTACCAACAATGTCTAGTTAACATCATTTGAATGGTAAAAAAAAAAAAAAAAAATAGAAGTATTCTCTTTTCAGTTGGAAACACTAAGAATGCCTGCTATTCCAATTCCTATTCAACATTGTCTTATAGGTTCTCTCTAGCACAGGAAGAAAAGTCAAATGAGATAAGGAGTAAGTGTCAGGAATCCCTCTGAGATGGGATGGTTTCAACAGAATGATGGGGAAGGAAGTGAAATTTCAGTGGCCTAAGGGTGTAGAGTGTCAGAGTGGGAAGTCAAGAGTGTAGATGACTCTTTCAAGGAATCTGGCTTTGATGAAGAAAGAAGGGCGTGCCTTGAGATAGGCATGGAGTTTAGGGAGGTTTAAACATTAAGTTAGGAAAGACTGAAATATGTTCAAATACGGATAAGAAAAAGCCAGGAAAACAATGCTATACGCTCAGGACCCAGGAAGAGGGATATATTGCTTTTCTGATTTTTCAGCAGAGTCAAAAGTGTCATCTGTTTCAACATGCAATAAGATTTTGCATATTTGGATTTACTAATTTATAATTAGACTACATCAGTATTTGGGATTATTCAAATAGGGACAGAGCTAAAGTTTATCTTTGACAGGTTTTATTATTATATTTTAATTGAATTTACCAATGAAATCAATAGTGTAAAGAGAATTTGAGAGGGATGTTTATCCCACTGAAGAAGTCTTAAAAGATAAAAGAAAAGTATTCTATTTGAATACTAGCAGTGATGTGCTAACTACAAATTGCTCTTTTGGACTATGGATATTAAATAGGTTCTTTGGTTAATAACAATTTTTAGCCTGACTCTATAAAGTAATACAATGGCAGTGGTCCAAAAATATTATATAATTCCTTATTTTAACTTGGAGAGCCTAACACTTTCCTTCTCCCAATTATTCCAAATTAATGAGGTTTTGCTGTAATGCAGAGAGTGAACCCAGAGAACATTGCCCAATTTGCTGACCAGGACTTGAAACTTTAAGCTGTGTTTTTCTTTTTCTTTCTTTATTTTAACCCAAAGCACTTTTCCAGAGATAATTCAAGCTGAGCTCCTTTCACTCACACCTGCTATAAGTGTTGGTTTCTGCTTTGCACCGTTAAGTAGAAGTCGCCTGACAGTGCAATGTCCTCCCAGACTTAGGGCCTCTGGATGCAGAATGCCAATTTACTTCTTGCTGCTTTGTCTTGGGCACCTCACAATGTGCTCTAATGACAGCACAGCAGTTTTAATAGCCCTTTTTAATGGCTAAAAACAGACCCAGTCTGTCTAAACATAGCCTATTCACCAACTCTCGTCAAAACAATTCAGTTTTGCTATATGATGATGCAGCAGACCATGGAAGCCAGCCACACAGACTCTATTCAAGTCCAAAGTTGGACCCTGGGGCTAAAGCAAGTCAACCCAAGCTGTGGTCATATTAAATACTTTTTTTTTTTTTTTTTTTTTTTTTTACTGTCTGTTTCTGCAACAGGGCTTCTGTTTCAGTGGGACAAAGCAGGCTCCATTTGCAAAAGCAACTCAGCACGATTAAAAAAAACCATTAGAGAAACTTCTTCCTTAAAGGGGTGTGGTATTTTCCTTTTGAGTATAGTGTATTATTTATACTTAAACACCTTTGTTTCACAGCACAGAAAAGAGAATCTGAAGCTTGCTTGTGGGTAATTTACTTCTCACCCAAGTTAAATATCTCTGTCCTTCCTGGAACTTTTTGACTTTTATATCTTTGTCATCAGGTGGTTTGCATCTCAAGTTCTTTATGGTGTCCTGACCTACAAAGGGATAGCAATAAAGAGAATACCAAATGACACTCAAAATAAAAAATAACTAGTTTCTCCAGGCTCCCTCAGGGGTGTAATTTTAAAATGCAAATGTGTTAATGATCCTTCAGTAAAAATGCATCTTTCCCTGCAGTCTTCATTTTTTTTTAAAGGTGGATTTCTAGGCAGTGTTTAACAAAGGCACATTTAATGATGCTGCCATAAACCGATTCATTCAACTGTTCTTTTCATGTACACAAAAATTATAAAACTGCTTGATGCTGATTGTTTATCACGGTCAATGTGCAGGGCTAGAATTTTTGCTTCAGAAGGAACTGTATACATGATAAAAAACATGTAGTTAGTGGAACCATATTTCAAATCGCTGCCTCCTCCATTGGGACTTTGTGTAGCAGGAATAAAGACCTTCAGACCCAGAGGACAGTGTGTGAACTCAGGACCACTCCCATTGTGACCTTCAGGGAAATGACGGAACAGTGGTTCAAAGTCTTGGGAAAGGTTGTAGAAGGAGCATCCATTAATTTTTAAGAGTACAATCATCTTAGGTGACCTAAAGCTGTTCCTTTGCCTCTAAAAATATGGGAATGATTGTTGAGGTTAGGGAAAAAGAAAGTATCCCTTCAGCAGGAGTAGATAATAAATGAAATCTGGAGGAAACATTAAGCCCTGTGAACAGAAAGGTGTGACAGATGGGATAGTGGAGTATAAGCCAGTGCTGGTAATGGGCCCCAACTGAGCATGGCTGCTTAAGGGGAGTGTGTTCCAGGAATAGTCAGTGGTGGGTCCTTGACCTCAAGTCACATGCTCATGTGATCATGCTCTTCTGTGGGGTCTCCTTGTTGGACCAGGATGCCTGAAACTTGTAGGGACAAGCAGTACAAGGCAAAGAACAATTGTGATATCCAAGAGAGGAGCACAGACCACTGCTTCTCTAGTGAAGCAGAGGAAAATGGCCCAGAGTTCACATGCAAAGCTTTGAGACAGCATAGCAGATGGACGCAGCAGTTAAAGCTAAAATCCTTGTGTAGCCTGAGTACACATAGAGAGTTCTAGCCTGTGGCACAATCAGTGGACCCTCACAGCTACAAAGTAAGCCCACCTAATGGGGCCTAAATCCAAATATGAAGGACCTGACCGATGTCTAGTAACCCAACTTGAGCACATGCGCCTGAGTTAAAATCTACAGATCCAACATATCCTGAGTTTCTGGGTGTCTGGATCATTTCTGCCCTGGAATCTGAAGAGGTCTAATTTGGATAAGTGAACCCATGATTTCATACCCAAGCTTGACATGGCCTGCACTGGCTTCGAGGAATAAAGATGCAAATATTTCCCCTATATCTTGTTGCATTTATGCATGTGTCTAGTTTAGAAACAGCTAGAGGCCAGCACATTAATATGTTAGGTTATTTTGGGAGGAGGGCAGTGGAGTGGAGGCAGGTTATTCTGCTTTGTCTTGCCTTGAGTCTGCTGTCTTTTGCTCTGAAAGGGGGACAGCTCTCAGTTTCCCCAGCATTGTGATACCTCAGGCAATATATCAAGTTCACCTAGAGTTGGTGGCAAAGAAAATCACTTATAATACCTCTGCTTTGTCCTTGGTGGTGAGTTTCACTTCACACTAGTTATAAAATCCAAACGAGTGTCCCAAATAGTGCCTAATGGGGAGAGAGCAAGTGGGAGGGATCTGGAGCATATTTTGTGTTTTAGCATCTTTAATGAGGTAGTCAGAGTCTGTCACTCATGTGATTGACTGGCTGCCTTCAAAATGCTTTCCAAGGCATTTAAGAAGTGCAGTATTTTCTTTTCTCTGCTGCCTATATTACTGACACTAAATATTTAATCACTAACTAGGACTACAGTAGCTGCTTCTCAGAAGTGATGAATAATGAGCCCCTGTACAGTTGTGAACTCCCTGTTGTTGGCTGATTAGGCTGACTTTGCATGAAGAGATTGAACGCAGATGACTTATCGCTCAGAGTGAAAGAGGAGAGTGTAATGCCGAGAACACTGACACAACTAAACATGGAAATGCTGCTTTGTCATTGCTGTGAAATTATAACAGTGGCTTGAATAATAATAGTTTTTTCAGTTCACCTAACTTTTTTTTTTCAGTTTCATCCAAGTGTCTTTTAAATGTGTTCTGAAATTTACCCTTTTTTATTCCTATGGTTTATTCCTGTCCTGATAGATATGATTTTTTTTATTTTTACAAAAGAAGAAACTACATCATGGAGAAATGAAGCTATGAACCCTTGACTGTACATCAGTAATAATATAAGGATTGCAGTCTAAGTTGCAATCTCATTGCCTTGCTCTCTTTTCTAGAAGCAGTGGGACTCTGGCAAGTTATCTGTCCTCCTAAAGTTCTTGTTTTCTCATTAGTAAAATGGGGACAATCACTCCTCTCTGAAATATAAATTTGCTACCATGACTATAAATAATACATGTAACTTGCCCAGCCTCACTGCTGACACACAATAGGTACTTTATATATGATAGTTTCTTTATTGTTATTATTGTGTATATTTAACTGGTGCTTCTAATACAATGATAATATCTGAATATAATCAGTTTCTGACTATATTAGTTTGCTTAGGGCTGCCATAACGAAGTATCACAGACTTAGTGTTTTAAACAGACACTTACTTTCTCACAATTCTGGAGGCTGGAAATTCGAGATCAAGGTGTTGGCTCAGGACTTCTGCTCCTTGGCTTGTGAATGGCCATCTTCTCCCTCTGTCTTCATATAACCTTGTCTCCACACATTTGTATCCAACTTTCTTTTTAGAAGGACATCAGTCATATAGTGTTAGGACCCACCCTAATGACTTCATTTCAACTTAATGACCTCTAAAGATCCTGTCTTCAAATATGGTCACATTCAGAGGTACTGGGGCTTAGGACTTCAACATAGGAATTTTGGTGTTGGGAGGAAAGCAGGGGGGACACAGTTCAGCCCCTAATGTTGGCTTACAATAATAAATAACAGTCTAGTTTACTTCATTATCTTTGGGGGATATATTTACTCTAAGAGAGGAGAGGCAAAGAATATATTTTTGTGGAATATGAAAATGCAGTTGCTGCCTCTTTTTGATATGTAAAAAGTATGTCTGATTCCCAAGTAGATGACTTCATCTTGTGAAGCAACTAAACCTAAGTATTTTTCGGGAGAAAGGTGATCTCCAGAAATGCCAGTAAGGAAGTGAAGAAGAGGAGGCAGCCAATTCAAGGAACATTGATGGGAAGGTTCTGCTGTGGGCAGCTGTAGCTTGTTCCCTCTGGGACTCTGGGGGCACAGCTTAGAATATGCCCCAGAATTCTCTTGCACCAGCGATGAGGAAGCTGGGTATTTAGACACAAAGTCCTGTCTCATTTGCTAAGAGCTGCTCCAAGGGGTATGAACCACCCTGGGAGTTCTTTTGGCCTGCCTTTTACTCGGCACAAGGAGTACCAAGTGATTGCAGTGAAAATAATGAACAATGATGGATGCACAGGTGATATGGGTGGGGCCTTGTCTCAGTATTTTTTCTGGATTGACTCTGTGTTGTGCAGAGGCTTTATGACTGTGCTCTTTTTGGTCTTAGTTGAGTATAACTTGGAGATTGATCAAAATGTCACAATTTTAACAGTCATAGTACGTTAGTAAAACCTCTTCAATCGTAAAGTACAATGAACTATCTTGTCATGAGTGACAGTACAGGGTACGAGCCATATTGGGTTGAAAGTGAAATGAGCTGATTAACCACAGTATAACATAGTAGTTAAGGATACCAGCTTTGAAACCAAAGCTACCTCGATTCAAATTTTAGATTTGATGCTTATTAGTAGTGAGAACTTGAACAAGACACTCTGTGAGTTTTCTCTTAAGTGAAGGGGGAACACTGATAGTTGACTCATTGAATTATGTGAAGGTAAATGAAGGTCTTGTTACAGTAGCTTTCAGATTGTCAATGTTCAATAGAGTAGCTGTCATAAATATTAAGATGGTAAGAGCAGTAAACAGGAGGGTTTAGGGGTTTATCTCCAGTATGTTTTGGTAGCCATGACACATGTGATCAGGAACTTGATTTCCTTATTTAGTGTCAGATAATCTAGTCTGGAGTCCTCAATAACACAGTCATTAGTCAACTCATGTGCCTTCTTCCTTTGTTGAAAGCAAACAAACAGATAAAATCTGTGGGTATTCGCCCTCTCTATTCAAGAGATTTTGTGAGGCTCATCCGGTTAATGAAACTTTTATACTGCAGGGTGATGTACGAATGTAAGCATTTTGAAATTCATAGCAGTGGTATGGCAGATTTTTCTTCTTTCATTTTTGAATCAATTTAGATATAACATTGAAGTCTTTTCCCCTTTCTAAGAGTGTTTGCCTTCTTTGTCACAGATCCTGAACACATTTCGCTCCTAGTTACCCATTTAGGGAGCAAAAGCACTGTTTTTAAATGTGGGAAGAATGGGTGTTGAAATATGCCCAGGTAGATAATGTTTAAGTTCAGAATTTTTCCATTGACTCTGATTTGATAAATCTTACATATAAGTCTGGTTCCCTACATTCATCATCTGTGTTATCTTCCATCTCTGTGGAATCTTATCCTTTTCTCTCTGTCTTCCAGGTGTAACCTTGTGATATCAGATGAAAAGTTTGTTCTCTTGCAGACGCCGGACTCTAAGCAAGTGTTTGTCATTTGTGAACTGCACCTAGCATTGCTTTAAGAAAACTCCTATTCCAGGCTGCTGCTGTTGCTTTCTCTCTCTTTCTTTTTCTTTTTTCCTGGATGCATTTCCTTCTTGCTTGGATAAAAATCATTGTTCTTTTTTGATCTACTTTTATTACACAGCACTTTTTTTTTTTTTTATGACCACCCTCTCTGACGCACATCTTCCCACAAAATTCAGTTTCTTCACAAAAAACTGTCAGTTCAAACACTAAATTAACGTTTCTAAAACTTTCTTTCCTCGTGCTGACTTTGTCTGGTTTGAATATCAAAATAACACTGGATCTTGGCTCAAGTATCACAGATGCTGCCTGTTCTAAGATTAAGTAAATTTTCTTATTTGCTGTATATTTGTTTCCTGTTGCAGATGTAACAAATTACCACAAACCCGATGGCTTAAAGCAACAGAAATTTATTTTGTTACAGTTACGGAGGCCAAAAGTCTTAAACTAGTGTCATTGGACTGAAATCAAGGCATCGGCAGTTTTGGCCTTTCTGAGTTCTCTAGGGAAGAATCCATTCATTGGATTTTCCAGCTTCAGGTGGTTACCAGCTTTCCTTGGTTTCTGGCCACATCACTTTAATCTCTGTGCCAATGGTCATATTATCTTCTCTGTGTTTGTCATTATTAAATATTCTTCTGAGTCACTATTATAAGGACACTTGTGATTGAACTTAGGGCCCACCTGGGTAATCCAGTTAAACTCCCCATTTTAACACAGTCACATCTGGAAGGACACCTTTTCCTTATAATAGTTACAGGTTCCAGGATTTAGGACCTGATCTCTTTTGGTAGCCATTATCCAGCCTACTACATTCTGTATGCTCTTAGGACAGCTTCCAGAGACTTTGGATGGTTTTACATTTTTAGTAATTTTTACACTAATAATTTTAATTACAATTGTTTCTGAGGAATAGGTCTGCAGATCTCCTTCCACTGCCATTACAGAAGCACATCAATACATCTTCTTAGTCTAGTATATCAAGATGTTTTTAGCAGATGAGTTTTCAGTTTATGTTCTCTGTTGCATTTGGGGAACTGGAATTCTTTAATTTTATAAAACCTCAGAGTCATGCAAACCCAAATTGATATAAAAGAGTCCCCAGTAAATGGTTATTAGACCCCAATGGCTATTCATTTATTCATCTACAGATATGTTATTACAACTTCTGGTTGTAAAAATTGGTGTTATTTTAACATAGTGGTTCATAGAAACATCTCACAGAAGAAACTTTTAAAAATGGAGTAAGGTGTTTCATTATAGATAGGATTTTATAATGGTATTAGGGGGGAACATCCCTAAAGTATGCTGTGATGATCAGAAGCTTGAAATCAGTTGCAAGAGATCTTAGTTTTTGCATCCCCAATATCCATTCTCCTTTCTTCAGGTAATCGCACCTTGATTTTCCTTTGGGAAGTGACTCCACCCCCATTCTATGTTCATGTGGTGCAAGTGACCTTCTCTCTCTTCTACTTCAAGTTCTAGATGTTGGCACATGAACCAGATAGGCCAATTAGAGCATGCCACCCTTGGCACAGTGACTGGCGTATGACTTAAATGTGGACGGTGACTGTTGTTGTTGGTATTGTGGTTTACCCATGTGTGTTTGTGTGTGTGTGTGTGCAAGCACATGTGTGTTCACTCCTGAGATTTAAACTTGGGAATTTTTGTTGGAACTATGTGAGAAGGGATGCTCTTTTGCTTTCATGATTGTTCAGGTAAGAGTATGTAAATCTGGAAATTTGAGAGGACATTTTCCTATTATTTGAGGAAATCTGTGTGAGAATAAAGTCAACAAATAGCAAGGTGGAACTAAGAGATAGAGAAGATTCTAGATAACACCATTTGACATGACAGAGCAATGTCTAATAACAGCAAAAGTGTGGGTCTATCATTTACATGAGGTGATACATTTCTCCCCATTTCCAGCCCACCCCTCTCCACATGGCTCTTCTTCTCTTGCAACTCATCCAGTTTGGGTTGAACTTCTATCATTTGCAACTAAAAAGTTTCTGGGAAATACCTGCAGTAATATTATTTTTTCAAAACTATTTAATTCATATGTCTCATACAACTTAGGCATTAGGTGATAAAATTAATCATTGGTTACAAGTGGATCTAGCTGCCTTTGACCTCTTAAATATATCAGTTACTAGTTTTCCTGAGAGCTTTAGAGATTGTTGAATTAGGAATTTGAGAAGAGTAGGATGTGATGTTAGCTTCACCACTATTTAGAGGCCAATGATTACGTGTGTGTGTATTATTTTTTGATAGTATCTAGTTCTTCCAGGCAGAACCCCTCAGATTCATACTCAGGCAGGGAAAGCATGCACTTCATAAAACTAGGTACTTGGGGAATTCCTAGGAACACCCAATTACAAAGACTCTTTGTCAGCAAGTCTGTTGCCCTATAACAGCGAAAGCCAAGAATAACCTAAGCCTTCTCTTGAGCCTTCATTATCACCAAGAACTCCAAAAGTGTATACCTGAGGGAACAGAAAGAAAGGAACTGAGTCAGAACTCACACAGAGCGTGAGCATATATTTGAACAAGCTCCAGAGATTTTCCTTTAAAGGATCACTGGGAAAATGAGACAAACTGCAGGCTTAGAGGCTACAATGGAATTATTTTAAGGCATCTTGATTTTGTGTGTTGTACTTGCCTGTGGTTCTGAAGCCTTAGGAGCACAGTGTAGGGGGTGGGCTGTTGGGATTTGTGGGGTCTCTCACACATCAGTGCAAGCTGCACAGTTGCAAGCCCTTGTTAGGGGACTGCCAGGGAACTGGGCCACAGGAACATAAGGCCGGGCCCAGCTGGAACGACTTACTCTCTCCCCTAAGGAAGTATATGAAGTGGGAAGTCTCCGGGGAGTCTGGGTGCCTAAAAGAGCTGGTTGTGGGCAAGGGCTCATTTTTGGAGAGAGGAGGGAATCGTTTTGCTAAATTAGGAAACTGGAGAAAGAAAAGGACGAAACAACCCTTTGGTAACTTTGAATTTTTTTTTTTTTTTTTCCAGTGGGATACTTCTTTTCTAGTTTGGTGTATAATCTTGGATGGAGGCCATTTGTTTTTACTGTTCGAGGTTTTCTTTCTGCAGTGACCCTCTCTCATTTCTATAAAACTTCCCTCAGACCTCAGTTATTACTTGTGTATGAGAAACATTTTCTCCTATTATTTAGAAAGGACGGGACCCACCTTTTCCTCATACAGATCCCCACACTGTTGGCTACCCTCCCACAAATCCCCATGGATATTTGCATGTTGAGTTGCCTACGCTTAACCTGGGGCAGGTAGACTCCTTAGAGGCAGATGGGCAAGAGAAAGAAGTTCCAGTTGGTTCACAAAGATTGTATTACTTTGTGTCTTTCAGCTCTCTAAGGACTGGCAATAGGGACAATAAAAGAAAAAATTGAGATTTTAAACAGTGAGATTTAAACTTCATCAGTGAGATTTAAACACCTTTAAAAATAAATGAAAGCTTAGCTTTTAATAGGTCAGCAGCAAAGTTTGAGTCTCACTCTGTAACATTATTACTTTCCATTTTGGGGCATACTTGGTCTCGAAAAAAACTTTTTAAATAGTTCTTTATTTAGTTTATATGAATCTGCTTATCAAAATATTTGAGATAGTGTAAAGGTAAACTTCAACCTAATCTATGGTAAATGATCGCCGATTCCACTACTTGAGCTGAAATTAATGAGCTTTTATGATGGTAGAGTCCATTTTTAATCCCTTTTCTCCCTAATCTTTTCAAACTTCATTATTTTAGGACCTTTTGTTACTTACAGTTATTTCTTAAACCTCTAAATTCTTGGTCACTTGCCTCTTTCAATCGTTTTTGGTTCTTTATATCTGTCTTTACTCTGTGGCCTAGATCTTGAAATGTAATCTAGAAAAAAATCATACCAACCCTAAACAGAGGAAGAGGATGGTTTGAGTATCTTCTTATTCCACTAATTCTCCAAGAATATGGATCATTATTGCTACCTACAGCGTGATTGCTCTTGCCTTAAGTTCTTCCTTTGGTTTAACCCACACAATTTGTATTATTTTTGTATCTGGATTATTTATTTTTGTTTCCTAAACACTAAGTGTTACAATAATTCCTAAATATTTTTGTATTTGGATTTTTCGTTTCCTAAGTACTGTTTTGTCACTTGTATTTTCCTGTTAGTGCTTTTCTGACAATATTTCTGATGTCTATGTCACCTCTCATTACAAACCTCCACTCAGCCTCTAAGGAAGGAGGACAGAGGACCCCAGAGAGAAAGCATCCCAGAAATAGTGACAGAAATATTGACAAGGGCTGCCTTCAAATTCCTCAGTCGGCTACTGTCCTAAAGGGGATTAGATTCATTAGACAGGAAGAGTCTATATAAGTGGATTCAATCCTGCATTTTCTTGCCAGACAAATGGTCATTCAACAGTGCTTTCATCACGTCACTCTTTAGCTCAAAACCCTATGCAGGTTCCATTCAGTATCAGAGTGAGATTCCTGGCTGGCTTCCCTATTCCAGCAGCACGTATGCAGGCTCCTGTGTGCCCTCCTGCTACTTACAACACAGACCTGTCAGCTGGGTTCTGCTCCTTCCATCTCGCCTTTGTTCACACCTGTCCTTTATGTGGCAAGGAAACCCCTTCCTTGTCCATCTTGTCTGACCCGACCATTTTTGCTCTTGGATTTTATTCACAATTATTTTATTTTGATATACTTTTAGACTTGAAAAATTGGAAAAATAGTACACTGAATCCCTGAATACCCTTCCCCAGCTTCCCCTAATGATAACATCTTATGTAGCTATAGTACAACCATCCAAACCGAGCATAAACTAATCTAAAGACATTCTTTAAATTTTGCAAATTGTCCTTATTGATGTCTTTTTCTGCCAGTTCAGGGTCTGGGATACCACATTCTATTCAGTTGTCACATCTTTTTAGTATCCTCAAATCTGGGACAATTTCCTCATTTCAGTTATTTTTTGTCTTTGATAACCTTGATACTTTAAAAGGTACTGTCCAGTTATTTCACAGAACGTTTCTCCACTTCAATTTGTCTGATTTTCTTCTTACTAGATTGATGTTATATGTTTTTGTCAAGAGTACTGCAAAAGTGCAATTGTGCCCTTCTCGGTACATTGTGTCAGGAGGTACATGCTGTTGACATGTCTTTTTACTAGTGATGTTCCTTTCAATCACTTAAGGGGGTGTCTGCCAGGTCTTTCTAATTCTAAAGTTACTGTTGTTTTCCTAGGGCTGCCATAACAAAGTACCATAGGCTGGGTGGCTTAAAACAGCAAATATTTATTCTCCCACAGTTGTAGATGCTAGATATCTGAAACCCAGTTTTGCTTAAGGACATGCCCCATGGAAGCCTCTTGGGGAGGATCCTTCCTTGCATCTTCTAGATTCTGGTAGCCACAGGCATTTTTTGGCTTTAGGCAATATAAGTCCAGTCTCTGCCTCCATGGACATGTGGCATCCTTGTGTCTGTCTCTGTGTCTTTCTCTTCTTCTAAAATACCAGTCAAATTGGATTAAGGGCCCACCCTACTCTAGGGTAACCTCACTGTGATTTCACTAACTGGATCTACACTGACCCTAAATAAGGCTGCCTTCTGAGTTCAGGAAGGACGTAGATTTTGGGGAGGGATACTATCCAGTTCAATGGAGTTACTATTTTTCTTTTTGTATCTTTGTTACTTTGAGGGGAGTTACTTTGAGATTATGCAAATATCTTGTTTCTCCTTACACTTTTGCCCACTAATTTTAGGATCCAAAAATGATTCTCACCTGCCACAATTACTACTGTGGGACAGCAAAATGATGAGATTCAATTTCTACCATTTCTCCTGCATTTGTCAATTAGAAGTCTAAAAGGACTTCCCTGGTAGCACAGTTGTTAAGAATCTGCCTGCCAATGCAGGGGACACGGTTTTGATCCCTGGTCCAGGAAGATCCCACATGCCACGGAGCAACTAAGCCTGTGCTCCATAACTACTGAGCCCATGCGCCACAACTACTGGAGCCCATGTGCCATAGCTACCGAAGCCTGCATGGCTAGAGCCCATGCTCCGCAACAAGAAGCCACTGCAATGAGAAGCCCGCGCACCACAACGGAAGTGTAGCACTCTCTCGCCGCAACTAGAGAAAGCTCCTGCGCAGCAGTGAAGATCCAATGCAGCCAAAAATAAATAAATAAAATAAATTTATATAAAAATAGTCTGCCATAAAAAATTTGTCCTTGCTCTCTTACACAGTTTTTAAACATTATTTATATTATCATGAACTCATGGATTCCCATTCTGTTCTAGGAGTTAAAATCCATTATTATTATCATCAATATTATTTTAGCTCAGTGTCCAAGATTTGGTCCCTGGGGCCCCTTCATCTTGGCTCCCATTCTTGAAGCCTTGCTGTGTGCTGATTGATGAAGCTTTTCTTGATGACTCTGCTCCTAAGTTTGTTGTCCCTTCTGACTTCTTATTGTACTTTGAAGTTAGTAGCACATTATAGTGCTAGTTTTAATACTTTCACTTAACTATTTTTTATTCTTTAGTATCATCTCCCAGATAAGAAATAACTTCTTGTATTTCTTCAATTCCTCCTTACTTTCAAGATTAAACACTGAATCTCAGGATTAAGCCCATAGTAGTTACTCAAATGATTCCAGCTTGGTTGATTAGTCTATTGATTTACAAACTTACAGTTCTATTCACTCAAAATGCAAGATTTTATAGTTCTTTTTAAGAAATTTGAAAACTGAGAGCATGATGTTTCCTTCTGAATATATCAAGTCTCTTCTTTCTTCTGGTGTACATTTCTAAGCACCTGGGTTTCTTTGCATTAAATACTAAGTACTACTGACAATGCTTGCTTGCTTTTAAATTTTCTACTAATTTAATTAAATACACCAAGCAGCTTTTTACCCACATCCCCAAAGCCTTAATATTAAGAGCATATCAGTACACAGAAACAATTACTAGTTCCTTCCTGTGACAGGGTGGAGTAAATGCATCTGGATAAATGTTTGCTGGAGGACTAAACCAAAGAGAGCCAATTCTCATCTAAATGTTTGAGTAAATACATTTGTGAACAGCTTTTGCCAACTTTATTTTAGATTCAATTTGTGAATATGCATATACCAGCAATAACTTGATGAAGGACAGGGGGTTGTTTGTAAACCTATTGCATCCCTTTCATTAAGCTGATTAAGTAAGCATCAATTAATCCTGCATATATTATGAAAAGTCAAGTTAAAGCCCAGTGTGCTTTTTATTGCATTTTTGGAATACAGTCCACCTCAGTTAAGGATGAAAAGTGTGCACTAAAAAATGTAGAACATTTTGTTTCTTTTACGTCCTCACCCTCTGCGAAGAAGTAATAGCATATGGCTTCAATAGAATTAAAGAGGATTACTTGTCACACACGACAACCTGTTTATCTACAAGGATGCACAATTTCATAAACTCTTGAATATGGAGCTAACATACTGTTCCTCACTAGCTGGGACCTCTTTGTGGGCAGTAGACTCTTCAGCTTTCGATATACAACCTTACCATTTTCTATATAGCTACCATAAAGTATGTGTTCAATGTATGACAAACATTTTACTAAAAATTATCTGAAAATGCTCCTTGTAATGATGTTTGTTTTCTGAAGAAGAAGGCTGTCATTGCATGGGAAGACATTTATATGTTTAGTATATGATAAATTAGATTATATGAGTTTGGGAGTCACAGTGCTAAGTTTCTGCTGAATTTGGTGGTTGGAGGGTAATCTGGAAGGAAAGAGTCATCAACTGTGCGATGTGAGACTGAAATCTGGTTGGGGCAAGAAGTGTCAGGAGAGGACCAATGGAAGTGAAAACCAACCAACCAAGAAACCAACAAGCCAAAACCCAAACAAACAAGGAATTCAGAGGACAAGGGTGTGTGATGTGGAATTTGAATTTGCTTGCTTTGGGATATGCCTTGTAGGCCCCATCTGAAAACTAGCAGCTTTTTGCAAATTCTAAGATTCAAACACTGCACAGAGTTCTGCTCATTTTTAATGCAACTGTAACCACTCATATTTAGAAACAGTTGTTCAAGAGGTAGAAGAGACCATGAGAAAGAAAATTTTCTTAGTTTCCTGTCATCTTGGAAATTGTTTTCAACTCTGAGGGTATGGAAATGGGCTATTGAGGTCATCGTACTTAGTTCCTGAGGGTTAGGGAGAATATGCAGTAGCTGATATTTCATTTAACACAAACAATAAAGAGTTAGGCATTATTTTCCATATTTTACATGTATAAGGATTGAAACTTGCAAAAATTATGTATAGCAAGTAGCCAAGTCAGGATTTGAATCCAGACTGTCAGACTCCAAAGCCATGCTATCATCCTAATTTCTAGAATTTTGAATTCAGTAAGTTCTTAATAAATGTGAATAGAGTTGTATGAAAAGTATGTTGAAGGCCTCTTTTAAACCAAACATTTTACTGCCGGTAATAGGGGAATGGGGGAGAGAGGCACAAAGTCACAGCTATTAGCTCTTTGCACATATTAACTCATTTATGCCTCAGGAGAGTCCTATGTGGTGGTTGGTACAGAGGGTTGGAAAATATGCCAAGGTTATAGAACTTGAAGTGGTAGACCAGGCAGCCTGGCTCTAGAATCTGTGCTCTAGACTATGTCATATATATTCTGTCCTGGAGACACATAGTTCCATTTGACTGAGGGGCACTAAATCAATAGATGAGTTGCCCTAGTTAGAAGTCAAATGGAACTATTAAATAAGAAAGTCTATATGTCTTTGTTTGGAGGGGCATAAAATTAAGTTCCCTGCAGCTCAGGTAGACTCAGAGAAAGTATTCGTTTCTCTATCCCTCTCTGTGTGTAGGTCACCTCTACCCTGCCATGCTGGCTTCATTCTCATTAAGATTATGAATCATGGTGGTGTTAACTCCAGCTAGGAGAATTACTCTCCACCTGATTCCATTTCAAAAAAGGTTCTGTGTTTAGCAGAAACACAGAGCAGCCCCCCTCGAAGGCTAATTTTCTGCCTTTCCAGCATGCTCCTGTAAATTTGAGAAGTGAGGAAACAACACTAAGTATCCCACCCTACTTACTGAAGTGGATAAATCCCGGCTGTCAGGGAGTCAACCTCTTTTACGCTGGATTCTAACCCTTCTGTGAGTGTGTATCCCAACTGGTCTTTTTTCCATCCTCAGCCTCATTTCCTTATGAGTGCATCAGCCAACACAAAGATTCTCTTTTGAATGAGCTGGCAGGGCCCTGAATCCACTGCTGGCTTTTCTCAATGACAACTTGCACAGTTGAGATTTTGGAAAGATCGACTGCTCCTCCTTAATTCCAACCTAGACAGACTGTGCAGGGACTTTTTTGCAGATAATAATAGACAGTCACCTTTACTAAAAATGATCGGTGCCTTTTAAGGAGTTGATTAACATCAAATGTTATTGTTCAAAACAATGGTGGGAAGGGTCTTGGTAATGGTAAAAACATAAGCCGCTGGTTCTTGTTCTCTTATTTTACTTGGCTGCTGTCATAAACCATAAAACTTTTCTTTTGTGTGACTGCTTGGTATTGTCACAGGTGAGAACTAGAAAACTTGTGTCCTCTTCCCAGCTCTGCCCTTGATTTATCACGGAAGCTTTTGCTTTGTCCACTGTGTGCCTCTTTTACTTTTCTTCTCTAAGAGGGCAAACATGTTGTCCTTACTTGGACACTTGTGTCCTGTGTTTCCTCTTTTGACCTTAACTGCCTTGCAAATATGGGTTCTAAATTGTGACCTAAAACTGGAAGCCAGTGAGAAACTGGCACTGATGGGGGAGTTCTCTAAATAACTGACTGAATTTAGTATCTCAACTGGGTTATTAGGATTGAATTTGGCCATTCCCAACAGATGGAGGCCTGGATCCTTTGAGAACAGGGTGAGCTCTGAAATCATCTCTTCCATTCACAGCACAAATGGTATCAGCACACCATTGTGTGGTCCATCTGGTCAACTCTTAGTCCCAAACAACTCTTCCTCCTCAGGGAGAAAGAGAAATACTAAAAGAACAAGCCATTTGGACTAGATCATTCATTCATATAACTTATAAAT
The DNA here is from genome assembly GCF_026419965.1 of Kogia breviceps. Taxonomy (NCBI): domain Eukaryota; kingdom Metazoa; phylum Chordata; class Mammalia; order Artiodactyla; family Physeteridae; genus Kogia; species Kogia breviceps. The sequence goes on from NC_081313.1 coordinate 96,016,802, forward strand.
ACATATGTGAAACTGCCTACACAGATCCTGGTTGGATTAGAAAATGTTCACTGTGGAATGCAGGCACTTGAGAAATGCTGCTACATCTGCTCCTTTCCATTTGAGGATGTGGTCCTTAGAATGGTTCACCTCAACTCCAGTCTGTGCTATGCAGGAATGATGCTGGATGTTGGTGGGGACAGAGGCAGGAGTATGGTACATAATAGACTACACAAAGGTCATACAGAGTGACGCCTCCCTGTACCTTTTTACCTGGTCTGCAAGTGGCCAGCTCGATAGGGCACTCATGCATAGAATTGGAAGGGTTTAATGAATGGAGTAACTTAAGCAGTGGAAAATGTCAGAATAGAGTGGCAACTCAGGCTACAGCACGCTTGTCCCATTAAGTCCCTCTGCGCATTTCATAGAAGTGCTGTAAGCCTCTCATTATGAATAATGCTACAGGTGTGGTTGTTGGTACTAAAGTTGATGAGATAGTAAAATGTAAAGTTAATTAAAAGTTTATATATATACACACACATTTATATGTAATCAAATCCTTCTATATGTTCACTTTTAATATGTATTATATAGTATATTGAATTAAGTCAATTATATATGTCACAATGGTGTTGCCTCATTATGAAACACGTTATGAAATAAAAGAAAGCTTTAAAAGTGGACATTGTTCATAGGGAAACCATTGATTGTGTTTCAAGACTAAAAAAGCTGATAGCGTTAACCTGCTTGCTGTGTGATTTTTTTTATGTTTTCATGGTCTAAAAACTCTAAGAAAAGCATTCATACCATTTGTCAGGATTCCTTCATTAAGAAAGTGATTCTCCTTCAAAATATATATTTTTTAAAGACATAATGCTTCAGAGTTAGATTATCTTCTGGCCCTAAGTGTGGGACCTAGTTAAGGTAACGTCTCAATTCCTATACAAGCATCATGGCCCTCTGCCACTGGCAGGAATCAGGACAGACTGTTTACGATGTCATATGAAGAACTACTAATGGAACGTGTTCAAGTCTCTAAAACTTTCTATAATCTTTTTGTCTACCTCTGTTTTGTTTTGGTATTGGTTCCATATTCTATGAGAGGGGGAGACAATCAATATTTTCTCCTATTTTGCTTATTCACATGAGTGTTTGGAATCTTGAATGGTTTTCTTTTTCTCTTGACCTTTTTAGAAGCTCACGGATTCAAACCCAAGCTTTTTTACGTGGTGAGATCAATAAGTATTACTAGCGTGATGAGGTGTACAATCACTATGCCACCTATTTAAACTCCCATTAGTTACAATTTTAGTTGTTAAGCATCATTAAATAAGCATTCTCTGGCCTGAGCATCTCACACCTCAAAGTCATGCACATGCTGGTTCATGAATTCTGATGAATATCTTTGAACAGTTTTGGGCACAGGACACCAAGTTTTTCAATGAGTATGAAAACCTCTCAAAGATAGCTGATTGAAGTCAGGTATAAGTATTTAAAACAATGCTTTTTTCATTGACAACTGGGAAAAAAAATATGCCAAATGAAGCTATTGGCAAGCCCTGTTGTAACTATTACGAATAATGTATCTAGGTGATAGCACATAAAGTTCTGTTGTTAGTCCTTTGGAGCTATTGCTCAAAGATAATAAATACTTGACAAATAACACACAGTGGTCCCTATCTATTGAGTTAGGTAATCAAGGTGGAGGAGACCAAGAGGTTGACAATAGAGGTCTTTCCTTTAAGGCATGAATAATCTTAATAGTCCAAGGTACAGTGACAATATTGGATCCAGGAGAGCAACAGGAGTGGAAGAATTAGGTGTAGAGAAACAAGGTAACAGAAGAAAGAAGACCATGGCTTGTACCAGCCCAGGCTAAGGACCTTTAGGGCCTCTTGTCAGGATAAGGAGATACCCTCAAGTCCATTTGTCTCAGAGCCTGAGAAAAAGATCATTAATTATAATTCTAGTAATAAGCATAGTTTCTATTTCATTCATAGTAAAGGTGGGTGGATTATCTTACTTGGCTCTTACCTAGTCCCTTAGAAACCAATTTACTAAACTAAAGTTTTTATTAGCTAACAACCTTATTTATAATGTTGCAACATCTTATCTTACAAACTAACTTTTATGTTCATATTTAGACAACTAGGGGCTATCATGTTTACCCTCTCAAAAACAGCCTCAATGTCTGTTTGCAAATAATGTCATGGAGGTGTGGAGCTGGAAGACAATTTAGAGATTTGTTATAAATGACAGACTTTGAGTAATTATTTGCATAATTTAATATAGAAACATTTTACCATTAATAATCTGAATATTTTAGGTAAAAGTGACATTTTGGGCTTTTATTATGCAAATAAATTTGCCTCAATCCTTTATTTCACTTTGAATGCAGAGAGTAGCTTACTTATGTAGTCAGGTGGGAGAGGTTTAATTCTTTTAATCAGATATCTTAAATCAATAATTTCTGACTTTTAATAGTTTCTTTTCTTCCTTTTCCTGTAGTATTATCTTTTAGGATTGAGACAAGTTTTTGAAATTTGTTTTATTAAAAGCATAAAAGGAAAGAAATAAGTGAATAGATAGCAAATATCAGTCTATGTAGGACAGTTATCAAAAAAATAAATATAACCAAATATGCACCTGTCTTAGAAATCCCTTCATAAACCATAAACCCATAAATCCCTTATGCCTCACATAACTGTAATAAGAACCAGTAAATTTACTTTCATTATTTTTTAATGTCCATGTACTGCAAAAGAGTACACATGACTCTAATTGTGATTGTGTCTGGAAATGAATAAAATAGGGCTCCTTTAGCATCCAATTCCAAGGAGATTATTACCCATGGATATATCATAGGTACAATGACCCTTTCTTGATATATAAATAAGTGTATGTAGTTGAGATGGTGATTTAAAATTTAATAAATGTTTGCCGTCTCTTCAAACGTGTGATCAAGATTTTTATTGGAATTACATAGTTTAACTTAACAAAATTCCATCACTGGGCAAGTTTCAAATTGAGTTCATCAGATAAGAGATTGCAATCATTCACTTTGTCAGAACCACACCCCTCCCAGTGATAAACAAAATGTGTAGGTATTTGGATTAAAGGTAACTTCCAAAAGTTACCTATTAAACCGTTAATACTCTCAAAAGTGGTCCCATAGAGTTGTGATTTAAAAACTAATGGTGAAAATGGAAGAGGGAGGGAGTTTCAACAACTTGAAAAAAATATAGTCGTTCCCCTTTCCTTAATTTAAAGAGTTAATAAAAAGGCTATAATTAAAGACAGAGTAGAGTTTATTAACAAGCTGAAAGTGGCGGAGACATGATGCTCACTGGAAAATTATTTTCAAGATGTTAAGAATAAAAAACTCTTCAACTTGAATGACTACTTACATTTATAAAAATCAAAAGATCTTGAGAGCTCATTTTTTCTAACTCTTTCTCATCAGGGAAGATTCAAGTTAAACCAGGAAAAGAATCTGTCCTTTCAAATTAAAGCTGAGAAGGAGATGTCACAGAGTCCTTCAGAACCAACTGAAGCATCTAACACCTCATACTGTTGAAGATAGAAAACTCTTACTTACTCAGGATATGGAAGGAGAGAGGTTTTGAAAGAGGCCTCTCTAATTAGACTTGCTAGAAATTCAGCAGTGTCAAGTTAACCACGTAGATGAAGAAAATTAACAAAAAAATTCCAGCAGTAATAGTGAATAAGAAAGAAATGTACTGGTGAAGATTTTTCTTTTTAAATCCAGGCTCGCAGGTTCTGAAACAGAAAAGTGCTTCCTTATGCACAGGTCCCCTTTCCTTCTTTCTCTATCAGGTATCTTCTCTGTGAAGCTCTTTCTAGGCAGCATGGCTTGAAGGACCAGTTCTAAACATCGTTTTATCCATCTCTGTTACCATCCTCAGCTAATAATTAGGTTTCAATCCTATATTTTTTCCATGACATGAATCTATACACGTTATTACATTACTTTACTGTTATATATGAAGAAATTATGTGTGTGTGTACATAAATCTAAATGCCGAAATGACCTCTCTGTAATTAGACCAACACAGAAGCAGCTCATAGAGAGAACCAGTAAATGTAGAGAAAAAAATACCTTGAGGAATTTTTAAAAATCAATGAAATCAACTGCTCTGTTTTAAAGAATTAAAACAAATGCATTTTGAATTTTTATGGAATAAAATCCTCTGATTCTTAAAAGAATATTTAATTCAGTGGCAGCTCTATAACATGGGGATTTAAAAACTAAATTATGTCTTAATTTACTACTTTGAAACTAAATTAAGGAGTGTAAAATATAATTTTGGTTTTAGGTACTAAATTGATTATATTTTTCTTTTATTTTTCTGTATACCTGGGCAATATGCAGATGCACTGGACAGAAGGCACCACTTTCTCTTTTCTAATATATGAATACTTTTAACACACATTTTCCTCTTTTTATTTGAGCTCCTTAGACTTTAATTTGTATAGGCTTCATAGCTCTTTATTCAATTCAGTTGTGTCTAAGTCTTTTTTCATTATGGGTAGCTAGTAAGTCATTGAAAGCTGTGATGACCATTAGATCAAGGTGACTTCCCTTACTCCTCATGTCACTGTGGCAGGGAGTAGAGAGGCCAACCTTGGATTGAAGGAGAGAATAACATCCAAAGGAAGGAAAGTCGGCACTTCTAACGTATTTGCACCTGCTATCCACAAGGAGAGTGCCTTAGTCAGTTCAGACTGTCATAACAAAGTACTATGGACTTGGGTAGCTTATAAACAGAAGATTACTTCTCACAGTTCTGGAGGCTAGAAGTCCAAGGATGAGGATGCCAGCATGGTTGGGTTCTGGAAAGAGCCCTCTTCTGGGCTGCAGACGGCCGTCTTCTCATTGTATCCTCACTGGGTAGAGGGAGGGTTAGAGAGCTCTCTGGGTTCCTTTTATAAAGGCATTAATCCTATTCATGAGGTCTCCACCCTCATGACCTAATTAACTCCCAAAGGCTCCACCTCCTAATATCATCACATCTGAGGTTAGGAATTTAACATATGCATTTTGAGGGGACACAACATTAGGTCCATTGCCGAGAGATTGCACGTTGAGAGGGACGGGATTGAAAGTTGAGTTGAGCCTTTGATGTGGGGATATGATAGAGTGGTTAAGAAAATATGTTTGGAGTCAGACAGACCTAAGCAATAATTGTCATTTTATGCTTTTATTGGTCTTGAAACATTGGGTGGGCAAGTCACTTAATTTCTCTAAGACTCAGTTGCCTCATCTGTGATATGGGAATAATAATAGGCTTCATTACGTTGATTGTTGTGAATAACAAATGAGGATACTTTATGCCTGTAAAATGCTTATCACAGTGCCTTGGACATAGTAGGTACTTAATATTTATTACTAGGCTGCTTTATCTTAATGCTGTGTCTAAGTCTGAAGTTTTAGCTTGCTTTTTCCCGTTCTACTTTGTTAGCACACTTCGACCTTGGCATTTCACTTATCTGTGCTTAAGCTCTTGAGAGCAGCCTGCAAAAGGGTAAACTAAAGATTTGTAGCTTTGATTCATTTGACCATGCCTAGCAACAGTCGCAAACTAAATCTGAATAGGTTAATCCAATGAATGCATCCACTTAAGCAAGTATCCGTCTTTCCTTCCCTGCAGTTTTAAGGCTGGGTGGCCTTCCTCCTGTGTAAATTCCTCTACATTGGCTCTTGAATTGGTTGCCGCTCTTTCTTAATTATCCTTGTTCCTCTGTATCATCAATATGATTTCTCTACAGGCTCTTTCTCCTCACCTTGTGAACGTACTCCATTCCTCCCATTCAAAAACATAACAAAAAGCGTGTGTCCCTTCACAGGAAGGGGAGGTGGGAGTGGAATTTTTTGATTATATAGTCTGACTGTGGAATATATATTTTAGATATCATATATATTTTAAAAATGAGTAATGAGTCTCTGTCTCTACTTCTACTTACACATTATAATGCAACAAAAGCGCCTCCCCCGTCCACCCCCAAAGATCCCCATGCATCTCTAAATCAGTAAAGGAAAAAGTTCCAGTTTTTATTTCACAGGAGACAGCCACTCCAGTAACAATTTTGCCTATGCTGTTCTTGAAACTCCCACTTTCCTTTGGCTCCAATAACTCCTTTCTAGTGTCCCTCCTCATCATTGACAGTCTTCCTTGGTATGTTTTTAGCCTTGCTACCCTGTAAGTTTCTTTTCTGTGACAATTTCTGGTTTCACTTCTACTCAGCACCCTCTCTTTGATCTCAGTCACACTTTTCATTTTAACCACCTTTCATAATAGACTCCTAATTTAGACTTGCTTCATTCCGTGAGATTTATATTGAGAAATCCAACTTCCTCCTGGGCATCTCTAATATAAAGATAGAGTCATCTTCTTCAAGGCTATGTATTATCTTTTTAATATTCCCCTTAGTTGATAGGGCTGCCATGCATACATTCTTACACACTGTCTTGGCTGTAGAATTAGTCAGTACTGATATATATTTTTTGTCTTCTGAATTTACATTGACTGTGTCCTCCTCTTTTCATCCCTACTATCTCTACCTTCTTTAGAACCCTATCTTGTTTGACATGTTATTTACCATCTCCTTCACACTAGCATCTGAAGAGTAGCAGAATATGCAACTCTAAAATATGTCTCTTTGGTATAAGGATTCTTTTGAGCTGAAGGCAATTGAGAAGAAGGAGATACAAGAAAAGTTGTCTACACTTCTCCTATTTGTCTAAAAGCAGAATATAAATGTGTAAAGGTGGCCCCCCCTCCTCTCTCTACCTGGAAGGGCAGAAGTTAATCACAGGGACAGTTCCAGAGCCTTATCAGCCCAAAGATGGTACCAGGAAAGAGTCTACTTCAACAAAACCTTCCAACCAGCCCTTATTTACCATTATTTTCCCCCATATATTTGCCTCCTCTACTTTACACTCTTGAAGGCTCAAAGTCCTCTCATTTGTCTTGTCACTTCTCTATAAATTTTTTGTTCTTTGCTAAGATGCTGTATAAACCCAAGTTCCAACCACCCCTTTGAGTTACGCATCACTGAATGTACTCCCACGTATAGGAACAATGCAATTAATAAACTTCTGTTTCCCTTTTGTTAATCTGTCCTTTGTCAATCTAATTTTCAAGGCCCCAGCCAATAAACCTAAGAGGAGTAGAGAAAAATTATTTTTTTCTCCCCTACATATCTTTGCCTTAGATCTTACCCCCCTAAAATTTGTCTTTGTCACTAAGATGATCTATCCAAAATGCATATTTTTAAAAAAGATTTATTTATTTTTATTTATTTTTGGCTCCATCGTGTCTTAGTTGTGGCATGCAGGATCTTCGCTGAGGCATGCAGGATCTTGCATTGCAGCACGCAGGCTTCTCTCTAGTTGTGGCATGCGGGTTTTCTCTTCTCTAGTGGTGGCACACAGGCTCCAGGGCAGATGGGCTCTGTAGCTGTGGTGCATGGGCTCTGTAGTTTTCCGCAAGCAGGCTCTCTAGTTGAGGCGCACGAGCTCAGTAGTTGTGGCATGAGGGCTTAGTTGCCTCATGGCATATGGGATCTTAGTTCCTTGATCAGGGATTGAACCTGTGTCCCCTGCATTTTAAGGTGGATTCTTTACCACTGGATCACCAGGGAAGTCCCTGCATATTTGTTTATACGATGATTTCCCTTCATCTACAGTTTAAGGTTCCAATTCCTTAGCATGATGTCCTTGGACCTTTGCTACCAGACCTTGCTCATGTCTTCAGTTCCATTGCCTACCTGAAATTTATACCCCACAACTCTGAATTCCAGAAACGCTGACCAGCATAGAGTTTTCTTTTTTTTTTTTTTTTTTTCTTTTCTTTTTTTTTTTTTTAACATCTTTATTTGAGTATAACTGTTTTACAATAGTGGGTTAGTTTCTCCTTTACAACAAAGTGAATCAGTTATACATATACATATGTTCCCATAACTCTTCCCTCTTTTGTCACCCTCCCTCCCACCCTCCCTATCCCACCCCTCTAGGTGGTCACTAAGTACAGAGGTGAACTCCCTGTGCTATGCTGTAGCTTCCCACTAGCTATCTAATTTACATTTGGTAGTGTGTATATGTCCCTGCCACTCTCTCACATCGTCACAGCTTACCCTTCCCCCTCCCCATATCCTCAAGTCCATGCTCTAGTAGGTCTGTGTTTTATTCCCTCCTACCACTAATCTCTTCATGACATTTTTTTTTTAGATTCCATATATATGTGTTAGCATACGGTATTTGTTTTTGTCCTTCTGACTTACTTCACTCTGTATGACAGATTCCAGGTCTATCCACCTCATTACAAATAACTCAGTTTCATTTCTTTTTATGGCTGAGTAATATTCCATTGTATATATGTGCCACATCTTCCTTATCCATTCATCTGTTGATGGACACTTAGGTTGCTTCCATGTCCTGGCTATCGTAAATAGAGCTGCAATAAACATTTTGGTACATGACTCTTTTTGAATTATGGTTTTCTCAGGGTATATGCCCAGTAGTGGGATTGCTGGGTCATATGGTAGTTCTATTTGTAGTTTTTTAAGGAACCTCCATACTGTTCTCCATAGTGGCTGTATCATTTTACATTCCCACCAGCAGTGCAAGAGTGTTCCCTTTTCTCCACACCCTCTCCAGCATTTATTGTTTCTAGAGTTTTTGATGATGGCCAATCTGGCCGGTGTGAGATGATATCTCATTGTAGTTTTGATTTGCATTTCTCTAATGATTAATGATGTTGAGCATTCTTTCATGTGTTTGTTGGCTATCTGTATATCTTCTTTGGAGAAATGTCTATTTAGTTCTTCTGCCCATTTTTGGATTGGGCTGTTTGTTTTTTTGTTATTGAGCTGCATGAGTTGCTTATAAATTTTGGATATTAATCCTTTGTCAGTTGCTTCATTTGCAAATATTTTCTCCCATTCTGAGGGTTGTCTTTTGGTCTTGTTTATGGTATCCTTTGCTGTGCAAAAGCTTTTAAGTTTCATTAGATCCCATTTGTTTATTTTTGTTTTTATTTCCATTTCTCTAGGAGATGGGTCAAAAAGGATCTTGCTGTGATTGATGTCATAGAGTGTTCTGCCTATGTTTTCCTCTAAGAGTTTGATAGTGTCTGGCCTTACATTTAGGTCTTTAACCCATTTTGAGTTTATTTTTGTGTATGGTGTTAGGGAGTGTTCTAATTTCATACTTCTACAGGTGGCTGTCCAGTTTTCCCAACACCACTTATTGAAGAGGCTGTCTTTTCTCCAATGTATATTCTTGCCTCCTTTATCAAAGATAAGGTGACCATATGTGTGTGGGTTTATCTCTGGGCTTTCTATCCTGTTCCATTGATCTATATTTCTGTTTTTGTGCCAGTACCATACTGTCTTGATTACTGTGGCCTTGTAGTATAGTCTGAAGTCAGGGAGCCTGATTCCTCCAGCTCCATTTTTCGTTCTCAAGATTGCTTTGGCTATTCGGGGTCTTTTGTGTTTCCATACAAATTGTGAAATTCTTTTTTCTAGTTCTGTAAAAAATGCCAGTGGCAATTTGATAGGGATTGCATTGAATCTGTATATTGCTTTGGGTAATACAGTCATTTTCACTATGTTGATTCGTCCAATCCAAGAACATGGTATATTTCTCCACCTATTTGTATCATCTTTAATTTCTTTCATCAGTGTCTTATAGTTTTCTGCATACAAGTCTTTTGTCTCCTTAGGTAGGTTTATTCCTAGATATTTTATTCTTTTTGTTGCAATGGTAAATGGGAGTGTTTTCTTAATTTCATTCTCAGATTTTTCATCATTAGTGTATAAGAATGCCAGAGATTTCTGTGCATTAACTTTGTATCCTGCTACTTTACCAAATTCATTGATTAGTTCTAGTAGTTTTCTGGTAGCATCCTTAGTATTCTCTATATATAGTATCATGTCATCTGCAAACAGTGACAGCTTTACTTCTTCTTTTCCTATTTGGATTCCTTTTATTTCTTTATTTTCTCTGATTGCTGTGGCTAGAACTTCCAAAACTAGGTTGAATAAGAGTGGTGAGAGTGGGCAACCTTGTCTTGTTCCTGATCTTAGTGGAAATGGTTTCAGTTTTTCACCATTGAGAACAATGCTGGCTGTGGGTTTGTCATATATTGCCTTTATTATGTTGAGGAAAGTTCCCTCTATGCCTACTTTCTGCAGGGTTTTTATCATAAATGGGTGTTGAATTTTGTCAAAAGCTTTCTCTGCATCTATTGAGATGATCATATGGTTTTTCTCCTTCAGTTTGTTGATATGGTGTATCACGTTGATTGATTTGCGTATATTGAAGAATCCTTGCATTCCTGGAATAAACCCCACTTGATCATGGTGTATGATCCTTTTAATGTGCTGTTGGATTCTGTTTGCTAGTATTTTGTTGAGGATTTTTGCATCTATGTTCATCAGTGATATTGGCCTATAGTTTTCTTTCTTTGTGACGTCTTTGTCTGGTTTTGGTATCAGGGTGATGGTGGCCTCGTAGAATGAGTTTGGGAGTGTTCCTACCTCTGCTATCTTTTGGAAGAGTTTCAGAAGGATAGGTGTTAGCTCTTCTCTAAATGTTTGATAGAATTCGCCTGTGAAGCCATCTGGTCCTGGGCTTTTGTTTGTTGGAAGATTTTTAATCACAGTTTCAATTTCAGTGCTTGTGATTGGTCTGTTCATGTTTTCTATTTCTTCCTGGTTCAGTCTTGGCAGGTTGTGCATTTCTAAGAATTTGTCCATTTCTTCCAGGTTGTCCATTTTATTGCCATAGAGTTGCTTGTAGTAATCTCTAATAATCTTTTGTATTTCTGCAGAGTCAGTTGTTACATCTCCTTTTTCATTTCTAATTCTATTGATTTGAGTCTTCTCCCTTTTTTTCTTGATGAGTCTGGCTAATGGTTTATCAATTTTATTTATCTTCTCAAAGAACCAGCTTTTACTTTTATTGATCTTTGCTATTGTTTCCTTCATTTCTTTTTCATTAATTTCTGATCTGATCTTTATGATTTCTTTCCTTCTGCTAAATTTGGGTTTTTTTTGTTCTTCCTTCTCTAATTGCTTTAGGTGCAAAGTTAAGTTGTTTATTCGAGTTGCTTCCTGTTTCTTAAGGTATGATTGTATTGCTATAAACTTCCCTCTTAGAACTGCTTTTGCTGTATCCCATAGGTTTTGGGTCGTCGTGTCTCCATTGTCATTTGTTTCTAAGTACTTTTTGATTTCCTCTTTGATTTCTTCAGTGATCACTTCGTTATTAAGTAGTGTATTGTTTAGCCTCCATGTGCTTGTATTTTTTACAGATCTTTTCCTGTAATTGATATCTAGTCTCATAGCGTTGTGGTCAGAAAAGATACTTGATACGATTTCAATTTTCTTAAATTTGCCAAGGCTAGATTTGTGACCCAAGATATGATCTATCCTGGAGAATGTTCCATGGGCACTTGAGAAAAATGTGTATTCTGTTGTTTTTGGATGGAATGTCCTATAAATATCAATTAGGTCCATCTTGTGTAATGTATCATTTAAAGCTTGTGTTTCCTTATTTATTTTCATTTTGGATGATCTGTCCATTGGTGAAAGTGGGGTGTTAAAGTCCCCTACTATGATTGTGTTACTGTCGATTTCCCCTTTTATGGCTGTTAGTATTTGCCTTATGTATTGGGGTGCACCTATGTTGGGTGCATAAATATTTACAATTGTTATATCTTCTTCATGGATCGATCCCTTGATCATTATATAGTGTCCTTCTTTGTCTCTTGTAATAGTTTTTATTTTAAAGTCTATTTTGTCTGATATGAGAATTGCTACTCCAGCTTTCTTCTGATTTCCATTTGCATGGAATATCTTTTTCCATCCCCTCACTTTCAGCCTGTAAGTGTCCCTAGGTCTGAAGTGGGTCTCTTGTAGACAGCATATATATGGGTCCTGTTTTTTTATCCATTCAGCCAGTCTGTGTCTTTTGGTGGGAGCATTTAATCCATTTACATTTAAGGTAATTATTGATATGTGCGTTCCTATTACCATTTACTTAATTGTTTCAGGTTGTTCTTGTAGGTCTTTTCCTTCTCTTATGTTTCTTGCTTAGAGAAGTTCCTTTAGCATTTGTTGTAAAGCTGGTTTGGTGGTGCTGTACTCTCTCAGCTTTTGCTTGTCTGTAAAGGTTTTAATTTCTCCATCAAATCTGAATGAGATCCTTGCTGGGTAGAGTAGTCTTGGTTGTAGGTTTTTTTCCTTCATCACTTTAAATATGTCCTGCCACTCCCTTCTGGCTTGTAGAGTTTCTGCTGAAAGATCAGATGTTAGCCTTATGGGGATTCCCTTGTGTGTTATTTGTTGTTTTTCCCTTGCTGCTTTTAATATGTTTTCTTTGTATTTAATTTTTGACAGTTTGATTATTATGTGTCTCGGCGTGTTTATCCTTGGGTTTATCCTGTATGGGACTCTCTGTGCTTCCTGGACTTGGTTGACTATTTCCTTTCCTATATTAGGGAAGTTTTCAACTATAATCTCTTCAAATATTTTCTCAGTCCCTTTCTTTTTCTCTTCTTCTTCTGGGACCCCTATGATTCGAATGTTGGTGCGTTTAATGTTGTCCCAGAGATCTCTGAGACTGTCCTCAGTTCTTTTCATTCTTTTTTCTTTCTTCTGCTCTGCAGTAGTTATTTCCACTATTTTATCTTCCAGGTCACTTATCCGTCCTTCTGCCTCCGTTATTCTGCTACTGATCCCGTCTAGAGTATTTTTCATTTCATTTATTGTGTTGCTCATCGTTACTTGCTTCCTCTTTATTTCTTCTAGGTCCTTGTTAACTGATTCTTGCAATTTGTCTATTCTATTTCCAAGATTTTGCATCATCTTCACCATCATTATTCTAAATTCTCTTTCAGGTAGATTGGCTATTACCTCTTCATCTGTTAGGTCTGGTGTGTTTTTATCTTGTTCCTTCATCTGATTTGTGTTTTTCTGTCTTCTCATTTTGCTTATCTTACTATGTTTGGGGTCTCCCTTTTGCAGGCTGCAGGTTCGAATTTCTATCTATTTTTGGTGGCTGTCCCCAGTGACTGAGGTTGGTTCAGTGGGTTGAGTAGGTTTCCTGGTTGGGGGGACCAGTTCCCCTGTTCTGGTGGATGAGGCTGGATCCCGTCTCCCTGGTGGGTAGGTCCACGTCTGGGGGCGTGTATGGGGATGTCGGTAGCCTTACTGTGATTCTAGGCCGCCTCTCTGCTAATGGATGGGGCTGTAGACCTGTCTCGCTCTTTGTTGGGGATAGGGTGTCCAGCACTGTTTGTTGCTGGTCCTTGAGTGAATCTGGGTCTTGGTGTTGAGATGGAGATCTCTGTGAGATTTTCGCCGTTTGATATTACGTGGAGCTGAGAGGTCTCTTGTGGACCAGTGTCCTGAGGTTAGTTCTCCCACCTCAGAGACACAGCCTTGACACCTGGTGGAGTGCCAAGAGCCTTTAATCCACACGGCTCAAAACAAAAGGGAGAAAAAAGTAGAAAGTCAAGAAAGGAAGAAAGAAAGGAGGAAGGGAGGGAAGGAAGGAAAAAAGGGAGGGAAGGAAGGAAGAAAGGAAGGGAGGGAGGAGGAAAGGAAGGGAGGAAGGAAGGAGGGAATAAAGAAAGGAAGGGAGGGAGGAAGAAAGGAAGGGAGGAAGGAAGGAGGGAATAAAAGGAAGGGAGGGAGGAAGAAAGGAAGGGAGGAAGGAAGGAGGGAATAAAGAAAGGAAGGGAGGGAGGAAGAAAGGAAGGGAGGAAGGAAGGAGGGAATAAAGAAAGGAAGGGAGGGAGGAAGAAAGGAAGAGAGGGAGGAAGAAAGGAAGGGAGGGAGAAAGAAAGGAAGGGAGGAAGGAAGGAGGGAATAAAGAAAGGAAGGGAGGGAGGAAGAAAGGAAGGGAAGAAGGAAGGAGGGAATAAAGAAGGGAGGGAGGAATAAAGGAAGAGAGGGAGGAAGAAAGGAAGGGAGGGAGGAAGAAAGGAAGGGAGGAAGGAAGGAGGGAATAAAGGAAGGAAGGGAGGGAGGAAGAAAGGAAGGGAGGAAGGAAGGAGGGAATAAAGGAAGGAAGGGAGGGAGGAAGAAAGGAAGGGAGGAAGGAAGGAGGGAATAAAGAAAGGAAGGGAGGAAGGAAGGAGGGAATAAAGGAAGGAAGGGAGGAAGGAAGGAAGGGAGGAAGGAAGGAGGGAAATAGGAAAAGGAGGGAAGAAAGGAAGAAAGAAAGGGGAGAAGACAAAATAAAGTAGGGTAAAATACAGTTATTAAAATAACAAAATAATTATTAAGAAGAAAAATTTCTATTAAAGAAAAAAAAAATGGTCGGTCTAACCCCAGGACAAATGGTGAAAACAAAGCTATACAGACAAAATCTCACACAGCAGCACCCACATACACACTCACAAAAAGAAAAAAGGGGAAAATAATAGTATATCTTGCTCCCAAAGTCCACTTCCTCAACCTGGGATATTTCGCTGTCTATTCAGGTTTTCCACAGATGCAGGGCACTTCAAGCTGACTGTGGAGCTTTAACCTGCTGTTTCTGAGGCTGCTGGGAGGGACCTCCCCCTCTCTTTGTTCGCACAGCTCCTGGGGCTCAGCCCTGGACCTGGCCCCGCCTCTGTGCGCAGGTCGTCCGAGGGCGTCTGCCCTTCGCTCAGAGAGGGCGGGGTCAAAGGAGCAGGGTTAACGGAGCAGTTGATTCGGGGGCTCTGGCTCACTCAGGCGGTGGGTGGGGGGGCACGGATGTGGGGCGAGTCCGCGGCGGCAGAGGCCAGCGTGACGCTGCACCGGCCCGAGGCACGCCGCGCGTTTTCCCGGGGAAGCTGTCCCAGGATCCCGGGACCCCGGCGCTGGCGGGCTGCACAGGCTCCCGGGAGGGGCGGTGTGGAGAGTGACCTGCGCTCGCACACAGGCCTCTTGGTGGCGGCAGCAGCAACCGTAGCGCCCCACACCCGTCTCTGTTGTCCGCGCCGACAGCCGCAGCTCGCGCCCGTTTCTGGGGCTCCTTTATGTGGTGCCCTTAATTCCCTTTCCTCGCGCCCCAGGAAGCGAAGAGGAAAGAAAAAGTCTCTTGTCTCTTCGGCAGCTCCGCGCCCGTTTCTGGAGCTCCTTTAAGCGGCGCGCTTAAACCCCTCTCCTCGCGCAGCAGGAGGTAAAGAGGGAAGAAAAGGTCTCTTGCCTCTTCGGCAGCTCCAGACTTCTCCCGAACTCCCTCCCGGCCCGCCGTGGTGCGCTAACCCCTTCAGGCTGTTTTCGCTCTGCCAACTCCAGACCTTTCCCTGGGATCCGCCCGAGGCTCAGTTCCCAGCCCCGCCCACCGCGGCGGATGAGCAGACAAGCCTCTCGGGCTGGTGAGTGCTGATCGGCACCGATCCTCCGTGCGGGAATCTCTCCGCTTTGCCCTCCGCACCCTGTTGGCTGTGGTCTCCTCCGCGGCTCTGAAGCTTCCCACTCCGCCACCCGCAGTCTCCGCCCGCGAAGGGGCTTCTAGTGTGCGGGAACCTTTCCTCCCTCTCGGCTCCCTCCCACTGGTGCAGGTCCCGTCCCTATTCTTTTGTCTCTGTTTATTCTTTTTTCTTTTGCCCTAACAAGGTACGTGGGGGGGTTTCTTGCCTGAGGTCTGAGATCTGAGGTCTTCTGCCAGCGTTCGGTGGGTGTTCTATAGGAGAAGTTCCACGTGTAGATGTATTTCTGATGTATCTGTGAGGAGGAAGAGTGATCCCCGCGTCTTACTCTTCCGCCATCTTCTCGCTCTCTCCAGCATAGAGTTTTCTATAAACATTATGCTGTTTCAGAGTTTTGTGCCAATTATTTTTCTCTGGGGTATTCTTTCCTTGATAAAAGGAAGAGTTTTCTTTACCTTGATAAAATCTATTCATTCTTTAGTGCTCAGGTAAGGAGTTATTTCAGAAGAGAGTTCACTGACCTGCCCTCTCACTCCACATAGCCCAGACTGGAATAAGTCCTTTTCTATGCTTCTATAGCACACAGTGGAAACTACAGTTAGAATTATCTGTTGTCAATAGATTTCTCACGAGAATATTGAGAATGGAAACATTATCTTTTTCTATTTGTATCGGTTAGTTCCAGTATAAATCATTGCTGAAGTTATGTGAATTCTAGCCAAATAAAGTATATTTGACTTGTCTTAAAGCAGTTGTCCCAGAGTAAAAGTTGTGAAAGTGTCTTCAGAAAAATATGACAAACATAAATCACTGTGGATATTTTCCCCCAAGGTTTTTATTTCTTTTCTTTTCTTTTCCGTACACTTCTTTGTTCTTCCCACTAATTTTATTTTTCTATGTAGCAGGAACAAAGTACTGGTTGGGCAATTCTTAGATTGCTTATGGCATTTTAAGGATATATGGAATAAATTAGCCCATTTTTGAAGACTGAAAATCTTTCTCAAATAAAAATTACTCAATGACAGAAAAAGTTCTCATCCCCCAGCTGCACTTTTGGGGCCAGAATAAACTGTCTGTGACTGAATGAAGTGTCTGTCCAACTGGTCAGTCTGAAATGACAGTGTAGAACTTAAAAGAGGGGCTTTTTTATATAAGACAGATTTCTGTTCTATAAATGAACTGGGGTACAAATACAAGGGTTAAAAATAAAGTTCTGAAAGTTTAGAGCTAACAGAGATGTGACCAAAAAAATGCTGTGGGAAAACAACTTGAGAGAGAGGAAAGAAATAAAAAGAGAAATCATAAATATGTGGTGTGGAAGTAATGGAGGTCACCAAACATTAGGAATTCTCCAGAGCATATTAAGTTTGTCTAAATATACAGTAATACTGTATGTCCTTAAAAGTTTGGGAGTTGTCATTAGCAGCAGTGTACATGGATGCCGTTAGAAGTTTATTTCCCTATTTGAATTGAGTAAAGGGAATGTTATTTTATAAACCAAAATAAGAAGATACATGATTTATTTTTTTAAGTATTTGTTAGCATGGGCTAAGAAAATGAGGCTAGGAACATAAAATGCCGTACTTATAATGCGCAAAGTAATAGAAGCATCATTATTTAATACTACTTTCAATTTTTAAAATATAGTAATGTGATAAGGATTATATAAAAAAATGCAGCAACTAGTGTTCCCAACTTTTGTTTAAAACATGATTAAATAAGACAATTTAGGTGATGCAAACGAACTTGATTTAACACTTCTTGAAGTGGTCAGTCTCGTTTTGGAGCACTGTACAGTGAGCCAGTAGGCAGAAAGGTCTTACAGGATGAAGAATAAAGAACAAGGAAGAGGGCTTCCCTGGTGGCGCAGTGGTTGAGAGCCCGCCTGCCGATGCAGGGGACACGGGTTCGTGCCCTGGTCCGGGAAGATCCCACATGCCGCGGAGCGGCAGTGCCCATGAGCCATGGCTGCTGGGCCTGCGCGTCCAGAGCCTGTGCTCCGCAATGGGAGAGGCCACGGCAGTGAGAGGCCCACATAACGCAAAAAAAAAAAAAAAAAAAGAACAAGGAAGAGAAAAATAGAAACTGATTGGCTGGGGCCATGTAGTCAGCCTTGTTTGAGGTGAGAAGGCCCACAGGTTGTTTGGCTTGGCGATTGGGTGACTGGATATACTGCTTCCGGTCAAGCAGAGCATTTACAGAGACCTGAGGGTTATCTGACTCTGGGTTTGCTGAAGTGGTCCCCCCAGGCAGGAGCAGTTCATCGTGGGCTTGGAAAGTTATTTCAACACTTGAATATCTGGGGATGAAAAGGTATTTTCATACACACATGTTTCTTTCTAAGAGTTGAAGAAAATGAACTTGCACAGTTAAATTAAGAATATGGTAATCATTTTTAAAGAAAGTAGGCTGAGAAAGCAGGAAAAGCGTTTAAAAATACGTTTATCAAATTTTTCACAGAATTAGAAAATTGGGAATTGAATCCCCTGTACAAAGGTAATAATGCGCTCAGGCTTCCTACATTGTGAACGTCAACAGCCCTACTGGGAAACTGAGGCTCTACTCGCAAATCTCACCGTCATCCTACATGGAGTTTTCAAAGTTAATTACTTTGCTATCTAATTTTTAAAAGTTTGGCCTGTGTTTATTCTTTCTCATTCCGTCACTGTTCAGAGCCCATATTCTTTTGCTTAGGAAAAAAAATGTGAAATCAGGTTAATGAAGGTGGAGGTGGGGGAAAGCAGAGCTATTCACAGAGGAGTTTCAAATGCTACCATGGAAGTTGCCAGAATCATTAAGTCACCCTTGGCAACTTATATATAATCTGACAAACAGCCCTGGACTGTGTATACCCCCTCTCCACACTGAGACTGCTGCTTCTGACATTATATTTAGTCTCCCTCTTCCTGGTGCCTCCCCTCTCAACCCATCCCCTTCAACTTGGCATTCTGTTTGTTCCTTCTTTTTCTTTCCCCTCTTACATCTTAAAAGTGATAATTTAAAAAAAAATTGACTCAAGACTAAAGAAATAACTGCATTAACACTCTTTCCCCCATACCACCCCCAAATCATCACTTGTAAGTTAATGAGGTAGCATATAGGAGCATTTATTTCTAACCTTTATTTATTTATTTATTTTTATTGGAGTATAATTGCTGTACAATGTTATGTTAGTTTCTGCTGTACAATGAACTGAATCAGCTATATGTATACCTATATGCTTCCCTCTTGGACCTCCCTCCCCCCTGCCATCCCACCCATCTAGGTTGTCACAGAGCACTGAGCTGAGCTCCCTGTGCTATATAGCAGGTTCCCACTAGTTATCTATTTTATACATGGTAGTGTATTTATGTCAAACCTAATCTCCCAATTCGTCCCACCCCACCTTCCTGCCCTGTATCCACATGTCCATTCTCTACATCTGTGTCTCTATTCCTGCCCTACAAATAGGTTCATTTGTACCATCTTTCTAGATTCAACATATATGTGTTAATATACGATATTTGTTTTTCTCTTTCTGGCTTACATCAATCTGTAAGACAGACTCTAGGCCCATCCACATCCCTACAGATGACCCAATTTATTCCTTTTTAGGGCTGAGTAATATTCCATTGTATATATGTACCACATTCCTCTGTTGATGGGCATTTATGTTGTTTCCATGTCCTGGCTATTGTAAATAGTGCTGAAATGAACATTGGGGTACATGTGTCCTTTTGAATTATGGTTTTCTCAGGGTATATGCCCAGTAGTGGGATTGCTGGGTCATATGATTGCTCTGTTTTTAGTTTTTTAAGGAACCACCGTACTGTTCTCCATAGTGGCTGTATCAATTTACATTCCCACCAACACTGCAAAACGGTTCCCTTTTCTCCACACCCTCTCCAGAATTTATTGTTTGCTGATTTTTTGATGATGGGCATTCTGACCACTGTGGGGTGGTAACTCATTATAGTTTTGATTTGCATTTCTGTAATAATTAGTGATGTTGAGCATCTTTTCATGTGCCTCTTGTCCATCTGCATGTCTTCTTTGGTGAAGTGTCTTCTGCCCATTTTAAAATTGGATTGTTTGTTTTTTTGATACTGAGCCGCATGAGCTGTTTGTATATTTTGGAGATTAATCCTTTGTCAGTTTCTTCATTTGCAAATACTTTCTCCTATTCTGAGGGGTGTCTTTTCATCTTGTTTGTGGTTTCCGTTGCTGTGCAAAAGCTTTTAAGTTTCATTAGGTCCCATTTGTTTCTTTATATTTTCATTACTTTAGGAGGTGGGTCAAAAAAGATCTTGCTGTGGTTTATGTCAAAGAGTGTTTTCCCTGTGTTTTCTTCTAAGAGTTACATTTAGGTCTTTAATCCATTTGGAGTTTGTTTTTGTGTATGGTGTTATGGAGTTTTAATTTCATTCGTTTACATGTAGCTGTCCAGTTTTCCCAACACCACTTTTTGAAGAGGCTGTCTTTTCTCCACTGTATGTTCCTGCCTCCTTTGTCGTAAAGTAGGTGATGATATGTGTGTGGCTTTATCTTTGGGTTTTCTGTCCTGTAACATTGATCTTTATTTCTGTTTTTGTGCCAGTACCATATTATCTTGATTACTACAGCTTTGTAGTATAGTTTGAAGTCAGGGAGCCTGATTCCTCCAGCTCTGTTTTTCTTTCTCAAGGTTGCTTTGGCTATTTGGGGTCTTTTGTGCTTCCATACAAATTGTAAAAGTTTTTGTTCTAATTCTGTGAAGAATGCCATTGGTAGTTTGATAGGAATTGCATTGAATCTGTAGATTGCTTTGGGTAGTATGGTCATTTTGACAATGTTGATTCTTCCAATCCAAGAACAGGGTGTATCTCTACATCTGTTTGTGTCATCTTTGATTTCTTTCATCAGTGTCTTATAGTTTTCTGAGTGCAAGTCTTTTGCCTCCTTCAGTAGGTTTATTCCTAGGTATTTTAATCTTTTTGTTGAGGTGGTAAATGGGATTGTTTCTTTAATTTCTCTTTGTGATTTTTTATTCTTAGTATATAAGAATGCAGGAGATTTCTGTTCATTAAATTTGTATCCCAGGGCTTCCCTGGTGGCGAGGTGGTTGACAGTCCGCCTGCCGATGCAGAGGACGCGGGTTCATGCCCCAGTCCAGGAAGATCCCACATGCTGCGGAGAGGCTAGGCCCGTGAGCCATGGCCACTGAGCCTGCGCGTCTGGAGCCTGTGCTCCGCAATGTGAGAGGCCCGCGTACCTCAAAAAAAAATTTGTATCTCACAACCTTACCAAATTCATTGATTAGTTCTAGTAGTTTTCTGGTGGCATCATTAGGGTTATCTATGAATAGTATTGTGTCATCTGCAAACAGTGACAGTTTTACTTCTTTTCCTGTTTGTATTTCTCTTATTTCTTTTTCTTCTCTGCCATGGCTAGGACTTCCAAAACTATGTTGAATAAGAGTGGTGAGAGTGGACATCCTTATCTTGTTCCTGATCTTAGTGGAAATGCTTTCAGTTTTTCACCATTGAGAGTGATGGTTGCTGTGAGTTTGTCATATATGGCCTTCATTATGCTGAGGTAGGTTCCCTCTATGCCCATTTTCTGGAGAGTTTTTATCATAAATCGGTCTTGAATTTTGTCAAAATCTTTTTCTGCATGTATTGAGATGATTATATGATTTTTATTCCTTAATTTGTTAATATAGTGTATCACATTGATTGATTTGCATATATTGCAGAATCCTTGCATTTCTGGGATGAATCCCAGTTGATCATGGCGTATGATCATTTTACTGTGTTTTTGGATTCTGTTTGCTAGTATGTTGTTGAGGATTTTTGCGTCTGTGTTCATCAGTGATATTGGTCTGTAATTTTCTTTTCCGGTGATATCTTTGTCTGGTTTTGGTATCAGGGTGATGGTGGCCTCCTAGAGCAAATTTGGGAGTGTTCCTCCCTCTGCAATTTTGGAAGAGTTTGAGAGGATGGGTGTTAGCTCTTCTCCAAATGTTTGATAAAATTCACCTTTGAAGCCATTTGGTCCTGGGCTTTTGTTTGTTGGAAGATTTTTAATTGCAATTTCAATTTCATTACTTGTGATAAGGCTGTTTATATTTTCTTCATTACTTGTGATAAGGCTGTTTATATTTTCTAATTCTTCCTGGTTCAGTCTTGGAAAATTGTACCTTTCTAAGAATTTGTCCATTTGTTGATAGTTGTCCATTTGATTGACATACAGTTGTTGGTGGTAGTCTCTTATAATCCTTTGTATTTCTGTGGCGTCAGTTGTGATTTCTTCTTTTTCATTTCTAATTTTATTGATTTATGTCCTCTCCCTTTTTTTTTCTTGATGTGTCTGGCTAAAGGTTTATCAATTTTGTTTATCATCTTAAAGAACCAACTTTTAGTTTTATTGATCTTTGCTGTTGTTTTCTTCATTTTTATTTCATTTATTTCTGCTCTGATCTTTATAATTTCTTTCATTCTACTGACTTTGGGGTTTCTTTGTTCTTCTTTCTTTAGTTGCTTTAAGTGTAATGTTAGATTGTTTATTTGTGATCTTTCTTGTTTCCTGAGGTGAGATTGAATTGCTATAAACTTCCCTCTAAGAACTGCTTTTGCTGCATCCCATAGGTTTTGTGTTGTCATGTTTTTGTTGTCATTGTTTCTGTGTAATTTTTTATTTCTTCTTTAATTTCTCCAGTGATCTCTTGGTTGTTTAATAGCGAACTCTTTAGCCTCCATATGTTTGGGGTTTTTACAATTTTTTACATGTAATTGATCTCCAGTCTCATAGTGTTGTGGTCAGAAAAGATGCTTGATATGATTTCAATTTTTTAATATTTTCTGAGCCTTGACTTGTGACCCAAGATATGATTTATCTTGGAGAATGTTCCATGTGCAGTTGAGAAGACAGTGTATTCTGCCATTTTCTGGTGAAATGTCCTGTAAATATCAATGAAATCTGTCTGGTCTATTGTGTCATTTAAAGCTTGTGTTTCCTTATTTATTTTCTGTTTGGATGATCTGTCCATTTGTGTAGGTGGGGTGTTACAGTCCCCTACTATTATTGTGTTACTCTCGCTTTCCCCTTTTATCATTTTTAGCATTTGCCTTATGTATTGAGGTGCTCCTATATTGGGTGCATATATATTTATAATTCTTATATCTTCTTTTTGGATTGATACCTTGATCATTATGCAGTGTCCTTCTTTGTGTCTTGTAACAGTCTTTATTTTAAAGTCTATTTTATCTGATACAAGTATTGCTGCTCCAGCTTTCTTTCGATTTCCATTTGCATGGAATTTCTTTTTCCATCCCTTCACTTTTAGTCTGTATGTGTCCCTAGGTCTGAAGTGGGTCTCTTGTAGACAACATATATATGGGTCTTGTTTTTGTATCCACTCAGTGAGCCTGTGTCTTTTGGTTGGAGCATTTCATCCATTTACATTCAAGGTTATTATTGATATGTATGTTCCTATTGCTATTTTCTTAATTGTTTGGGGTTTGTTTTTGTAGGTGTTTTTCTTCTCTTGTGTCTTTCTTCTCACTTAGAGAAGTTCCTTTAGCATTTGTTGTAAAGCTGGTTTGGTGCTGCTGAATTGTCTTAACTTTTGCTTGTCTGTAAAACTTTTGATTTCTCCATTGAATTTGAATGAGATCCTTGATGGGTAGAGTAATCTTGGTTGTAGGTTTTGCTCTTTCATCACTTTAAGTATATCCTGCCATTCCCTTCTGGCCTGCAGAGTTTCTGCTGAAAAATCAGCTGATAACCTTATGGGGATTCCTTTGTATGTTTTATTTTGCTTTTCCTTTGCTGCTTTTAATATTTTTTCTTTGAATTTAATTTTTGTTAGTTTGATTAATATGAGTCTTGTTGTGTTTCTCCTAGGGTTTATCCTGTATGGGACTCTGTGCTTCCTGGACTTGGGTGACTATTTCCTTTCTCATGTTAGGGAAGTTTTCCACTATAATCTTTTCAAGTATTTTCTCAGACCCTTTCTTTTTATCTTCTTTTCTGGGACCCCTATAATTTGAATGTTGGTGTATTTAGTGTTGTCCCAGTGGTCTCTGAGATTGTCTACAATTCTTTTCATTCTTTGTTCTTCATTCTGCTCCTCGGCAGCTATTCCCACCATTCTGTCTTTCAACACATTTGTTCATTCTTCTGCCTCAGTTATTCTATTATTGATTCCTTCTAGTGTATTTTTCACTTCATTTATTGTGTTTTTCATCTCTGTTTGTTTGTTCCTTAGTTCTTCTAGGTCTTTGTTAAACATTTGTTATATTTTCTCTATCCATGCTTCCACTCTATTCTCATGATTGTGGATCATCTTTACTATCTTTACTCTGAATTCTTTTTCAGGTAGGTTGCCTATTTCCTCTGCATTTATTTGGTCTTGTAGGTTTTTACCTTGCTCCTTCATTTGTGACATATTTTTTTGTCATCTCATTTTTTTTTTTTTTTTTTTCATCAGTGGTATTGTGTTCCTGTCTTACTGGTTGTTTGGCCTGAGGTCTCCAGCACTGGAGTTTGTAGGCCTGAGGTCTCCAGCACTGGAGTTTGTAGGCTGTTGTAGCACTGGAGTTTGTAGGCACTGGGTCCTGTTGCTGAGATGAGGACCTCTGGGAGACCCCATTCCTGTGAATCTTCCCTGGGTTCTGAGGTTCTCTGTTAGTACAGTTGTTTGGACTTGAAGCTCCCACCACAGGAGCTCAGGCCTGACCCCTGACTCATGAACTAAGATCCTGCAAGCTGCATAGGGCGGCAAGAAAGAAAAAAATTAGCAGAACAATAACAAAGATTTAAAAATAAATAAGATTAGAAAACTAACAGATATATTAGAAAAAATTAAAAAAATAAAAATATAGATGAAACAGCCAGAAGGTAAAACAGAACTACAATAGCAAAAAAGAGGGAGGAAAAAAAAAGGCCAGAAAAGGCCTTGGCTGTCGGGGCTGGGTCTTAGGCAGGGGCTGGGTTTAGGCCTTGGGTGGGGGCTATGCTTAAGAGCCACAGGACCGGAAATGGCCCTGGGGGAGTGGGGGTTGGGGCTTAAGCTCAATGCAGCATGTGGGGCCCAGGAGTGCCTCTGGCCTTGGAGGGTGGAAGTTCAGGTCTGGGACCCAGTCAGGCTCCCTGGATCTGAGTCGGTGGGGAAACACTAAGCACGTTTCCCTCCATCCATTCCTGGAGGGTCCCTTCCCATTTGCTTCTCTTCTTCTTTCCCCAGAATCCCTCCTATGCCCCCTAGGACTCATGTGGCCAGAGGGGGCCCCAGAGGGCAGGAGACCAGACCCAGAAGCCCAATAGGCTTCCTTGAGCCAAGTGCATGGGGCAAATGTCCACGGCACTTCCCCTGATTCCCTGGTTGCAGAGGGTCTCCCCCATCCACCTCTCCTCCTCTTACCCCTCCTCCCTCCCATGCCCCTAGGACACATAAGGCCAGAGGGGGCCCCAGAGAATGGAAGACCAGGCCCAGAAGCCCAGCAGGCTTCCTGGGGCCCAAGTGGACTGGGGAAATGCTGGGTGTACTCCCCTCTGATCCTTCGAGCCCCCAGGGCCCCTCCAGGTGTGGGAACCCGTTCCCTCTCCCAGCCATCCCTCATGGGTTCCAGTAATGTCTGGCCTCCACTTCTCTTCCGCCCTCACTCCCCGCCATGTCCTACCCTGTGGTTTGGGGGTTCGTCCTATCTCCCTGGTCTTCAAGTTTCCCCCAGCAGCGTCCAGCAGGTGCCCTAGTTGTGGGGAGACTCAAACTCCGTGTCTTCTCAGGCCGCCATCTTGACTCCACCTCTGACCTTTAAAGACACATGATTTATCATCCATTTTTCTTATCTGACTCTCTTCATTCAAATTCAAGTATCCATTTCATAACTATTGTCAATACTGTATGATGAGAGTTTAACGATTATTCTTTATGGTATGAGGCTACGGTAACCTTTCCTGGAGGATAAATGTGACATTGAATAAGTCATGCTTTGACACTTGTATCCCCCTCAGCCTCCTTTCTTTTGGCTTGCACACTCTCATTTAAGATCTTCATGAAACTCATGAAGCCTATATGCCAATTTACTCAGACTTGCTTTTCCTGGAACCTTGACTCTGCCAAACCAATCTTTGTCTTCTAATACTGCCCCCCTGCAAAAAGAAAAAAGAAACTGCTGTGTACCTCATTCTTATTCATTTCATAAGAAAAGAAACTGAGTTGATAAAGTATTTTAGGAGTTAGACTTTTCAGAACATGGTATTTGTCATGTGATAGTACATTCTTAAAAGTCTACAAAATCTGTAACAAAAGGACTCTTAAATGATAGAAATTCAGACAGTTTCAGGGATGGAGGTGATGAGAATGAGGGAAGGGTAGAAAATCTAGTGTAGAGATGTCTTTTCTGATCTAATTTCCTGCCTAGGCTTTGGGAGAGATGTTTAGGGGTCATGAAGTGTATGAAGACTAGGAATATCAGATAAACATGAGTTATGTAAAGCTGGTCATAAATCTTCACTAACCAGCCTTTGGAAACTTGTTGCATTTTAAAGTCTTATTTGCATTCAGCCTTCTTAATCCTCTGTTACCCTCTAAAGTATTGATCTTTTATTGGTTTATGCATTTGTCTGTCTCCTGGCAGTCCTCAATTTATCATTTTCATTTTTTTCTGTACATAGAGAACCTGAAAAGTGATAAACTACCTGCATAAACTGGATAGCCGTCATGTTCTCTGTGAAAGAAAACTACTGATTTATTTTAGTGAGGTAGTGAGGGTTCCAAGTCCATATTTGCAACATTAACAATACTAACATCTTTGGGGAAAAGAAGTTTAATAATAATACCATTCTAGCAGAGAATACAGGGAATAAATATGGTGAAACCTATAAAAATTCATACATTTTCTGTTTCTACAGATAAAACCAAACTGTGGCAGAGTTGTATGCGAAGTATAGGTGTCAAGATAGTTTTTGCCTTTTAATAAAAAGAGAAAATATTAAGGGATCTACTGCTGTGGTACATTCCTCTCTCATATTTTACGGCAGTTTTACCCCAGTTTTCCTCTTCTTCATTTTACAAAGTTCTAAATCACAATTTCTATGCCATGATGTTTTCTCTAAGCGACACATCTCTCTCTCTCCCATACTCCTCAGATGACTGTCATTCAGTTGTCTCTTTTCTTTCAATATTTCCCTTATGTTTCAATTTGCTTCTTTCCCTACATCTTCTTTATTAGAAGCATGCTTTGGGCCTCCAGTTCTCTGCAAATTATAGAAAAAGTACAAGGATTTCTTTTCCTTTCAAGGAAAAATAATGCTGAAGTTTCTGTTAAGATCCTTGTCTTGTTTAATAATTTAAAATGTTCAAATCATCTCTACAACATTGTCTAAATTATCATCCTCAGTTACATCAATTTGTTAGGCGGATGTTGTAATCCTATCTCTTCACAAGTGGAGAAACGTGGGGCTCTGAGACATTAGGACCTGATTTAAGATCATACACTTAGTCAGTGACAGCATGAAGACAAGAGCTGGGACCTCCCAACTCTCTGTGTGATGTTCAGCACTTGAGCCTAGGCTGGAAGCGGTCATAGAATATACCATTCTAATCTACTTTGAAAATGCACTTTGGACAAAGATTTCAGTGTCAGAATCAATGGAAAATGAGTTTAATACTCTCCAGAGGTTTACAAGTGACAAAGTGTTGATCAGTAGAGCTTAAAAACTTGTCACAAAATACATTACTCTCCCACTGACAGCTGATGTCATGAATTTTTCACATTTATACCAGTGAATTCTGCTGCATCTATGATCTAGAAATTTAGACTGGACAAGGACATATTTTCAAGTCGAGAATATTAGAACAAGATGTAAACTTACCCTCTTAGTTAAGCTTGTGACTCATTATTCATAGTGAATTTCCTGCTGTACAACAAGCCCACTCAAGTCTAAGGACCTTTGTCCCTGCTATTAACCCAACTAAAATTCTCTTCCTCTAGATTTTGTGTGCTCTGTTTTGTCATGAAACACTCAGTTTGGTTGTCTAGTGTCATTCAGAGAAGCCTTTCTTGAACAACTGTCTAAGGAATTTCCCTACCCTTGGTCATACTCTGTCATATCACCATTTGTAGGGTTGTCTCATGGCATTTATCAGTGTCATAAATTAAGTTATTCATTATTTGCTTAATTGTTTATTTTTTCACCCTCTCTTGAGAATGGAACTGCCTCTTGTTCAACACTGTGTTTTTAATTTTATAATTCCATGTCTCTTGTTCAACATTGCATCCTCAGCATTTAGAAGAGTGCCTGGCTCATAGTAGATGCTCAGTGCATCTCTATTAAAGAAACAAATTAATCCATGACACCTATTTCTTCTACAGATTCCCAAAAGTTGACAATCCCCAGCTACTGTTTGAGATGGAATTCAAAGAAGCCAGGAATATTTTTGAATAGCTTAAATTATGATGTTTGTTTAAATATTAATGAAAATCAGCCTCCCATAGTTTCCATTTATTCTGCCAGTGGAGGTCAGTTTTCTGTTTACAGCATGAAAACATTGAATCTCCTTTGGCTTTCCATCCCTTGAAATGATGGATAAAGTGTCCTTGTCCTTTGTGTGTCTCCTCCTTTCAGAGTAAACCCTTTCTACCTCCTTTTGCTGCTGCTCATATTGCATGCTTCTCAAATCCCGAACACCCTCACTCCACCTCTCCCCACTTCCTTCTTTGGCTACACTTCAGCTGGTCCATGTTTCTCTTAAAAAGAGTTCTATCAAGTGTGGGAAGGACCCTAATCTCCCTCCTCTTGGAAGGCTAGAGAAATGTGGTTAATGGTAAGGGCTTTGGAGTAGATCAAATCCAGGCTCAAGTCCTTCTTTTACTTAGGGGCTGACTTGAGGTACGTAGGCACGTTTTCTAAGCCTCAGTATTCTCATCTGTAAAATGAGAATGAGAGGGGAAAAAAGGTAATCAGGTATATAAACCACTCATTTGAGTTTGAAAATACCTCTCTTCCCTGTGATTTTTGGTCCAATTGAGAAATTGATGCAGGTATAAACCAGGAATAAAAATATCAGCTTTATTGCTGATGAAGGTGAACTAGAGAGCACAGATGATGCTGATCCTAAATGGGCTTCCTAGTACTTCCTTCGCTTGTCTAGGTGGTAAACTAATAGTTAACTAAGCCCTCTAGTTATTTTTTATCCTAACTGCTCTCAAACTAAGTTACCCTAACTTTTTCCCTTTCATCCATTAAGCAAATAATTTTATAAATATTTGTATATATATATGTGTATGTTTGCATAAATATACACATACATATACATATATATGTGTTTCCATTTAAAAATATAGTCTCATTATTCCAGCCTGATTATCTTATTGAAATTAGTCTTCTATAATTGAATAAATTGGGCATCCCACCATATATTAATTCAATAAGCGGACTTTCCAAGGTTCCTTTTATGCTATTTAACATAAATGTTGATCAAGCTATGGTCAATAGCAGAATTACATGGCACATCACTGGTGTTGTGCTCTACAGTGACTTCTTGAGTAAGACTGAGGGTATAACTAACCCTGCTTTCATCTCAGCAATGTCTCTTCATCCTGTAAACAAGAATATTGTTGGAGATATTATCAGATTTCTGTTTTGAATTATAATTCATTGTGTCTACAGCTTTGCCTTGCTATGTCAGTATATTATTTTTATTTTTATACTCTCATTCCTTATTCATAGCATACCTGTGCAATCCTGTAGTGCTTACTACACCCTTTTCTAAATGCTCAAGAATAATTTTGGAACTTTGCAAGTATCTGTATCAAGTCTATTTGTAAGTCTGAAATCTGTCCTTTGAACTATGGAACACTCACGTATGGAAACTCACTCACTTGATTCCTCAAAGATAATCAAGAGTAGAACAGCCAATTACAACTTCAAAATTTTCTCCATATGCATAGAAGTAATTTGTAAGGGGCTAGAGACTCAGCTTCATTAAACAGTGGGGTGTTTACCTACTATCATTTTCCTTATCTTGGGCTCCAATTTTATTTTACCCCCATCTGTTTTACACTTTCCAGGGCAAAGATTATCCTCTTTGATAGCATACCTGGAAAAAAGTAATCTGCTTACTATTAGCCTTTAACGCATTTACCCCAAGCAGTGGCCCAAACCCTTCTTTTATCTTATGTCTAGCCTCTTAACATATAGATGGAAAAGAGCTCTGGTAGTTGTGCCTAACTTTAGCTTAAGAAAAAAAGCATCTTTTCCTTTTTATTTGCTTTTGACTTTCATGACAATATCTGTGCTACCCTTGTATTTATTAATATTT
Organism: Kogia breviceps; assembly: GCF_026419965.1. Classification (NCBI taxonomy): domain Eukaryota; kingdom Metazoa; phylum Chordata; class Mammalia; order Artiodactyla; family Physeteridae; genus Kogia; species Kogia breviceps. Next base: position 96,046,508 of record NC_081313.1, read on the forward strand.
GTCCTGGGTGTCCTGTCATAGTCACATAACACCAAACCAAAGCAAGACAAGAAATCAAAATCACAAAAGACTTAGAGCATTTACTGTTTGCCAGATTCCTCTTTTGGTAGATAATTGTTATTATATTGACATTACTTTATTATTATTTTATTCAAATTGCTGTCCCTACTAAGTCATACTGCCTTTCAGAATAATAGCAATTTCTCTCTTTGGAGACATCTTGATAGCAAATTCAGCCGGCCAGATTTTAAGGTTTCATGTGTCAGAATAGGGTGTGCATGTATGTTGTATACTGAGAATACGTTTTAAGTTCAAAGTGGTAGCCCAAGCTAAATTTAATATAACTATAATACCACTATTTCAAAATAGACCTATAACACCTCAACTGCATGGGACCAACAGACAAATGTGACTGAGTGGATCTGTGCTGACACAGGCAAAATTTTGCCAAACATATTAAGAATTGCTTAAGTTTTCTTCCTAATGATGACCAAAAGTTGTGTTCATTTTTATGGTTTGTATTCTAAGACTGAGTGATACAAAATTTCTTAAATTTCAGAAATGTTGAGACTGGTTTCTTCTCACTGTGAAAATTCATTGTGTGCTAGTTTCCCTGGTATCAGAAATCATTCTACACCATGACAACAGCTCACATTCTGGGTATAGTACACTCAGATGCATCTCCTTTTCTATAAAATATGAAGTCAGCAGTTAAACTTGTTCTGCCATGTACTTCATGTGGGGTAGTGGTGGTTATAACTACTGAATTTGGCTTTGGATGGACATTTGTCTGGATGGACCAGGCAGTTCAGGTGAGACAGTACCATCTCCTGCCCACCCTCATTACCTTATAAAAGAAGAAACCTGAGGTGAGGGACCTCAAGTGACTTTTCAGGTCATAAGAAACGAGTAAATGGCAATGTCAAACAAAGAAGGCCTTCTAACTTTAAAAACAGCATCTTTTTGTTTTACCACAGATAGAGACAAGCTAGCATTTCTTAATTCTTGAGAAAGTTCATTCTAATCCAATAAGACATGTTTAAAAAAGTTATTCAAATGTAAGGAAGGGAGAGAGGAGTTTATGTAATATTTAAGAAGATGAGAGACCTTTCTGATCAGACAGACCTAAGTTTAAATTTCATTATCAAGCAGCATGACAATCTTGGGCAAACTACTGAACCTCTCAAAACAAGTGTTCCATCTTTAAAATGAGTATAAAATGAGATTATGTATGTAAAGTTCTAGAATAGGGTTCGGTACACAGCATGTGCTCAATAAGCAATCTTATTTTTATATTAAATTCATTATTTTAATTTGATGTTTTATTTACTCTTAAAAGAGTAATCTCAAACTAGTTTACATAAATATCATTGTAGCCAGATATTAATATTAATATAATGTATTTTATATAATATTTGTTAGGATTATCACAGTGTTCTAAAAATTACTACTTAAGCTCAGATTTTATTTTCTATTATAATTTAAATGTATAACATCAGATTATTTATATTGTAAAGCTAAGGAGAAATCTTTTAACCTAAGACTGTCTTTCAGTGTCTACTTCAGTGTTGGATGTAGCTAATCATTTTTATGAGGATATTAAGATGGAGGACTTTAGTCAATCTTTGCTGTCAGGGGTGAGGGTCAGAGCAAAAGAAAGATGAGAATGAATGTTTTGTTGAAGAGAATGATGCTAGTACTAGGGAGGAATTAACAAAACCTGGGACAAAGAGGCTAAAAATATCTAAGGCTACAACATTTCGACTATTTACTAGGATTCAGAGCTCATCAGTACAATGAGTAGCAGCAAGTTCTCTTCCATTTTTTGCCTGAATGTGATGTTTAAAGGGAAGGAGAGGCTAGAAGTGAAGTAAATTTAAAATCCGAGGGATTATAAACTGCAGACCTTAAAATCTTCATGCTCCCTGTCTTTTAGTTCATTAATTATAGGTGATGAACTTTAAAAAGAATTAAGCCAGTTAGTTTTTAAGGTGCCAGTCTAAAAAGCTTAAGAGAGTAGCTGACAGCTCTGGAAGAATTTAGAAAACACTGTAATCAATACTTAGATTATCCAAGTTTTTTTTTTTTTTAATTTCCTTATGCCACATGAGACACCACCCTGGTCACTTCTGGTTTCTTCAAGTCCTTCATCTTCTGTGGCTGCATATTATACAACCAAAGAAATAATTTTCTGATTATAGTGTTCAACTGGTTTTTGTGGCAAAGGTCAAAAAGTAATAAATTGAGAATTTAACTTCTATTGGACTAAAAGGTAAGGAAATGAATTTCTATCTCTATCACCATAAATCTACAGAGGTGCTGGCCACGGAATCTAAAACACAAATGACCACTCTCCATGTCATATGTCAAACATGGATTGTTCACAGGTGGCTGGAGCGAACATTTGGCTCTTGGTTACAGTTATAAGTAATCAGGGGTGCAGTTTTTATCTCAAGTCTACTTGTTCCCGTAGGATACTATCTGGCTTCTATACAGATTTCTTAAAGGTGATCGAACGACAGTTTGATACACAATTTAAAAAATCTCTTAGTGAAAGTTTTACATGTATATTGCAATAGTTCCCATGGCACAATATTTCTTTGTCATATATCACTCAAAATGGGAAAACAAAATCACACATGATTTATTCTGTAAGGATTACTCCTTATTTCAATGGTTCTTAAACATAACTGAGTTTAGAATCACCTGGGACCTTTACTAAAAAGTCAAATTTCCCTTCACCCTAGATTCAAAATTATTAATTCTTGAACAGCACTAAGAATCTGGACTTTAACAAGAAGCACAGGGATTCCTTTGGTTGGACAAGTTTGAGCCGTATCTTCAATTGACAGGCAAGGAGGTCTGTAAGGTGGATAGCTGACGAAGGTCAGTCACTTTTTCATATCAGAAAACATACCACTGATCTCCTGACCTCAGACCTGCTCACATTGCTTTTGGGGATGATGACAGAGTTAAAACCATCATGTAACTACAAAGCTTAAGTAAAGTGACACCAACATGTTTAGCACCTCATTCTTTGTTTTTGTCTGAGTAAGAAAACCAACAAACTCTGAAGCAATTACTTTAAAAACTGTATGGACTTTTTTGGTTGCACTAGGAAATACTCACTTTTTCTTGTTAAAAATGCCTATGGGGCTTCCCTGGTGGCGCAGTGGTTGAGGATCCGCCTGCTGATGCAGGGGACGCGAGTTCGTGCTCTGGTCCGGGAAGATCCCACATGCCGCTGAGCGGCTGGGCCCGTGAGCCATGGCCACTGAGCCTGTGCGTCCAGAGCCTACACTCTGCAATGGGAGAGGCCACAACAGTGAGAGGCCCGCATACCGAAAAAAAAAAAAAAAAAAAGTGTAGGGACCTCCCTGGTGGCACAGTGGTTAAGAATCCACCTGCCAATGCAGGGGACATGGTTTTGAGCCCTGGTCCAGGAAGATTCTGCATGCCACAGATCAACTAAGCCCGTGCACCGTAACTATTGAGCCTGCACTCTAGAGCCTGCGAGCCACAACTACTGAGCCCACGTGCTACCACCACTGAAGCCTGTGTGCCTAGAGCTCTTGCTCCACAACAAGAGAAGCCACCGCAATGAGAAGCTAGTGTACCACAAGAATAGTAGGCCCTGCTCACTGCAACTAGAGAAAGCCCGCACGCAACAACGAAGACCCAAGGCAGCCAAAAGTTATAAATAAATAATTAAAAAAAAAAAAACCTATGTGTAAATGAAGCTTGGGTTTCCATTGTGCTTTTCCTTAAGCTCTAAAGCAGTATAGATAAAAATTGAGTAATTCCCCAACCCAGGAGAAGACTATGAAATAGTAATGGGATCAGGTGAGAATAGGAGAAGTTGTTTTAGACATTTCTTTTCATTAAATATTTGAGATTAGATTAAATTAGATTAATGTTACAATTGACTAAAGACATTTCTTTTTAACTTGCTTTATTTTAAGAAAAAGTTTTAAATTTTCTCATATTTTTTAGTTTCTCTTTGAAACTAGATTTGGACTGTATTATACTCCATCTTTCATCCTTATTTCTCTCCTCATTCTTTTTTTCTTTACTATTTCTCATACGTCCCCTCTTGCTTCATACTTTCCTTTTCTTCCTCACCTAGGCACTCTTTCCATCTGTTCCTTCATCAACTTTGTCTTCTCTTTCAGTTTACTTAAGCATATGGCACTAACCCACTAATCAGCTAGAGACTACCATTCATTCTGAAGATCAATCTATGTTCATAAGGATGTGGTTATAAAAACTATTCAGGAGACCTGACCTTGAGGATTCTTTCTTTTAACTATGTTCACTAGAGTTGTAGTTATTGAATGGTTTGAAAGTATCTATCACAGCTCTCTTTTTATCTCCTATAAGTTCAAGTCTGGGTCATCCCAACAGAAATCTCTTCTTAGCTCCTAATTGTCCATGGGCTTTGTGTCACCCTCAGAGGGTGCTTTATTCTTGGTAGATGGAGTGGGTGGTGGGTGGTCCAGGGGTATTTGGGAGTTAAATTCCCATCACCATACTTTCCAGTGTTCAGGCAGTAACTGTGTCATCACTCGCCTCTCTCTTTCCTCAGTATCTTATTTTTCAGGTGTACATTAAAAATATCCTTTTATGGAAGAATTAGCTAATCCTTTGTAAACTAAATGCTAAGCCATCTTCTGCCATTGATGTTTCTACGTTGGAGCTTTCATGCCAGATGTCGTCTCCTTTTTTCTCTGGGCTTTTCAGTGTTGGTAATTCTAAGATTCGTAGATAAACATTGAGCTGTTAGCTGACCTGATTTAATTTCTTTATTATAAGCTCTGGAGTGCTCCCTTTATTATGCAGAATCTCATGCCAAACAGTCTGTCCTACAGAGGAAAGAAAATATTTGTGAGCAAAGCAGATGGTTCAAAAATACAGCAGGGAGGAGCACACAAACTCTTCAGAAATCGTCCATCAGGAAATGTACTATGACCCAGTCAGAATTATTTTCAAAGGGAAAGAATGAAAAGCAAAGTCTTTAGTGGCGTTTACTTCATTGGTGAAAAGATGGCTAGAAAACAAAGAATTTCAAGGAACTGAACAGTATTTGGAGGATGAAATTATTCAACAGGTAGTAGCAATTTAAGATTTATTTTGAGGTTTAAATACTACATGGACCTTAAGTGAATCTTTGAAGCTCCAAGGCCAGAATATTGGAGTATTTTAGAGCTTTCAGCTTGTTGCTTTCAGCTTAAATCTGAGAGCCTAGATGAGCCTAAACTGTTTACATGGATCGTAAAGTGTTTTATGGATGAATGGTCTGATGTGCTGCGAGACGAGGCCATATTCACTATTGTATATTTTGCCTATTTATCATTTTTTGTAAGTCTTCAGACAGAAAGTGTTGGTGTTAAAAGATGTTAATTACAGAGGAGGGCTATAAAGTTATCCAGCTGTTCTGAGAAATGCTTCATGTTGAGTGGAGATTTGTTTCTTTAATCATGTAGAAAAAGTTGACATCATCGTGGTCAACCAACGTTCCTTTGTCTTTCTTATGACTGACCACTGACCTGTTGAAGGCTGTAAGATGCATGAGTATTTATTTTTATTATTTGGTTAGCAATACTTGAGTTTAGTGTCTAAAAAATATAGTCATATATACCTTTAACATATCCCGTTGCAACAGTTTTACTACCAACTTTTCCTTTTGTGGGCCGCTTCACAATTTTTCCTGTAAATTCCAAGATACAAAATATTAATCCTTTTTGTTTTCTCACTCTTAGGATGAACTAGCATTTGCAATCATACTCGGTAGAACAAAGGTTCCACGATGCTCTCATTTTCTCCATTTACAAACTATGGGCTACCTTTCTTTCCTCTTCCCAAAATCTTTCTTTTTTAAAATCTTCCTTTAAATAAGCACTATTCTCCGACTTTTGCTTTCCTTACCACTTTTTAAACCAGAAATTCAACAAAAGCTATATTAAAGAGAGGAGCAAATATGTGATGTGTTATCCATTAGTAAACTGAGTCCACCAAATCTAAATTATATTGGATCATCTTAAATATAGCACAACAAATTTTTGTAGCTAGCATTTATATTTCCTGTCTTTAAATACACAGGTTATATAAAAAGTAGAGTAATTAAATTATAAATTCTTTAGAGGAAGGGAAATAAACCTAAATACTGTCATCAGTGAAACCATAAAACTGCAAGGAGCAAAGACTATATAGAGGTCAGGGGAAATGGAGCGTGGGTCATGGAGACCCAAAATTCCCCAAAGGATCATATTTCAGACAACTGCTGTTTGAATAAAACCACTTCTGGGCACATGTTTAAAGTTTACCTCTACTTATGATTTCATACAAGAGCCAGTATTGAGAAGGCTGCAGCACATAATAATAATAGTAATAATAACAATAATACTATTATCTCCATTTTACAGAATCAAAAATTTCACTATCTTCTTATCTATTAATCCTGTGATATCAAGTCTTTCAAGAATGCTCAGGAAAATACAGTGCAGATCCATACACATTCCCAGAAGGGGATGTTTCTCTTAATTTTCTCATTTTACAAATAGGGAAATCAAGGCACAATAAGATGAAATGGAGGTGAAAGGGGAAGCCAGTGAGATGAGGGCTTCCCTTCCTGGCGGTGTCTGAACACGCATGTGCCTCAAGCCCTGTTGCTTTCCTGAGGTATGCTTTGCAGGTTAGATTCATTCTAATTCAAATGATTCTGCCAGATGTTCTGGTCTGTTGGCAAAATTGCAGGGGGAATTTGTAATAAGACAGTTGCCCAAATGGTTATTGCAATATTGCTTTTCTGACCTCAGAGGGGTATTGTACACAGAGGGATCTTTACCAAAAATACTGTGTGAGGTTGAATGTAACCGAGAGGCACTGGAAAGGAATGTGGCATTAAAACAAAAGGACTTTCAGTGACTCTCACTGCTTTCTGACTTGTAATCGCTTTTCTGTGGCTTCCCGACAGCTGCAAGAGGCCCAAGTAGCGTTACTGTGTGGCTGCGACGTGTGTGAATGGATTTCATGTCGTTCTGTGTATGAAATTTGTGCTTGCTCTGTGCCCATGGAAAGCTACACTTATCTTGTATAAGATAGTGATTTTGTAAGTTCGGCTTCATGTTTTGTAACTTTAGAAAAAACTGCTAATAGAGTTTACACCTTTTGGGAGAGTTTACATTCTTACAGAACTCTGTACCATAAGGTTATTTACTGAACATTCTTTATTACTAACTGAAATAACCATCTGTAACCACAGTTTGGCATCATGGCAATGTTTAAAAATGGCATCAGGTTTTAAGAGGTGGCGTGGAAGTTATAAACTCTCAAACAATTGAAAATCACTCAGCTGCCCTTTTAAATCTTCCTTATTAGATTAAGTTTCTTGTTTTATAAACATCTAACTTTTAAAACTTTCGGGCTATTTTTAGTAATTTCAAACTCAGCGAAATCAGTAAAATTCCTATACAATTTGTATGAAATGTGTAGTAGAATAGCAGAACTTCCCCACAGATAAAATGAAAAACAGTTCGGGGTGTGTGATGTTAACCTGCCAAACAGTATAGCATAATGGTTTGCAGCAGAGTATGTAGTTAGATAGTCCCAAGTTTGAACCTAGCTTCTGTCACTTATTGTTAATTTGCCAAGTTCTTCTACATCTCTGAATGCCACCTATCCAGCCTGAAAAGTGGCAAAAACACTGTACTCACTTCACTTTTTTTTGGTGAGGATTCAATAAAAATAAAGGGTCCTGTAGAAGCAGAAATTTTGAGTACAAATATAAGGTTCAAATTTTTTCCATTCTCTATTCCCAGCTATGCTAGGCTGAATCTTTCTTTATTTCTCTTCAATATATGAGGCAGTTTTAACTCCTCTGTGGTTATTTTTAGCTATTAAAATGTCCATATAGTTCAGTTGAAAACTTCAGTCAACTTTTTCTGCCCAAGTTCAGGCTTGCCAATGATGGGGAATGTTCTACATCTCCGCTAGTCTAGTCTGGGAGCAAGGAGAAAGGACTAGGGCAAAGAACACAAATCATTTTACTTAGCTTGGCTTTGAAATAGTCTTCTCATGCTCTTTATCTGTCTAAAACTGGTTGACCACCATCAATGCCTTCATTGTGACAGTAATTCAAACACTCACTTCCTCACTGGGTACTCATGCACCATTCTGACTGTATCTGCAGATTTTCCCACTGCACAGTTTCTCTAACACCATTTCAACTTCCTTCATTCCCTTTCAGCTCCTACCAATAGCTGACTGTTGAAAGTTTTTGGCTACTGGGATTTCCTTGCCTGGTAGTCAAGACTCTCTTAGTGGGGTTGGAAGGGAAGGTGTTGAGGAGACACTAGCAGATACCTTCTTTGGTGTTTCTTGATCAGTGTTACCCCCAAATAATACTGCTGGCTGCTCCTCAAGCCTGATAGCAATGTCACACAAACTTGCAGAGATGTGCCTGTGTGGTTCTGCAGGTTAGACAGAATTCTTCACACTTTCGTTTGCAAATGGAAACATCCCAAGGAAGGTAGATTGAAAATGTTTGTGGCTTGGAATCTATCAGATCTGACCCTTAGCCTTGGTCCTTCCACTTCCTACTTTCTAGGGATGTGACCTTTGGCATGTTGCACAAACACTCTGGTAATCAATTTCCTAAGTTCCTCAACTGTAACAAGTAAATAAGAAAGGCCAGAGGGTTGGTATAATGATGATTAAAGGATACATAGTATTCTAATTCCATTATGATGTCCGTAGTTTACTTCTTCCATCTCCTTGTTTATTCTACAAAAAGGTGTGCAACCTATGTTTTTCTTGTCTTTTTTTCTCCTCTCCTCTCCTCTCCTCATTTTTCCTTTCTTGCCCTTTTCCTTTCTTTCTTTCCCCCCCCTCCCTTCTTTCCTTCTCTCTCTCTCTATTTCATCTGTTGTTGGGAAGTAGAAATAGAAAGGTGCTTGGGTATATGTATAAATGAAATGAGTTGGGGGATGCCAGGAGGGCAGTGAGAATACCATTACACTATGATAGTCAATTGTCTACACTTGTTGGGCCCCAGTCACAAAAATTTCCGTGCCTTGACTGGAGTCGGGAGCTTTATGGTTTACTTCCTTTGATGAAGTGTAATGATTGTAGAAGTGTACAGGAAGAGGAGTTCTGGAGCTTCCCTGGTGGCGCAGTGGTTGAGAGTCCGCCTACCAATGCAGGGGACACGGGTTCGTGACCCGGTCCGGGAAGATCCCACATGCCGCGGAGCGGGTGGGCCCGTGAGCCATGGCCGCTGAGCCTGCGCGTCCGGAGCCTGTGCTCCGCAACGGAAGAGGCCACAGCAGTGAGAGGCCCGCGTACAGAAAAAAAAAAAAAAAAAGGAAGAGGAGTTTTGTCTCATTTAATTTGTAAGGGCATAACTTCAAGATCAAAGAACATGGTGGCATAGGCTAAAAATTTATTTCAAGTGAGGAGTATAAAATTCATATGAATAAATTCATAGATAGTCATATATAGTTTTCAAATAATTCTTGAAGTTTACAATTTCTCTGGTTATACACAATTCAGAATCCTACGTTCATTCACATTAATTTTTATAAGAAATATGTATGGAAGAAGTTTGAAAATGAAGAGTGAGAGTAAGTCCCCAATATTCCTAGATACACATTAAGATGTATTAATTAGCTTCAAAATTCATTTTTGACAGAAAAGTCCAAGCTGGAAGTTATTTTAAGTTGCCAAAATAACTGTACAGGCACTAAAGTTTAGCATTGTTTCCTCTGAGGGAAAATGATGCTTAGTGGGTTCGTTATAATTGTGTATTGAGAAATGAGAAAGCAGGGAAGTGGGTGGGCAGAATGCAAAGTGAGATGATAAAGAGAAGAGAGAATTAACACATAGCAGAAGCATTGAAGCTTTAACTTAAATACAAATGATTTTCAGCCTGTTCTAGAATACAAGGGTCATAGTCATAATTGCCCAGCTGTTGTTTGGAGAGTTCAGCAGCTGCACATAAGTGACTATACAGATATGGAGTTTTTTTTGTCTTTTCTTATGTGACTCTGGGTAGTGCGTGATATTATCTTACCCCAGAATGGACGGAGGAAAAACGATGTTCTGTGAAACAGATTTAGATAAATCGAAGGAGCGAGAGAATTGAACTCCTTCTTGACCTCATTTTGTTGAAATGTTTATTCAAAATGCAATTAACTATACCTGTCTCATTAACACCATTTAGAGTATTCCAAGTCTTGATTTTTTAATTGCCTTAAGCCATGTACATTTTGAAGGAAATATTCAGTTGTAAGTGGTTATTTTTCCCTCCAGTGACCTAGTGAAAAAAATGAAAATGTAGTAAGAATTTGTTTCTTTTATTTAAGGTAATCAGTGCTTTATTTCTCGCAGTCCGCAGAGTTTTAAAAATTAAGATGTAGTGAAAGGATGCTTTATTAAGAAAGTACAATGGAAATTGTAAAATAAGCCTCATATCTGAATTTTAGAGCTACATGGTAAGCATATATCATGGGCTAAGTGCTACATGGAGGTATAATAATTGACGTAGAGTGCTGCTCTGGGGCAGAGAGCCTAACTTCTCTGTTGTCCAAGCCTTTAAGATACCATCTAGTTACATTCTGAGGTCCTTTTCCACTGAACTGCTTTTGGATTTTCTCCCTTATAATTTTCTTTAATTCTTTAGTTGGAGCCAAAACAATATGATTTTATTTCTTCTAGTAGCTTTCAGTTGCTCAGTAGTAATTTCATACCAACTTAGAATTATTTCTTCTTTTTTTTCTTTTTCCCAATTTGCATATAGCTTTGTTTTCACTGATTATTAAAACATTTTATTTCTTGTAAATAATTTAGGTTGCTTCTACTCCTTTGCTGTTAAATCCATGGGCATCTTTGCCTTGAAACAAAGAATAAGCAATTATTGAGCACTTACTGTGTTTTGGAGATGATGCTATGTACTTCTCTTACAGTTATCTCCATTAATCCTCCAAGAGACCTTGGGAATTTTTATTATGATTATCCCCATTTTACAGATGATGAAACTGAGGAGCAGAGTGGATAATGTGGATAAAATTTTAAAGCTTGGAAGATTGCAGAAGTAGGATTCAGAGTCTCTTCTCCTCACCTGGTCAATGTTTAATGTTGGCCTAAGATTCACTTCTGTCCTCTTCTCCTTGCTTCCTTGGTAATCAAATTCTGGTTCGTGGTCTAAAATTAATTATGTTATTGCAAAATACATTTTTCCAGATCTATCTTCTCCTGAAGTTCTAACATCATACATGCACTTGCCTGGTTGATACCTCTACTTGGATATGGATTAGGCAGCTACACATAGCTAGTCAAAGCAGAAGCATTTTTTACTAGTTCCCTATATCCCACACAGAACTTCTGTCTTTCCCATCTAAGTCACAATCTTCCTTCCACTTGCTCAGATCAAAATGATTGGTATTTTTTTTATCCCTGTCTTTTTCTCATCCCCACATTTAATGAATCAGCCAGCACTATTGATTTTACTCCAATATATTCCAAATACCCTTTCTCCAGATTTGGTATTGCCACTTTAGTCCAAGATTTCATTGTGTTTCACCTGGTCTAGAGCTAGAGTCCTCACATAGGTCTCTTGATTCTACTACTGCCCCCTAATATATCTATTATTTTCAATTCATCAGTTTCAGTGATGATTCTAGTATGGAAATTACATTATTAAACATCTCTACAGTGAATTTTCATTACAATTAGGATACAATAAAAAATTTGTATTCATGACCTTCTGGTCTGAATTACTCTTGTTATCATTCACATCTTAGCTTAAATGACACTTACTTGGGAATACTGTTCCTGACCATTCAGGGTAAAAGTAGTCACCCTGTTACTTGCAGATGACTACACTTCCTGATAACTTTTTTTATGCATTTGCTTTTTTTGTTGTTTTTTTGTTCAGTGTAATAGAGCTTCCATGAGTCATGAGTCTCTCATCTTGGTTATATCGGCATCCATATGTACTCAATGAATATTTGTAACAGACACACACGTCCAAACAGAAAAAATTTATGTCATCACATTCTAAAATCCATTCATTTAGTCAATATGCCCTATTGTGAACTGTATACATCTTTGCATATTTTCTTGGAAATATACTTTTAGATGTGGAATTGAAGCAAAAGGTAACTGTATTTTAAGTTTTGGTAGATATTTAAGAATTGTTTCTCAGAAATTTTTATGAGTGCTTACCAACAGTGGATGAGAATTTCCATCGCTCTATTCTCTCATCAACCCTTAGTATTGTTTATTTTTTTTCCAATTTGTGCTAATCTGAAAGGCAAAAAATGGCATTTCAGTATTGTATAAATTTGCATTTATTTCATTAGTAGTTAAATTGAACATCATTTTAGAATTTAAATGTCATTAACATTTCTACTGTTATGAATTTCCTGTCATAGTATGCTACCTATTTTTCTATTTCTTTTTACTATTGATGTGTAAGAGCCCTTATATGTATTGCAAATTAAAAGTTTTAACCGCTTTTAATTTTGATTTACCCTTATTAATGTTGCTTTTGTGCTATATAGATGTTTTAATTTTTATGTAATGATGTTTACAAAGTTTTGTTTAATTTTTTTCCTTAGTGTTTGGTCTAGAAAGCTTTTCCAATGCTTTAAACATATCAACAAAAATTTTGTTTTATTTTAAAGGTATAGTTTTTATGTTTAAAATTTTTATTTGCCTGAAATTTATTTTGGTATAAAAAGTAAGGTAGAGAATTGGCTTCTTTTATTTTAAAAAAATTAAAAATAAAATCAGTTTTTCCAGTATCAGTTTTCTTCCCACCGTCTTTTACTGACAAATTTTTCTCTCATTTTTTTTCACATTCTATATTCCTATGCCTACTTGGGTCTATTAGTATATTCCTTATTCTAGTATATTCCAAATAATGTTCTTTGGAAGATAATTTTAGGAATTCTCTTTAGAACGATTTCATGATCATGTAAATTTGGCAAATTTAGGTTATGTAAATTTAAATAGGTTTCTATAGAGCAATGACACCTCAGATTCTTTAATGAAGTTAAAGAAATTCATTGTAAATCTCTTAGAGGTGAATAAAGAAGGTCATATTTTTGATGAATATTTGTCCAATGAAAACTTTTTGAGAAGCACTTCAGTTGCACATAATTTGGGTAACTTGATCTGTTCTTTTTACTGATCTATGTATAAGCCAGTGCCACAATCTTTTAATTCATGTACCTTTATATTTCACCATTTTATAAGGCATATTTTTGCTCATTTGTATCTTTTTTCAGAATATGAAAGATTTCTTCACGTGTTTGCATACCTCTCATAGAATGAACATTTTATTTATGCTTCTGTAAGATTGACTTTGTCTGATTTTTTCCTTTCTTTCTTCTTCCTTTTTTCTTTCTCTTTTACCATTTCCTTGTCTTTGCTTAAGTTTATAGAAAGGAGGATCTCAGGCAACAGGAAGATTTTCCAAAGGCTAACCATGACTAATCTGAGATTAGTTCCGGTAATTCTTATTAAGAAGAAATAAACCTCCCTGAGAGAGAAAGCAGCTAATTAACAAGAAATGAGCAGACTAAGGCAAATTGACAATCAGAAACCTGAAGTGTGAGAATAAGTGAGCAGGATTCAGAATGGATGACAGGAAGTTGTTAATAATAAGTGAGGCATGAGTCTCAAAGTATATCTTAGTCATTTTTTATTTTCCAAGGTATCCTAAAATTATCTTTGAAACCATGCTAAAGTTTCAACTTTAAATAAAAATATAATGTCGGGCTTCCCTGGTGGCGCAGTGGTTGGGAGTCCGCCTGCCGATGCGGGGGGCGCGGGTTCGTGCCCTGGTCCGGGAGGATCCCACGTGCCGCGGGGCGGCTGGGCCCGTGAGCCGTGGCCGCTGGGCCTATGCGTCCGGAGCCTGTGCTCTGCGGCGGGAGAGGCCACAGCAGTGAGAGGCCCGCATACCGCAAAAAAAAAAAAAATAAAAAAATAAAAAAAATAAAAAAAAATATATATATAATCTCGGTTTAGAAAAAAAGGTAGAAAGTTGATGTTGAGATTAGATAGATTTAGCTGGGCAGAACATCGCTATCTGATAGCTTAGGGAAATATGTACCTTCGTTTTAAAATCTTACTCTATGCACTTGTGTGACAGTGGAAGAATTAAGACACCTGAGGTCAGTTTGCTAGGGTTCCTGAACTTGAATCAAGAAAACATGGGTTTGAATCCTGACCTGTCACTAGTTGTATGACTTTGCACAAGTCACTTAGGCTCTGTGATCTTCCCATCTCTACTGCCATGGTGTGATGGAGCCTGCTCTTAAGACAGAGCTGATTGTGAGCATCTCCTCCAGCTCCACATTTGGTGACTTTATGTTTATGGTAGCTTGATTGACCTTGGTGGGAATTTGTACAACATGGAAAGTGACGCATGCTACAAATCAGTGTACTTTTGTGGTTATTGTTGTCCTTGCTGTTTTCAGAGAGGCTGTATGAGCACACTTCTGCCTGTATTCCATACCAATTTTAAAGATTTGTTGGAAAATTCAAAATGATTTCATAAATATGAAATAGTATTGTCAATTAATAACCTTGCTCTACTGAAGACATTACATAGAATTTTATCTCTGAATATCTCTTTGAACACTGAAAGTAAACTACAGATCTCTAAAAAGAAAAAAAAAATTAGAGCATACAACTGTCAGTCATTCAATTTTGGCTAATTTTGGAAATATTATAATTTTCATAAAGTAGGTATTCTATACATGCTTATTTTTATATCAAAATGAAAAAAAATGAGTTTTGTACAGTGTATTTCTTGAAATTTTCCCTAATTGTTGTGGTTGAGGCATAGAAAACTAGTGAGAAGAATAAATCCTATCCTAAGAAAGATCACATAATGCCTTCCAAAATTTGATGCCAGTGTAGTTTAGTTTTTTCACTCTAGTTGACTTTGGACTGTGTAACGTCATACTGCTTTCATAAAGAAATCTTTGAGTCATATTCCCAACTACTTTCTGACTTTGACCACTCTAGATATGTTAATGGAAAGCCAAGTGACAGTTCCAGTCAGACACTAGATACTTTATTATGGAGTGGAAAGGACATTGAATTCAGTTAGGAGAGCTTAGTTCTAGCCCTACTGTAGCCTGAATGAGAAGGTGGGAGGAAAAGTACTTGTGAAGAGAGTTTTATCTCTACGTTGAGCAGAGACCTCCCTCTAGTACTATTAGACAAAATGTTTCTTCCCTTCTCATCCCATCCACCGTACAAACCATTTCATTGGCATGTCACTTCTCAAGAATCTAGAACACACCTTGTATGGGTCGAATGTTGGAAGTGCTCAGCTTATAGAGAGAGAATTCATGATATGTTTGGCAAAGATGTAAAGAAATCAGAAAATAAACTTTTGAGAGATCCTTACAGTGAAAAGGTGGAAGCCATTATGAAATTTTTAACCTAGCTGTCAAACCAACTATACTGATTGTATTGATCAATTTGAGAATGGTAAAGTTGCTTTCAGAAAGTTCTTTATTGAGGTATTGGTTTGGGATTTGCTCCAACTTTACTGTTCTTAGATAGCATTTAAAATTAGTCCTTTATTTTTATTCAACTTCATTTTTGAAAACAGGGAAATTGATATCTATTGCATAAGAATTTTATTTAAATATGCCTGATAATGTAAATATATCCAGTGTGTTAGAGATGAGAACTTTAACCTGAGTAAGTCATCTGCTTAAGAAAAGTCTATTTCATTGCCCTCTAGTGACATTTGATTAGTTAAATGTGTCTTGATGGGTTAGAAGAATTTTTTTTAAAAAAAAACCATAATGGTTAGGCTCCATTCATCACTTTTATTTTTAATTTTTTAAATTTTTTGGGGGGGTGGGGTACTTGCACCGCACAGCATGTGGGATTTTAGTTCCCCAAACAGGGATAGAACCTTCATTCCGTGCACTGGAAGGGTGGAGTGTTAACCACCGGACCATCAGGTAAGTCCCTAGAGGAATTTTTTAAGAATTGACCTTGTATTAACATTTTAAGATTCTTGAAATTATTGATAGAATCAAAATTTTAACCACAAATAATTTTTTTGTGTGTCTCTTACAAGTCTGCCTGTGGTTCAATGTTTTGTTTTTGTTGCTTTTAAGAGCTTGAACTTTAGCCAGACTAATTTTTGTTTTTTTGTCATAAGCAAGAGAAATTAGTCAAGGGGCTGCTATGAAAGAGAGAGGAAGAACCAAGAAAGCACAACTGAAAAGTAGCTGGACTTCTATAGTCAACAAAAATGCAAATGCTATTGACATATCTCTAATTAACAATTTTTATATAATTTTCATCCACTTATTTTGATGAAATATCACAGTGCTCTTAATATTAAACACAAGTAAAATATACTTTGATATTACAGTGGATAAAGAGCCAAGTTTTGAATTAAAATATAGACTGTGAAAATCAAACTCAGTTTAGGAAGGCTTATACTTAGAAATAAATTTTTGGTTTCATAAAATTCTGCCCATATAAGCTAATTTAATTTGATACTCAAGAATCAGTGTTATTTTACTGTGATAATTAAAGTCAGTGTTAAAATAATATGAAAGATCTAATTATCCCTTGCCTTTGATAGCACTGCTAGAATACTCAGAACACATCCTACCAGGAAGCAGGAAGTACCGGAAATCCATCAGAAGGGCTGGTTTCTCTAAGATTGCAGGTCAACAGGGTTTTAATGTTGTGTGTATCCTGATATTGGAGGAATACAGGATTTCAAACTCTCACCTTATTTGCTTACCACAAAGAAATATTTTAAGTGTACTATTATGCCTTAAAAAATATATATATATATATATATATATATATATAAAACAGCAGAAGGGAGTTATTCTAGTGGGTAAAATGTTACTTCACATCTTTCGATGTCTACTGACCCTTTTGTTAAATTCTCATCTCAACCATTCCATATTCATTCCCTGGTGAGAGCTTTTTTGTCTTGCTAACTCCTTTACTGGTAGTGTCTTTGCTGCTTACCTATATCCATTTTTCATAAGTTTTCTCAGAGTACCCCAAGACCTTTCATGACCATTCCAATACATACTACAATTTCCTGCCCCTCAATATATTTAGGAGGTAGAGTCTATTACATTCATCTTAGCAAGAAATAATCCTAAGGTGTTATAGAAGTGTTAAAATATTTTCCATCATTAAAATAAATTGCAAAATGTTTTTCATAGCAATTTACAAAGATTTTTGTTGTTTTAAACTTCTTGCTTTAAATCTAGAAATTCACTCACTTATTCACAATTTGACATACACTTTTAGACTATATATCTCATATATCAAGCACTGTTGTAGGTACTGGGAACACAGTGGTAAATGGAAAGACTTCTATATTCTTAGTTAAATGGAGAGATGAATAAGTAAACAAATGAAAATTATTATAGCTTATGACAAGGAAGGAGACAAGCAGAATAATAGACTATAAACAGGTGGGGGATTATTTTTCTTTTTCTCCATTTTACAGATAAGAGCATATGAGCAGAGAATAGTTAACCACATGTTGATGGCCCCTGGCCAGCTGGGATTAGCCCAGGACTACTGAAGTTTAAAACCCATGCATGTTCCTCTACTATATGCTACCACTAAAGAAAATTCATTAAATATATATTTCAGTGGCACTAAACTGTGATCTAAGGAATTTGAGCTAAACTGTTTTTTTAACCTTCAAGTTACTGTTTAGAAAAATCATCATTTACGTTTTTAACTCATAGATCAACGTATCAACAAAACAGAAACAATAATATAATGATATTCTGGCATATAGCAGAGGTGCCTTCACAAAGCAAAGGCAAAAGGACTAACTATTCAGTAAATAGCGCTGGGTCAGTTAGTTATCCGTATGAAAAAAAAAATCTGACTCGTACGTGACATTATACACAAAAATAAATTCCAGAAGGAGTAAAGATAGAAATTTGAAAACCATAACTTAAAATTTTAGAGAAAAATATGAGGCTTTCTTTGCAATGTTAGGGTAGTAAGGGATCCTTAAGTCACTAAAAGCACAAATGATAAAGGGAAATATTGATAATATGCCTATGTCAAATTTTTTAAATAAAAACATTTAAGCCACAGACTGGAGAAAATATTTGTAAGAAATACAACTGAACAAAGAGGTAGAATCCAAAACTGATAAGGAATTTACATAAACAAATAAGAAAAGTAGAAACAATTCATTGAAACATGGGTGAAGGATATGAACAGGCAGTTCACAGAAGAAACAAGAATGATTCGTTAACACATGTAAAGATGCTCAGCCTCACCAGTACTCAGGGAAGTGTGAATTATAACCATAGTGAAATACATTTTGACCCATCAGATTGGTAAATAAATAACAATGACAATATCAAGATTGATAACATGAAGAAACAGTATGTCTGTCCAATATAGTATAGTCTATCCAAGAGTGTGAATTCTGCAATAATTTTGGAGAGTAATTTGATAACTTTTTGTAAAATTGACCAAGAATTAGCAATGACTTAACAATTCCTATTTTAGGTATAGACCTAGAGGAAACTCTTGAATATGGACTGAAACAAACAAACAAACAAACCATGTACTTGAATGGTTTTTGTAGCGTTATGTGCAATGGTAAAATATTAGAAACAAAATCCATCAATAGAAGAGTGGATTAATAAATTGTGAGCTATATAGATAATGCATAACCAGTTTGTATGTACTGACATTGATTAATTTTAAAACATAATTTTTAGGGGAAAAAGGCAAGCTACAATATAATGCTATATATGTAAATAAAAGGACTCTCTATATAGGGTTATTAGATACACACAGTTGCTGAAAAATATGAGATAGAAATATAAACCTGAACTTGAAAAAGCACTTCTGGGAATGGAAGAGGGCTATAAAAGAGGTACACTTATATCTGGAAAACTTAGTTTCTTAAAAAATCTAAATTAAAGATAATAAAATATTAACAGGTGTTAAGTCTGCATGGTGAGTACATAGGTGTTCTATTTCTGTACTTGTCTGTACATTTGAAATATTTTATAACAAAAATACTTCCTGATTTCTTAATTCTCCCTAACATTGCATAGTCATGACTTCATCATTTAGCTTTTTATTTCTGTAAATGGTAATTATTTTTTCTCACTCCATTATATAATGGTAATGGTGCTATAAATGGAATTTTTCACTTAAAGAAAAGTAAACAAAAAAGTATATGTGTATATATATATATATTCATATACTGAAAAATGGCTTTTATTTAGTAAAGAAACATATAGTGGAATCTCTTCAGAGACTATTGAGGATATTGTAGATGATGGTTATTTAAGGTACAGTTGCAAGACAACTGTAAAAATTGATGATGACCATGATTATTTTCCCTGCCGAGGTGTGAAGATCCTTGAAGAAAATCTACCTTCTCTGTTCTCATGGGTAGTGCTGCCAATGTAGAGGTTAAGGTTGCACAGGTCATACTCTGGCTATATAGCCACAGCTATGTTGGGAACAGTGATAGGGGGACAGTGGAGTCAATTCCCCTCCATTTGCCATGCCTTCTCCCCATATTTGGATAACCTATTCTCCACTGTGTACACCATTCTTGAGGTACCTGGTGCTCTGATGCTAACCAAGTATCAGCTCCTTAGATGGCTTTCAAGGCTCCATGTGAGCTGGTTTTGCTTCATCCTTCAGCTTCGTTTCCTGCTGCTGCACCCCGCAGCAGTTCCTCCCTGTGCACCAGCCTACATTACTCCCTCATGCCATGATTGTGCTTTCCTTCTGCTTAGAATGAGCTTCTGCCCTCCATCTCCTTCTTCATCTGGCCAGTTCTCACTGTCTTTCAAGACCTGCCCTAGACATTATCTTCTACGTTTATTCTTGAACTCTGCATTGAGCCTGCATTTCAGGTTGTTCTGAGGGCAGCAGCAGAACTTCAAGGAGGTACCAACCATATGTTCTCATATGAGCTGATGAGAATCTACAGAGAAAATTTCCCTGAAATTCCTGAGTTGAGTATGGTATGGGAGGAAGAAATGCCTCCCATGTATAGATAAGTAGCAGAGAGAACCCCAGAACCTGAAAGTGCTCTATAGATAGAAGTGAGAAATACTTCTAATTACATAAACAGAGGACAAATAGGGCCATTGTCCCATCCCCATTCCATCTCATACCTGGGTACCTCTAAGTCCTCTAAGAAATGGGTCAGATGCCCAGAGAAATTGGAGAAGGAGACTAAATATATACTGATCTGAGCTATTTGGTGTAAGGGGGGCATGAAAACAGAAACTAAGCATTAATAGAGCAGCTTCAAAAGTTTTAGCTGTTTCACCCTTGACTTTGTGGACTGATAGTCTGTATCCTAAATTTCTATTTCGATGTGGAGATTGAGTTGAGTAGTAACATCCTTTGAACTGTGTCTGCTTCCTCCTTCACACTCCCCTCCCCACGACCAGCTTGATTCTTCTACCCTGTAATGCCGATGGTAGCATTAGATTCCCCTGGACTTCTTTTATTCTTTATTTTAATTTTCAGAGATCTAAGTGATTCCTTTAATATTCTAATACAGGGATCTTTCTCTTTATAAAATTTTATTTCTTCTCAGTTCTGTCTCTTAACTGTATATCCAGATTGACATGAACCAGGAACTATGCCATAACTGACATGAACCAGGAACTCCAAAGTGCGTAAATTGTTAACTTTATTTTTCTGGGCAAGCAGAGTTTCACATTATACTGTCTTGCTCAGAATTCCTTGTTGCTAATATTATCAAGTCATTCAGAGAAGTGGAACATTGGAACCGTAGAACTCAAGACAGATCTTAACACCAGTATGAGAGGTCATTCCTTTGCCATGTCTCTTTAATATGTCCTAGAGACTTCATTGGGTACCATTTACCTCTTTGAAAAGACCCTACCAAGCATTTTGACACAAAGCAACATGCATGAACGAATTAGACCAGAAAGCTATACTTTTGTCTTCTGACCTATTTCAGGTTCAAAATGTTCAGTACAAAATAGGAAATCATAAACATCGTTCAGTGGCCTAGTTATTGATGGTCAGCCTTTTAGAATCCACAGAGCTCTGTTTATGGCAGACCAGCTAGAGATGAGAATGAGATTCATTCTCATACCACAAGGTACATGGTGAAGCCTGGGTTTTCTTGGATAAAATTATAAAGAACCTGACTTGACCCCAAATTATCTTTGAAGTTGTACAATTAAATGGAAACATTACTGAAGTGTATTTGGGGCAATTTTAGACTTCATATAATACTGGGGTTTAAACATTATTTGAGATAAAAGGTTTTTTCATTTCTAGTGAAGAGATAGGTACGTGGTATGTTTAGACGTCATTCACATAAGGCTGTAAGTCACAGAGCTACCTTGTAGCATAACCCATTGCATTTGGAAATGGTGGTCTGGCAGAACACTTGTATGCTGAGAACTGTGTAGTACACTGACACCATCCTTCCAAAAGCCCATGGCTCTTTGTAATTGTACCTCAGACCACAACCACTATTGTTTAGTCAGGCTACATGCCCGGCTAACACCTGTAAAAATGAGCACTTCAGCAACTATTAGCAATAAATTTACTTCCTTGGAAGGGTCAGTTTTAATGAAATTTGTAACGCCTGAAAATATTTGCAATAATGTGCTTCAATTTACTAGTATTGTGCTTCTGATATCTCAGAAGGAATAGGTCTGTTAAATTTTCTTCTTCTGTTTCTTATGATAAGATTATGACAGTGATCTCTGACTCATGAAATTCCTTTTGTTTTCAGCCTTTGAATGTAGACTAAGTTAAAGGTACATGTGGATCTCTTCAGCAACTTGTGTTTAATTAGGTAGAGCTATTAGTTCTACTAGATCAGTGACATTGATCAAAACATACAGAATCGGAGTGTTTGGTAAATATTATTCTGAGTCTATCCTTCTTCATCTGCGTATCATTAGGAAATCTTTTATGAAGGACTGTTCAAATGTATATCTAATCGATATTTTTAGGTTAAAATTTACACCCCTGTTGATGAAATGAAATGACTGTTGTAGGCCTGTTCATGTACTTTTCCCAGGATCCACAGCAGCCTAAATGCTCTTTCATATGTGCCATCTTCCTTGTCAGGATATGCAAGGTCTTCTGATTTGCTCTGAGATTACTCCGTGATTCACTTATGTGCTTAGCTTGGCATTTCCTTGATTACACATATATAGAGGGACTGTATTGATTGTAGATGGAAGGAGTAAGAGAAACATATGTTATGTGAAAGGGTCACAGATTAAGTTGTCCAGAACTGCTGAGTGTTTGGAGCACTGGGCTTATGTCTCTGCCCGGTGCCCTAAGGGGCCACCTCCTATTTGACATGGCCTTTACATGTTCAGACACATGGGTCATGACTTTCTTCTGCCTCTATTTTAGTCACGGTGTAGAGTCCTTTAAGTCACCAAGAAAAACTAATCTTAGAGCTCTCCCTTGACTACTGGATTAAAGGGAAATAACATTTGAGCTAAGTATAAATGGCTTTCTTAAAGTTACCCTCAAATAGTTTTCTATTGATTTGGGATGTTTTTTTTCACTGAACCACTCTTTGGCATGTTGGGAACAGAAAGTGTTTCATGCACTATTCTTATGTATTTTTCTGATAAATAGGAAAATCTCAAACTATTTGTATTAGAAGAGACAACATATGGCAACACGTTTAAGATTGATGCCATTATTCAGGAGACCATTTTCATGCATTTTAAAGGAGATTGTCTGTACTTTAAAAGTAATATTCACAGAGGAAGACTATTGTTCACATTAAGAAGGGAAACTCATTGGGGAGTTACTGAATTAAATCCAGTGATGACCGGGGCAGGATTGAGGGAGTCAATGGAGGGAGAAGCCAAATAAGGTTCCCAGGGCCCAAGAGAGAAGAAAAATGTGAGACCAGAATTCAGGACTAAGCAAAGTCAGGTAGAAGGGGGTGTTTACAAACTTTGTTGTACATGAGAATCATCCAGAGCAAATGTTAAAACTACAGAGGCTAAGAGCCCACCTCTGATCGACTAAATCTAAACTTCTGGGTTGAGATGGATGGATTTCTATTGTAGGTGATTTTGTTTTTTTTTAACCTCTAGGTAATTCTGATGAACAGTAAAGTTTGTTAAAACCTGGATTGGATCATCAGAAGTCTCAGGTATATTAGGTGAGTTTTAAAGTACTTCTCTGAAGAAGTGAGCAGTGTGTTTTATGAGTATGTCTACAACCATCCAGATGAGAAAATTTGGCTCCACGGGTTGCTAGGAGTAGTGTGGATTGTACATTGTGAAGACCAAGTTACAGATTTAAAAAGAAGCGTGGGAATCAAAATGATTAACTGTCTTGCCTGGGATTTAATTACTGAGTCCTCCACTGCTTCCAAGGTCTGAAAATATACTGAATTGGACTTCAAGGTCAGAAAATTATTTTGAATATGTGTTCTGCACTAACTCAGTTGTTTGTGACCTTAGGCAAGTCATTTAACCATTTCAGCCTCATTTTTTTCCTCTTCTATTAATGGGATAAAAATTCCAACCTTTCTCATTAAGTAGGAGAAATTACTTTGAAAATTCTAAATTTTCATCTAATGGAAGTTTAAGTGGATTTAAAAATGTAAACCCTAAAATGTAGACGTGTAAAAATCTAAAATATTAATAATTTTATATAACTGACCTTGCCTTTGCTTTGAAGACTTAAATCTTCAAAGACTAAATAACTTTTTTCTCACATTCCAGTATATTCCGTCTGATCTGTTTTCTACTCACGAACATATACTATTATGTCAGGCACTTTATAGTTCAAAACATAGGCATGTAAAGGAAAATTCTTAACTGTCACTGTTCGTTCCCCTTCCTCTTTCTTTTTTTTTTTTTTTTTTTAAGGGGCATCTTGAACAAGAGATGCTTCTGGAACAGTGTGGGCAGTGGGTCAGGGGCTTCTCCCCTCTGAGTTACCTTTCACACTATTGCTAGTCTCTGCCACAGTTGGGCAAATTCCTGTATCTGCTGGTTTGGACAGGTTTCTGTATCTGCTGAGGTATGGCTGGTTACACCTTGTCACTGGGGGCATTACGCTGGCAGTGACGCCTGTTGTGATACATGGGCAAGACTGAGGCTGTCCTCAGGTCTACTGTTCTCATTCCCTCTTATGGGCAGCAATGCACTGAAACTGGAGTGTTTTAGGACAAGGTCTCCAGGAAACAGACCTTGAGCCAGGGGTTTGAGTGCCTATGAATTCTTCAGGAAGTACTCCCAGAAGAAACTGATAATGAAGCAGGGAAGCAGGATATGGAAGGGTAAAAAAACAAGGAAGAGTTCAAGGTCAGATAAAGTGCTGGTATCAGCCTGATTTTGCAGGAGTTCTGGAGCATAAATTATACCTAGTGCTTCTTTCTTCTTGCACCAAGGGAGCTGGGCTTTTTCACTCCTGCTTCAGTTATTGAATCAGTTACATTTGCTACAAGGCTGGGGTAGGGGTTGGGTAGATGATTGTAAACTCCCTGGCACTGCCAGCAGGGTTGTTCTCATAACCTGAGGGCGATCCCCTGTAGAAGATCATAGATGCAAATTTCTGGTAGAGCAGCATAGGTAAGGGGTGGATGTGTAGAGCTGATGGGATCTGAAGGTATTTGGGCAGGGGACCAACTGTGTCCACTATTGTTCACCTCGCACTGCTTTACCATTAAGTTGAAAGCTTTGTAAAAAAATTGGTTGGCTATAATCTGTATGGAAAAATTTGTCAGAGGGCATATGGTGTAACAGGTTTTAATCCCCACTGCTATAGTTGCGCCCACGACCAAAACTGATGCTCATAATCTCCTTCAACACCCACTTCAAGCTGACGCTCAGCTAGCATTTCTGCTGTTCTGCTAGACAGCCTAATGGCGTAAACCAGACCATCATTGGAGGAGCCTGAGCTCTGGTTTCCCGCGCTTAAAGTCGCTGTAATTTTGTTCAGTCACAGTTAAACCTTGTCAGGAGTTGCTGCCATATACAGGTAATCCTCGACTTACTGTTATTTAACTTACAATTTGTTGACTTTACAGTGGTGTGAAAGCATTACACCTTCAGTAGGAACTGTACTTCAGATTTTGAATTTTGATCTTTTCCTGGCTAGCAATACGCGGTACAGTTTTCTCTCGTGATATTGGGCAGCAGCATTGAGCCCCAGTCAGCTACCCAGTCACAAGAGAAAACAACCGGTAAACTTGGAATCATTCTGAACCCACACAACCATTCTGTTTTTTACTTTCAGTATAGTATCTGACACATTACATGAGCTGTTCATTCAACACTTTATTATAACATACGCTTTGTGTTAGGTGATCTTGCCAAACTATAGCCTAATGGGGGCGTTGTGAGCACATTCAGCATAGGCTAGGCTAAGCGCTGATGTATGGTAGATTAGGTGTATTAAGTGCATTTTCAACTTTAAATATTTTCAACTTATGGTGGACTTATGAGGACATACCTCATTGAAGGTTGAGGACAGTCTGTACTTCCTGTATGATCAAGTAAGCAGATATTAGGCCACAGTCCAACAGATAACAAGTGTATACTCTGGCCAAAATACAAAAGAACAACTACCTGAAGGCATTGGAGGAAATTTGAAAAATGGAAGATTTTGAAGAGGAGTTAGAAGTTTGGTGAAGGGAGTAGTATGGATGAAAGAGTTTTCTCATTTTTATAGCTTCTAGCCTGCAGACAGGCCTCTTTATGTACCATACAGAGAATATAAAACTGCCAGAGAAACACCTGGATTTTCTCTGGCCTGAAAAACTAGAGGACCTGGTTTGAGGCAACCACGATAGCTGGTAATGTAGGAGGGGTCACAGAAAGGAGGGAGCCAGAGAGAGGAAAACCCACATTTTCTGTAAATTTTGTGTATAAACTCTAAAAACCTCTAGATAACTCCCAAATCACATAAGGTCGGGGAAGAAAAAGCTATCATATTTAGGAGAAAAACAAAACAAACTGAACTAACATTTGAGCTGCAGCCCAGAGATGGTTTTCAGTTTTCAGTCCATCAAGTTAATTACCTGGTAAAACAAATAAACAACAAAGATCAACATTCTTTGGAACAGTGTAACAGAATTCAGAGTGTCTACAATGTAATATTCAAGATGTCCATGATACAATTCAATGTAACTTGAAATAGGAGGAACCAGAAAATGTGACCCATTTTCAAGAGAAAAGACAGTGGAGACTGACCCTGAGATGGAACAGATTTTGAAATTAGCAGGTAGAGTTTTTACAATAGTCTTTATAATAATGATAGGAAAATATGCTTATGGTGAGTTAAAGAAAAAGAAATCTCAGCAAAGAGTAGAAACTATAATAAAGAACCAAATGGAAATTCTGAAATTAAATATACTATATCTGAAATAATGCTGGTCATTGAAACACTGAGAGATTCTGAGAATGAAATCCTAGCCTTAATACTTAGTATTAACACTAAATCTTTATGATGATTAGGATCAATTACCCCTGTCAACGTGGCTAATCCCTTCCTTTGCCTACTGGTCTGTTTGTGTGAGGAATCTTCAAGAGACCCTATGGCAAAGAAAATTTTACTTTTAGTAGGGCTCTTACTGTATGCCTTGACTGAATCATTCCTCACTGGGAACTAGGACTTTCAGACTCACAGAGCTTAAAAATTCAGAGGTGGGAAGCATAGATTCTCCATATATGTCGGTGTTATTCTCCAATATTGTTAGGTATAACAAAATAAGGTAGGAAACTCTATGTCTACCCCTTAGTTCTGGGATCCATCTTTATACTGGTTGGAGACCCAGCACCATAGAATGGCTGTCACTTTAAGGTTTATATTGTCTCTTGAGGGACAATCTCCTACCTTCAGAAGAGGTCATCTCTAAGATAATATCTTAGATGTAAAAGCATCTTCTTCTACCAATCCCAGACTTCAGAAGACAGTCATTATGAACTTTTCAACCCTACAGGTGACCCCCTACCAGTTTATTTTTTATTGCCTTACTAAATGGAATGTCCCTTAGGCCTTCCTGAAAATAGGCAACTAGTGATTTTGTGGGGAGGGTGTGTTAAATAGTAGATGGATATTACCATGCCACCTTCTCTGAGCATTTTGTTCTCTTCTTTCGTATTGTGTCAGGTCAGTTCTAGCATTTTCACTTCACTTAATGTCCTTCACTTAATGTCCTGAATGCCATTCAGTATAAAATCCCTTTCCTGTTTTAATAGGATAACTTTCACTAGTAGGGTCATCTTTGTTCTCAGTTCTTGGTTTGGTGTCCAGGGTTGGAGATGAGAGCAGATTTTGAGGAAAATTCCATTTTCCTGCGAGATTTCTGACTTGGTTTAGGTATCTGCAGTCTTTAAGCATAGGGGTGGAGGGAGTGTGTTCTATCCTCTAACATATCCAGAAGTTTCCAGTGAATCTCTGGGTACTAGTACATCATGTGCCTCTACCAGTTATTTTTATCCTAAGTATCAGGCTCCCACTATTTAATATGAGGCACTTGACTTTGTAGTGAGGGACTTTTTTTTTTTTAATTTTTATTGGAGTATAGTTCCTTTACAATGTTGTGTTAGATTCTACTGTACAACAAAGTGAATCAGCTGTACATATACATATATCCCCTCTGTTTTGGATTTCCTTCCCATTTAGGTCACCACAGAGCACTAAGTAGAGTTCCTATACAGGAACTCTACTATACAGTAGATTCTCATTAGCTATCTATGCCAGCTTGCAAATTCATTCTTCTCTGAAGTTCTGCTACTTTACAATTAAAATTAGCAGTACTTGGCCAAGTACATGTGTTTGGCCATTAGTTTGTTTTCTCCTCCAGCTGTAGGTGACAAGGGTTTCTTTTTTATTGAAATATTGTTGATATACAATATTATATTAGTTTCAGGTATACAACACAGTGATTCAAAAATTTCATAGATGATACTCTATTTAAAGATATTATAAAATACTGGCTATATTCCCTGTGCTGTATAATATATCCTTATAGCTAATTGATTTTTATACATAGTAGTTTGTATCTCTTTATCCCTTACCCCCTTATCTTGCTCCTCCTCCTAACCCTTCTCCCCACTGGTAACCATTAGTTTGTTCTCTATAACTGTGAGTCTGTTTCTGTTTTGTTATACTCATTCATTTGTTCTGGTTTTTTTAGGTCATATA
The DNA here is from genome assembly GCF_026419965.1 of Kogia breviceps. Taxonomy (NCBI): domain Eukaryota; kingdom Metazoa; phylum Chordata; class Mammalia; order Artiodactyla; family Physeteridae; genus Kogia; species Kogia breviceps. The sequence continues at coordinate 96,074,714 of NC_081313.1, forward strand.
TAAAGTGATATCATGGAGTTATCATACTTTTTTCATATCTGATCTTTATTGTTTTGGATCCTCTTCCCTTTTTTTCTTGATGAATCTGGCTAAAGGTTTATCAAGTTTGTTCATCTTTTCAGAGAACCAGCTCATAGTTTCATTCATCACTTCTATTTTTTTTAAGTCTCTATTTCATTTATTTCTGCTCTGATCTTTATGATTTTTTTCCTTTGATTAGCTTTGGTTTTTGTTCTTCTTATTCTAGCTCCTTTAGGTGTAAGGTTAGGTTTTTTTGTTTGAGATTTTTCTTATTTCCTGAGGTAGGCTTATCTCTCAATAAAGTTTTCTCTTAGAGCTGCTTTTGCTGCAACCCACAGATTTTGGATTGTTTTTTCATTTTCTTCAGTCTCCAGGTATTTTAAATTTCTTCTTTGATCCATTTGTTGCTTAGTAGCATATTTTTTAGCCTCCATGTGTTTGTGTTTATATTTTTTGCAGTTTTTCTCTTGTAGTTGATTTCTAGTTTCATAACATTGTGGTTGGAAAAGATGTTTGATATATCAATTTTCTTAAATTTACTGAGACTGTGTAACAGCACGTGATCTATCCTGGAGAATGTTCCACGTGCACTTGAATGTTTATTCTGCTGCTTTTGGTTGGCATGTTTATATCACTATATTGCAAATGTAAGTATATACATATATATATATATATGTATACATATATATATATATATATATATAGTCCATTTGAGCTAATGTGTCATTTAAGGACAGTGTTTTCCTACTGATTTTCTGTCTGTATGATCTGTCCATGGATGTAAGTGGGGTGTTAAAGTCCCCTACTATTACTTGGTTACTGTCAGTTTCTCCCTTTAGGTCTGTTAATATTTGATTTCTGCAGTTAGGCACCCCTCTGTTGGGTGTGTATATATACTTATAGTTGTTATATCTTCTTTTTGGGTTGATCCCTTGATCATTGTGTGATATCCTCCTTTGTCTCTTGTTACAGTCTTTGTTTCACAGTCTATTTTTTGTGATATAAGTATTGTTGTCCCAGTTTTCTTTTTATTTGCATTTGCTTGGAGTTCCTGGTTCCATTGCCTCATTCTTAGTCTTTGTATGTCTTTAGATCTGAAATGATTCTCCTCTAGGCAGCATATATACGGGTCTTGATTTGGGGGCTTGATTCAGCCACTGTATGTCTTTTGATTGGAACGTTTTGTTCATTTACATTTAAAGTAATTATTGTTAGGTATGTCCTTATTGCCATTTTTCATTGTTTTAGGGTTGTTTTTGTAGTTTTTTATTCTTTTCTTCTTCTTTTGTTCTCTTCCCTTGTGATTTGATGAGTATCTTAAGTGTTATGTTTGAATTCTTTTCTCTCTTTGTGTGTGTAACTATTATAAGTTTTTGGTTTGTGGTTACCATGAAGTTTATATATAGCATGTGTGTGTGGAGGGGGTATGTATGTATATATGCTCCTATATAATGGTTATTTTAATTTGCTGATATCTTAATTTCAAACACACTTTAACAACACTGTACTTTTGCTCACTTCCCCCAGTGATTACTGTTTTTGATGTCACAATTTACATCTTTTTGTTTTGTGTGTCCTTTCACCTTTTATTGTGGATATAGATGATTTTACTACTTTTGTCCTTTAACTTTCCTACTAGCTTTGTACATGGTTGATTTATTACTTTTACTGTATATTTGCTCTTACCAGTGAACTTTTTCCTTTGATAATTTTCATGTTTCTTTCTAGTTCTGTCCCTTTATTTTTCACTTAGAGAAGCTCCTTTAACATTTCTAATAAAGCTAGATTGGTGGTGATGACCTCTTTTAGCCTTTTTTTGTGTAAAGCTTTTGATCTCTCCACCAAATTTGAATGAGAGCCTAGGTAGAGGATTCTTAGTTGTAGGCTTTTCCCTTTCATCACTTTAAACACATTTTGTCACTTCCTTATGGCCTGCAGTGCTCCTGCTAAGAAGTCAAGCCTTATGGGATTTCCCTTGTACGTAACTTGTTGTTTTACCCTTGCTGCTTTTAATATTCTTGTCTTTAATTTTTGCCATTTTAATTACAATGTGTCTTGGTCTGATCTTCTTTGGGTTGATCCTGTTTGGGACCCTTGGTGCTTCCTGTACCTAGATGTCTGTTTCCTTTCTCTGGTTCAGGAGGTTTTCAGCTATTATGTCTTCAAATATGTTCTCTGACCATTTCTGTCTCCGTGTTCCTTTTAGAACCACTATATTGTGAATGTTAGCATGCTTAATGTTTTCTCAGAAGCCTCTTAAACTGTCCTCATTTCTTTTTACTCTTTTTTCTGTTCTGCTTCAGTGTTTTCCATTACTCTATCTTCCAGCTCACTGATCTGTTCTGCTCAATCGGATCTCCTGTTGATTCCTTGTATTGTATTTTTTATTCCAATCATTGTATTCTTCAGCTCTCTTTGGTTCTTCTTTGTATCTAATACTGCTTTGTTAAACTTCTCACTCTGTTCATCCATTCTTCTTCCAAGTTCTTTGATCATCTTTACAATCATTACCTTGAACTCTTCTTTTTCTTTGTTTGTTGTGTTTTTTTTTTTTTTTTGTGGTACACGGGCCTCTCACTGTTGTGGCCTCTCCTGTTGCGGAGCACAGGCTCCGGACGCTCAGGCTCAGCGGCCATGGCTCACGGACCCAGCCACTCCACGGCATGTGGGATCTTCCCGGACCGGGGCATGAACCCATGTCCCCTGCATCAGCAGGCAGACTCTCAACCACTGCGCCACCAGGGAAGCCACTACCTTGAACTCTTTATTGGGTAGATTTCCTGTCTCCACTTCACTTAGTTCTTATTCTGGAATATTTTATATTTCCTTCTTTTGGAACATGTTCCTCTGTCACCTAATTTTGCCTAAGTAACTATTTTAATTTCTATGTATCTGTTAGGTTGGTTATGTTTCCCAGCCTTGGAGAAGTGGACTTTTGTAGGAGATATCCTATGTGTCCAAGCAGCGCACTCCCCTTTGGTCATTAGAGCCATATGCTCTAGGGGTTCCCTCTATATGGGCTGCTTGGGTCCTTCTATTGTGATGAGTGAGCTGGGTCCCGAGGTCTCTGGCTGCAGGGCCCTGGGGGTCCCAGCAATGGTGTTGACCTGCTGATGGGTGGGGCTGGATCATAGGGCTACTGGATCAGGGTCTCAGGGGATCCTGGGTCTGGTGCCAACCTGCTTATGGGTTTTCTGGGTCCTGATAAGGCAGGCTGCATGGCTGTGGTGATTTGGGCAGTGCTATCTGCCCACTGTTGTGTGAGGCTGTGCATGGGGCTACTGCCATGACTCTGGTGGGCAAAGCTGGATCCTGGGGTCTCTGGCTGCAGGGTCTTGGGTGTGGGGCCAGGTCCTAGGCCGTCTGGTGGAAAGGGACATGTCCTGGGCTGGCTGTTAGCTCAGGGATTCTTCAGGCGTCTACCTGCTGGTGGATGGGTCTGTGTTCCAACTCAGTTAGTTGCTTGGCCTGAGGTATCCCAGTACTAGTGCCTATAGACTGGTGGGTGGGTCTGGGTCTGGATGCTAATAAGCTAGAGGGATTATTCCAAAATGATGCTGTGAGCACCAGTGTCCACATATTAGATTAGCTCCCCAAAATGGCTGCCACCATTGTCTGTGTCCCCAGGATGACTTCCAGTTTCCTCCTGCCTATCTGGGAGGCTCTCTAAGATCAGCAAGTAGGTTTGACCCAGACTCCTTTCAAATTATGCTTCTGTCCTGGGTCCTGGAATGTGTGAGATTTTGTGTGCGCCCTTTAATAGTGGAGTTTCTATTTCCACAGCTCTCTGGATCTCCCAAAATAAGCCCTACTGTCTTTCAAAGCCAAATGTTCTAGGGATTCATCTTTCCAGTTCAGGACCCCTGGTCTGGGGATTCCAATGTGGGACTTTGACCCATTGCTCCTTGAGGAGAACCTCTGCAATTGTAATTATTCCCCTGTTTGTGGGTTGCCCACCTGGTGGTATGGCTCTTGACTGTACTGTGACTATGCCTCTCGTATCTCTCTTGTTGTGGTTCTTTTTTATATCTTTAGCTGTAGAAGATATTTTCTGACAGATTCCAGTCTTTCTCATTAATAGTCACTCTGTAAATAGTTGCAATTTTAATGTGCCTGTGGGATGAGGTAGGCTGAGGGTCATCTTACTCTGCTCCAGTAAGTGTTTCTCTATGTGCTGCTTTGGAGGCTCTCTCTCTCACATTTTGCTTTAAGTTGGTAATTGGCTAACTTTAGCCTTTCGTTTTCTCTTTTCAGTGCATCATCCCCACTTAGCAACAAACACTAATGTCAAAGTCCTTAAAAGTATTACTATTTCCCTTATACCTCACAAATGCCAAGGATATTGCAAAAGTCAGTACAACCCCTTCTACCTGTACGCTTTCCCAGTTCACCACAGATACCTACACAATAACAACATAGTTACAGCATTCCAGGGCTTATGAACATTTCACATATCAACATGACATGATCCTCATTGCTATCTGGCCTATATGTGACCCGACTCTAGAATCCCATCTGTAGAATCTGCCTTCTAAGACCACTTAATGTACCAGCTGTTTTAGATTAAGTTTCTGTGAAGCAGATCTTGAACCAAGAATTTGGAACGCCAGTGATATATTAAAAATTGTTCCCTGGAGAGAGCAGTAAGAGCGTGGGAGAATTAGAACACTGAAGGAGAAGCAGATAAGACAGGTTGCAATTTGGGGTGAGGTTCTAGGCTCAGCCTAATCCCATGAGGCATATGCATTTTACCTTGGAGTTTGTTTTATTTTGAGACAAGAGAACTGGACTTTTGTACTTCTCCATTGGTTGTCATTATTGGTTTCTAGCTATCCTGAAGGGATTGTAAACTTTCAGGCACTTCTGGCTCTCCATTGGGGCAGCCCTCTGAAGGACCAGTGGACACTGACTGCAGCAAACCACCCAAAGTCTGGGGGATAGGTTGAGTGGTAAAAGGAGTCTGAGGGAGACTGAGTGGTGCCCCAAGAATATTCACTGCAGATACTGTGAGAGGTTTGCAGTAGCCCAGGGAAACAAGGTACCAGCACATGATATTTTTAGATTTCCCCAAACTGATCCAGCTGTTCTAAGATTTGCTCACCCCTTGATGTTCAACCCTGAGTTTGGAGAGAAGCAAATGTCAGACAACATGACTCACATCAAACCTTTTGCCCTTCTCTTACTCTTCTCCAGTTTATTTCAATACCCAAAGGTCTTTGCCATTTCTTTTTATGGAACTATCCTTGTATTGTGTCTTATTCCTTTCTTGTTCTATGACTTACAGAAGAAACTCTGTGATCTTAAATCCCCCATGACATGACAGCATATTTTCAAAAACCCTATCTCTGTATTTTTAAGAATGATTTTTCTCTTTCAGTAAAGCCTAGCTCCATTAAAATACAATGCTTATTTCAACATGATGATTATATTGGCCTAAAAATTCTATTTTGAAACTTCACGCCAAGGGCTGACTCTCATGAACTTTGCTGCGCACTACTGCCCCTTGAAGCAATGGATGCCTTTGATTCCAAAGGTAATGTTATCAAGGGGGCAAAGCATTGGTTTGCCAGCTCAATAAAGTCATCTCTGTCAGGCAAATTATTATATTATTGAACATTCACAATTCTTCTTCACTGTAACATTCTTATAATTCTGCTCATCCTTTTTAGGTTTTCTTTTCTCTTCAGTCCTGTAGTGTCAGTTGTCTTTGCTCTGTTCTTTATGTGCCTTTTTGCATCGAGTATTCCTCCTAAGTCATGTCACACCCCTTAGTTTTTTTCTTCTAATTTGCTTAGGGCTAGGAAGCCAAACACACAAGCATATTGGCATTGTATGTTCAAGAGTTTCAATTACTTAGATGACAGACTAAGTCTCTCCATGGTATCATATTAATGGCTTATTTGTGAGTCCTCATGCCAAACTCCAGGTGCTCAGGACAAACTCTAGAGAGCTCTGTGGGTGTGTACGTGTGTGCACGCTTGCATGATTATGTACAAGTGAACATGCATATGTGCATGTATTTTCATTTCTTCCAGGTATTTTTTAATGATTGCATTGGAGGTCTAGAAATAAGACCTTCTCTAAGTGGGAAGATTCTATTCTTAACAAAATAATATTATCAATTATTCATCAAATGTGCTACATCTTTTATAAAGAAACGTAAACATGGAAAACTGAAAATTTTCAGGTCAATCTTTATTCAAAAACTCAGATTACTGTATGTCCCACAGCTTTGCATGAGACAGAAAAAAAATCTGGTTTAATTGCTGGGGGAGAAGAGTTGCACTGGAGGGAGAGGGAATATGCAAAGCTCCAGGAACATGAGTGGGTAGACCATGTGTGAGGCTGATTGTAGATGTGGGGTCTATGGCTTTCAATTAACTCTACCACACTGAGACATCTGGTGCTCTGAGTGTATCACATTGTTACCACTGGTTTCTAAACTGGAGGGCTGTTCTATTTTCTCAGTTTCTTTTTTTTAAAAAAATAGTTTTATATTATTCAACAGAAAGCACCACATCCAGGCTTGCATCATTAGCTGACTTTTCTTTCCATGTCTACATAAGTGAAACTGTTGACTATTGACGTTATGTTGAATTTATCCCACTGGTGCTGCATTCCTGATGCATATATATAGGTCCTGAGGAAAACGGAGTAAATTTATAAAATTATATGACTGCAAGAGTTGTCGTAGTGGGTGCTGGGCTGGTGGAAGGCCGGTCATTTTGAAGGTGTAAGGGAAAGGCAGGGAGGACCCTGCTGCTCCTGGTTAAGGCTCACAAGACCTTATGCTAATTCCACTTTACTGGTGGCAGGAATTATTCCAAGCATATTCCTGAATGACAGATATCTGCCTCTGCATAAAACTTTGTGATGACGAGTTCCCCCAAGTTGCTAATTTCACTGTTGGAAGTATTCATCAGACAATGAATAATTTCATGTATTGGTCACGGTTGTCAGACAACATCTTTCTATGGTGAGCCTCAGTCAGCCCTCTTACCATTCTCTCCTTTATTTCTCATCTTGGTTTTTCCAGTTCTGGTTTGGAACCGCAGAGAATCAGTCCTTAGACTACGTGATAATATTTACAATGTCCTTGTTAGCATATATGAAAAAATTAAAAATGCAGAGTCTAGCTTTATATATTCCATCTCAGCTCTTGTAAGGTTTTGCTTGATTTTGCAATCTTGTGCTACACTGATTCAAGGCCAGGGTAACCAGAGGAGAGTTTGTGCCAATAAATACTCTTCTTAAAGACCGACTTGCCTTCTATCATTAACTTTTGACCTGGCACCCCCTTCTCATCTTAATCTTTTTTGCAGATATGGATCCCAGGCCTTAGAGAGAAGGTGACATGGGCTACAGGCTTCCTCTTTCATTATTTACAGTTAGTTCCCCATAGTGCTGAAAGCTGCCCAGGAAGAGGAGAATATTGACATTCCTAGAAAGTTTTTCACGGCGCAGCTCAGGATCTTGTAAAACAAAATCTGGGGGCTAGATACCTTTTAATGGAAAAACTTAGCATTCATCTATGAGAGATGGTTTAGACTGATAGTCTGGAATGTTAATATGTGAACATTAACTTAAAGTATTTATTTTGGTCATATTTCAGAATGAAGGACTGCTTTATGGTTATTTGTTTAAAGGAGTACACAGTTAGGAAGTACTTTATTTTCAGTGAAGGATTCATGCAGTGCAAAGTACCTTCTTATTAGATTACTGAGAGGAAGTACAGATTAGTGGAATTCTGTTCCTTCATAACTTGTGTTTGCTTAAACAAATCAGAAAGAAAATTTACACGGGTCAAGCAAACTATCACAGACATACTGGGATTTCAAGGCATTAAATGTAGGTAGAAAGTATGACATTAGTTGTGTGCACACTTTTGACGTGAAATTGATTATCATATCACAGACTTGAACCTGATAATTATGGGTTGAGCTGGTGAGACTTGTGTGGACAGGTATAAATGCTGTGACCACAGGGACAGTTGGATCCATGTTCTGACTTCACTCATGGAATGACATGGATGTGAATATGCATATGATATTTTGCTCTCCTGAAGAGCCAACCCCTCTTCTGTTTCTTGACAGACTTGTGCAGTTTAAAGCTAATGAACAACTTCAAAGATGCTTAAAGAATACCAGTCTGGAGGCTCCTCTTGGAAATCTTTTTTCCTACATTCATCCACCCATAACCAACATTTTTTCCCCTCCCATCTCCTCATCTCATCTCCTTTCCCCTTTTTAAAAACTAGTTGTGAGGTTTCCCATTTGGGAGGTCCTTGTTCTAACTATAGGAAGTTCTCTCTACCCAAAGATGTTTAGCCTCACCCTGTACGGCTTGCCCTCACAAGTTAGACAAACATCAAACTTTTTCTATTTTTCTGTCAGAAAAGCTGTTTCTGTTTTGGGGGGGTGGGCGGGGAAGAAAGAAAATTTAGTTCTTCTGTGGATGTTAATATATGTGCATAATTACCCCAGTCATGAGGCATGCCTGGAGAGGAAACAAGTGCAGATGCACACACGTGTGTAATTTGGATTACCCGGAAAGAAATTAGAACAAGTGTTTCAAGAGTCAGGACAGGAATTTTCCCTTTAGCTTCTCTCGAGTGCTATTGAAGAAAAAGTCCTATTCATTCATATCCACATTATTGGAAGCGTGAGTCGGAGTTGTCTTCACCACGTGACTTATCTCCAGATGAAGACAATTTGTTGGTTGCTGCAGGCTGTCCTCTCTGTTAGACAGCTACATGGCCAGGCTTCCATACTTGCTTTTGGATCACCTCCTCCCTTCCTCTGCTATTAGTTCAAGCTTTTTTTCTCCCTCTGAATAGAATTGCCTCCCAAGTGTGCTCAGCTGTCTTCTTTGCATTACGGGTCTCTCTGAGTCTCCAGGCTCCTGAGCTCACCCGCCTGCATCACAACTGATGCACCTCTGAGCTTGATGGGAACAGTGCTGGGGCGTATTGGAACCATTTCAGTTAGCAAGTAGAGAAAAATGAAATACCACATAGGAAGTAGTAAAAAGATTGGCTTTCAGTCTTTTGAGAGCTTTGTGTTGGAGGAGAGGGATTTATTATAGAGGTAATCAGGCATGGTGATGGGCTGTAGGTGGAGAGGACACTCAGTGGGTGTAGATGTGCTTGTCCAACATCACTCAGAGTATCGGGAAAACAAAGATGGCTTGAAGAGGATGTGCTGATCTCTGGATAACATCTTTCTTGTTATTGAAAGAGGCACTTCCAGAATGCCAGCTTGTGGAAAATAGCATTGCAGGGAGGAGGTGGACCTAGGTTGTAAGTACTTTCTGGTCTTCACACCTATAATCTGGACAATTTCTCTCTCTGGCTCAGGAGGCAAAGGTGATGGAATGAAGCCTGCCAAGACAATAGAAGCTTTTTCAAGACCCTGAGCTGTTAGATAAACAATTTTCCTTCTGTTCCCCATCCCATAAATCTACTGCTGACTCTCACTTATTTTTGTGTGCATCTCAGAATATAAAATCTTTTATTAACCACAAAGTAATGGGACCTATTCATTTAATTGATCACCCCTCTGCAGTAAAATAATGGAAGGAATGCAGAGTTGAGAAAGATTAGCAGAGCTGTTGCATTTATTGAAATCAGTCAGTGAATAAGATATTTGCTTCTTAAAGCAATGTACACTTTTAGATTTAAAAAAAGCAGGTAGAAGGTTGATATAAATGTTTTCTTTAAGACAACTCTTTTTTTTCACTTTTGAAGTCTAGAAGGTACAATATTTTTCTACCCTGAGGATTTCTCAGCACACTTGTTTTTAACTCAGAGAAAGAATGAGAGAGAGGAAGAGGGCAAGGGAACATATGTATATATATGACTGATTGACTTTGTTGGAAAGCAGAAACGAACACACCATTGTAAAACACTTACACTCCAATAAAGATGTTAAAAAAAAAAAAAAGTACAGTGCTTGGCATACATCAACATGGAATTTTCTTCTTTGAGATTCTCCCTGAATTTGCATAGACGCAGTTTATTGTAGTTGTTTTACAATTATAAGAACTCAAGTAAATAAAGTCTTTGCATAAGGAATGTCTTACACAACTTATGGCTCTGATTCTCACTTCCCATCTCCCATTCCTTCTCATCCTTCCAAAATCAAGGGATAAAATGGAATTTCTTTAGACTGTGAAGCATTTACACTAGTATTGCTAAAGCAAAGGAATACTGAAAATAGAAGAGGTTCAACTTAATCAGGATCATTTTGCTGCCTCGAATGAGTAAAGAGCAAAGGAAGAGTTTAACTTCATTTTAAATTTTGAATCTCTTTAGTGACTATTTCAAAAATAAATGGAGTACAGGACATGTTTTTTAATAACCAAGGATCCTGGGCTTTTTAAAGATCTTTGTATACTTAAGTAGCATGACATTCTTTTTTTTTTTTTTCCAAATTGCTTTTTATTTTTTTATTATCTATTATTTTATACATATTAGTGTATACATGTGGATCTCGATCTCCCAGTTCATCCCATCACCACCCCCTCACCCCCGCTTTCCCCCCTTGGTGTCCATATGTTTGTTCTCTACATCTGTGTCTCTATTTCTGCCTTGCAAACTGGTTCATCTGTATGCATGGCATTCTTAAGTCCAACAGAATGCCATTGTTTTAAGATCCCTGAAACCTTAGTTACCTTTCAGTTTGTGAACCACTGAGCCATGTACAGAATGAGTTAAAAATCCAGCTATAAACAATCCAAATAGAGTGTACACTTACTATGTTCATAATTACACTAAATAAATTCTTCATTTCCCATCATTTCTTCCAAAGACAAGACATATTTATATTTGCTGTTCAGGCCCATGATTTCTCCTTTCATTAAAATTAGTGCATCAAGGGAAAGAAAATGAAAATTCCTACTTTATCAAAATACTAATGTGAGAATAAGACTTGGTTTTATAAGGAAGTGCTAAATGGGAGAGGGTATACTTAGCTAAAATTTGAATGTATAATCATAGTATTTAAGTACAAAGTTGACAAATGCCACGGAAATACATCGAAAGCATTTGGTGAAAACTTTTGCTAGAGAAGTCTTGCCTAGCTCTGCATTTTTGATTTTTTTCTGCCTTTTCAGTGTCAATATCACTTCTCTAAGTCATACTGTTGAAGAGTATATTGCTTAGTCTCAAGGTTTCTTAATTCTTCATAGTGTCATATGTGGTATATTTCACACACATTGTCAATGACACAGTCTTTGAATACTTGCTAGATTGTTTTGACTAGTTCAGTAATGAAGGAAACTAAATTGAATGTAAAAGAAAAAAAAGAGTATATTGCTTATGTTTAATGTCCTATGCAACTAACCTTTGGGCTCTATATTCAATGATTGTTGTACTGTCCTCTAACTTTGAATTGCCCTTTTTCTACATATTGTACATTATCTTAAACACCTTCGTTAACCAAGTACATATTATGTGTTAGGCATTATTTTAGTCTGCCAGATCCTCAATGTTGCCTACAGAGAGCTGATGTAATTTTTTAGAAAATGGGCTGCGGGTTAAGGCTAGAGTCTTTGCACTCATTTTCTTCCTGAATTCCATGGCCTGTCAGCTTATTCTCTTCTGTTAGCCTAAGCATTAGCACCCAGTATGTGCTCATGCAGTTTTCCAGAATTAACCTAGTGACTAATGGTTTCTATAAACAGAAAATAATTTAGCTTGTTATATAAATTGCAACAATGAAGAGTAAATCCAAAATTAATTTGACATGATACACACGTCCCATTATTTATTTTACAATGAAATTTGGTTGTTTCCCTGTGTTCAGTTCATTCTCTTATTACTAACCAGTATTTATGAACCCGACTATGTGCTTGTCACAGTCACTGAAACAGTGGGATAGTCCCTACAAACACACCAACATAGAGTGTATTCTTCAGGTGTTCTCAGTCTACTTGGGTAAACAATTATATATAGATAAACTGTTAAGTAATACAGCAGTGATATAATGAAAGTAAAAAAGCTTATTATTAAGGATGGCCTCAGTGGTACAGACAGTAAATGGTTAGTTTATAATAGCAGGTGATCCTTGAGACTGAATAGGAAGGAAAAGTTGTGTGAAAGTTCTGGAGCTTGAGGTGGGTCTTGAATGATGTGTGGGATTTGGGGACTAGTAACACTACCATCCGTGTATATAATTCTTTAGAATTTACAGTTGTTTTTACAGGCAGTGTCTGTTTTAATTCTGTCCTGTGTGCTGTGAGGAAAGTACACGCACCTCCATTTTACATATGAGAAAACTCTCATCAGAGTTAAAGTAACTTGCCTCAGGCCATAGAGAAACCTGAACCTACAGCCCAAGACTTTTGACTGAATGTCTTTCCTCTCCATCAGAATTGCTTCCAAATTAAGAATGGCATGAAGAAAGTGTAACTAACAAAGTCTCAAAGATTCATTTTCATGAGTTCTTTTATGTTTCCACATCTTTATAGGAGTATAATTGCTCTACAATGGTGTGTTAGTTTCTGCCTTATAACAAAGTGAATCAGCTATACATATATCCCCATATCTCCTCCCTCTGGCATCTCCCTCCCAACCTCCCTATTGCACCCCTCTAGGTGGTCACAAAGCACGGAGCTGACCTCCCTGTGCTATGCAGCTGCTTCCCACTAGCTATCTGTTTTACATTTGGTAGTATATATAAGTCCATGCCACTCTATCACTTCATCACAGCTTACTTTTCCCCCTCCCCATGTCCTCAAGTCCAATCTCTACATCTGTGTCTTTATTCCTGTCCTGCACCTAGGTTCATCATAACCATCTCTTTTTTTTTTTTTTTTTTAAGATTCTCTATATATGTTTTAGCATATGGTGTTTTTCTCTTTCTGACTTACTTCACTCTGTATGATAGACTCTAGGTCCATCCACCTCACTACAAATAACTCAATTTTGTTTCTTTTTATGGCTGAGTAATATTCCATTGTTTATATGTGCCATATCTTCTTTATCCATTCATCAGTCAGTGGACACTTAGGTTGCTTCCATGTCCTGGCTATTGTAAATAGAGCTGCAGTGAACATTGTGGTACAAGACTCTTTTTGAGTTATGGATTTCTCAGGGTATATGCCCAGTAGTGGGATTGCTGGGTTGTATGATAGTTCTATTTTTAGCTTTTTAAAGAACCTACATACTGTTCCCCATAGTGGCTGTATCAGTTTACTATCCCACCATCAGTTCAAGAGGGTTCCCTTTTCTCCACACCCTCTCCAGCATTTATTGTTTGTAGATTTTTTGATGATGGTCATTCTGACTGGTGTGAGGGGACACCTCATTGTAGGTTTTTTTTTTTTTTTTTTTTTTTTTTTTTGTGTGTGTGGTACACGGGCCTCTCACTGTTGTGGCCTCTCCCATTGTGGAGCACAAGCTCCGGAAGCAAAGGCTCAGCAGCCATGGCTCACGGGCCCAGCCACTCCGCGGCATGTGGGATCTTCCCAGACCGGGGCACAAACCCATGTCCCTTGCGTCGGCAGGCGGGTTCTTAACCACTGTGCCACCAGGGAAGCCCTCTCATTGTAGTTTTGATTTGCATTTCTCTAATGATTAGTGATGTTGAGCATCCTTTCATGTGTTTGTTGGCAATCTGTATATCTTCTCTGGAGAAATGTCTATTTAGGTCTTCTACCGATTTTTGGATTGGGTTGTTTGTTTTTTTGATCTTGAGCTGCATGAGCTACTTGTAAATTTTGGAGATTAATCCTTTGTCACTTGCTTCATTTGCAAATATTTTCTCCCCTTCTCAGAGTTGTCTTTTCATCTACTTAATGGTTTCCTTTGCTGTGCAAAAGCTTTTAAGTTTTATTAGGTCCCATTTGTTTATTTTTGTTCTTATTTCCATTTCTCTAGGAGGTGGGTCAAAAAGAATCTTGCTGTGATGTATGTCATAGAGTGTTCTGTCTATGTTTTCCTCTAAGAGTTTTATAGTGTCTGGCCTTACATTTAGGTCCTTAATCCATTTTGAGTTTATTTTTGTGTATGGTGTTAGGGAGTGTTCTAATTTCATTCTTTTACGTGTAGCTGTCCAGTTTTCCCAGCACCACTTATTGAAGAGACTGTCTTTTCTCCATTGGTTATTCTTGCCTCCTTTATCAAAGATAAGGTGACCATATGTGTGTGGGTTTATCTCTGGGCTTTCTATCCTGTTCCATTGATCTATATTTCTGTTTTTGTTCCAGTACCATACTGTCTTGATTACTGTAGCTTTGTAATATAGTGTGAAATCCAGGAGCCTGATTCCTCCAGCTCCATTTTTCTTTCTGAAGATTGCTTCAGCTATTTGGGGTCTTTTGTGTTTCCATACAAATTGTGAAATATTTAGTTCTAGTTCTGTGAAAAATGCCATTGGTAGTTTGTAACGGATTGCATTGAATCTGTAGATTGCTTTAGGTAGTAGAGTCATTTTGACACTGTTGATTTTTCCAATCCAAGAACATGGTATATCTCTCCATCTGTTTGTATCATCTTTAATTTCTTTCATCAGTGTCTTATAGTTTTCTGCATACAGGTCTTTTGTCTCCTTAGGTAGATTTCTTCCTAGGCATTTTACTCTTTTTGTTGAAATGGTAAATGGGAGTGTTTCCTTAATTTCTCTTTCAGATTTTTCATCATTAGTGTATAGAAATGCAAGAGATTTCTTTGCATTCATTTTGTATCTGGCTACTTTACCAGATTCATTGATTAGCTCTAGTAGTTTTCTGGTAGCATCTTTAGGATTCTCTATGTATAGTATCATGACATCTGTAAACAGTGACAGTTTTACTTCTTTTCCTATTTGGATTCCTTTTATTTTTCTTCTCTGATTGCTATGGCTACAACTTCCAAAACTATGTTGAATAATAGTGGTGAGAGTGGGTAACCTTGTCTTGTTCCTGATCTTAGAGGAAATGGTTTCAGTTTCTCATCATTGAGAACAATGTTGGCTGTGGGGTTGTCATATATAACCTTTATTATGTTGAGGTAAGTTCTCTCTATGCCTAGTTTCTGGAGATTTTTTTTCATAAATGGGTGTTGAATTTTGTCAGAAGCGTTTTCTGCATCTATTGAGATGATCATATGGTTTTTCTCCTTCAGATTGTTAATATGGTATATCACATTGATTGTTTTGCATATATTGATGAATCCTTGCATTCCTGGGATAAACCACACTTGATCATGGTGTATGATCCTTTTAATGTGCTGTTGGATTCTGTTTGCTACTACTTTGGGAGGATTTTTACATCTATGTTCATCAGTGATATTGGCCTGTAGTTTTCTTTCTTTGTGACATGTTTGTCTGGTTTTGGTATCAGGGTGATGGTGGCCTTGTAGAATGAGTTTGGGAGTGTTCCTCCCTCTGCTGTCTTTTGGAAGAGTTTGAGAAGGATAGGTGTTAGCTCTTCTCTAAATGTTTGATAGAATTTGCCTGTGAAGCCATCTGGTGCTGGGCTTTTGTTTGTTGGAAGATTTTTAATCACAGTCTCAATTTCAGTGCTTGTGATAGGTCTGTTTATATTTTCTAAATCTTACATATTTGTCTTATGTATTGAGGTGCTTCTATGTAGGCGCATATATACTTACAATTGTTATATCTTCTTCTTGGATTGATTCCTTGATCATTATGTAGTTTCCTTCTTTGTCTCTTGTAACAGTCTTTATTTTAAAGCCTATTTTGTCTTATATGAGAATTGCTACTCCAGCTTTGTTTTGATGGAATGTCTTTTTCCATCCCTTCACTTTCACCCCTAGGTCTGAAGTGGGTCTCTTGTAGATAGCATATACACGGGTCTTGGTTTTGTATCCTTTCAGCCAGTCTGTGTCTTTCTGGTTGGAGCATTTAATCCATTTACATTTAAGGTAATTATCAGTATGTATGCTCCTATTACAATTTTCTTAATTGTTTTGGGTTTGTTATTGTAGGTCTTTTCCTTGTCTTGTGTTCCTTGGTGGTGCTGAGTTCTCTTAGCTTTTGCTTGTCTGTAAAGGTTTTAATTTCTCCATCGAATCTGAATGAGATTCTTTCTGTGTAGTAATCTTGGTTGTAGGTTGTAAGTTTTCCATTTCATCACTTTCAGTATGTCCTGCCACTCCCTTCTGGCTTACAGAGTTTCTGCTGAAAGATCACCTGTTAACCTTTGGGGATTCCCTTGTATGCTATTTTTTTTTTTTTTCTCTTGCTGCTCTTAATAGTTTTTCCTTGTATTTCATTTTTGATAGTTTGATTAATATGTGTCTTGGCGTGTTTCTCCTTGGATTTATCCTGTATGGGATTCTCTGTGCTTCCTGGACTTGATTAACTATTTCCTTTCCCATATTAGGGAAGTTTTCCACTATTCTCTCTTCAGATATTTTCTCAGTCCCTTTCTTTTTCTCCCCTTCTTCTGGGACCCCTATAATTCTAATGCTGGTATGTTTATTGTTGTCCCAGACGTCTCTAAGACTGTCCTCAATTCTTTTCATTCTTTTTTCTTTATTCTGCTCTGCAGTAGTTATTTCCACTATTTTATCTTCCAGGTCACTTATCTGTTCTTCTGCCTCAGTTATTCTGCTGTTGATCTCTTCTAGAGAATTTAAAAATTTCTTGTATTTTCTTCATTCTATTTCCATGATTTTTGATCATCTTTACTATCATTACTCTGAATTCTTTTTCAGGTAGAATTTCCTATTTCCTCTTCCTTTGTTTTGTCTGGTGGGTTTTTACCTTGCTTCTTCATCTGCTGTGTGTTTCTTTGTCTTCTCATTTTGCTTAACTTACTGTGTTTGGGGGTCTCCTTTTTGCAGGCTGCAGGTTCATAGTTCCCATTGTTTTCGGTGTCTGCCTGCAGTGGCTAAGGTTGGTTCAGTGGGTTGTTTAGGCTTCCTGGTTGAGGGGACTGGTGCCAGTGTTCTGGTGGATAAGGCTGGGTCTTGTCTTTGTGGTGAGCAGGACCGCATCCGGTGTTGTTTTGGTGTGTCTGTGACCTTATTTGATTTTAGTCAGCCTCTCTGCTAATGGGTGGGGTTGTTTTCCTGTCTTGCTAGTTGTTGGGCATAGGGTGTCTAGCACTGCAACTTGCTGGTCGTTGAGTGGAGCTGGGTCTTAGCATTGAGAGGGAGACCTCTGGGAGAGCATTCACCATTTGATATTATGTGGATCCGGGAGGTCTCTGGTGGACCAATTTCCTGATCTCAGCTCTCCTACCTCAGAGGGAGAGGCCTGATACCTGGCCAGAGCACCAAGACCTGTCAGCCACACGGCTCAGAGGAAAAGGGAGAAAGGAAGGAAGGAAAGAAGGAAAGAAGGATAGGAGGGAGGTAGGGAGGGAGGGAGAGTGATAGCGAGAGAGAGAGAGAGAAAGAAAGAAGGGAAGGAAGGAAAGAAAATAAAGTTATAATAAAAATTATTCTTAAAAGTTAAAACTAAAAATTAAAAAAAAGAAAAAAAAGAAAGAAAGAAGAGAGCAACCAAAGCAAAAAACAAATCTGCCAATGATAATAAATGCTAAAAACTGTATTTAAAAAAAAAAACAAAAAAACGGACAGACAGAACCCTAGGACAAATGGTAAAAGCAAAGCTATACAATTAAAATCACACAAAGAAGCATACACATACACACTCACAAAAAGAGGAAAAGGAAAAAAATTAATATATTTTTGCTCCCAAAGTCCACTGCCTCAATTCTGGGATGATTTGTTGTCTATTCAGGTATTCCACAGATGCAGGGTATATCAAGTTGATTGTGGGGATTTAATCCTCTGCTCCTGAGGCTGCTGGGAGAGATTTCCCTTTTCTCTTCTTTGTTTGCACAGCTCCCGGGGTTCAGCTTTGGATTTGGCCCCTGCATGTAGGTCACCTGAGGGTGTCTGCTCTTCGCTCAGACAGGACAGGGTTAAGGGAGCAGCTGATTTGGGGGCTCTGGCTCACTCAGGCCAGGGCGAGGGAGGGGTATGGAATTTGGGGCACGCCTGTGGCGGCAGAGGCCAGCATTACGTCGCACCAGCCTGAGGCGCTCCGTGCGTTCTCCCACGTAAGTTATCTCTGGATCACGGGACCCTGGCAGCGGCGGGCTGCACAGGCTTCTGGGAGTGGAGGTGTGGATAGTGACGTGTGCTTGCTCACAGGCTTCTTGGTGGCAGCAGCAGCAGCCTTAGCATCTCATGCCCATCTCTGGGGTCTGCGCTGATAGCCATGGCTTGCTCCCGTCTGTGGAGCTCGTTTAGGTGGTGCTCTGAATCCCCTCTCCTCATGCATCCCAAAACAGTGGTCTCTTGACTCTTCGGCAGCTCCAGACTTTTCCCGGACCCCCTCCTGGCTAGCCATGGTGCACTAACCCCTTCAGGCTGTGTTCACGCCGCCAACCCCAGTCCTCTCTCTGGGATCCGACTGAAGCCCGAGCCTCAGCTCCCAGCCCCCACCCGCCCCAGCGGGTGAGCAGACAAGCCTCTCGGGCTGGTGAGTGCTGGTCGGCACCGATCCTCTGTGCGGGAATCTCTCCGCTTTGCCTTCCGCACCCCTGTTGCAGCGCTCTCCTCTGTGACTCTGAAGCTTCCCCCTCTGCCACCCGCGGTCTCTGCCCGCGAAGGGGCTTCTAGTGTGTGGAAACCTTTCCTCCTTCACGACTCCCTCCCACTAGTGTAGGTCCCGTCCCTATTATTTTGTGTGTGTTTTTTCTTTGTTCTTTTGCCCTACCCAGGTACGTGGGGAGTTTCTTGCCTTTTGGGAGGTCTGAGGTCTTCTGCCAGCGTTCAGTAGCTGTTCTATAGGAGTTGTTCCACGTGTAGATGTATTTCTGATGTATTTGTGGGGAGGAAGGTGATCCCCACGTCTTACTCTTCCGAAATCTTGAAGGTCTCCTCCTTCATGACTTCTTATTGAAGTCTAGATGTGATATAGAAAACAAAGAACTTTGCGATGGATCTTTTGTATGGAAGAATTCTGGGATAAGAAAGTAATTTACTCCTTAAAAGAAAGATAATCCCGAGAGCACACTAGCACAGAACATGGGCTTTGGTAGCAGACTGACTTGGGTTAAAGCTTTGTTCTGCTTCTTAATTGTTAGTTTATTCCCCAAGTTCCAGGGAAATGTCTCCTTTTTAAGAAAAATTTTCCTCACTTCTGCTTTAGCATTGATTTTCATTTTCTGGATTTAAATGATTAATAATATTATTATTAATTTCATTAATTTCATTAATAATTAATAATAATATATATTCACACATACACATATATATATATTTACATACATTTTTATGGGTGTATATACATATATATATATGAATCAATGTATTTATCCATGTGTATTTTATATTGCTTCCTATGCCAGACATTGTTCTACGTGATTTATAAACCATTCACTCATTTAATCCTTGCAATAATCCTCTACGGTAGGCTGATTTATATCACTATTTTACTGATGAGGTCACTAAAACACAGAGAGGCTAGGTAACCTGCCAAAGGTCACTCAGCTAAAGTGGCACAGTGGGAATTCAAATTCGGATAATCTCATTCCATAGTCCCCTATGTGTTTAAATCACTATACTGTGCTGCTTCTCTAATCATCTCTTTATAATTATTTATTTGGTTTTGTCATCCCAGTTATACTATAAACTCTTGCCTTTTTCATGTTTGTATGCACAGAAGATGACATAGTATGTGGAGTATAGAAAGGGTGCAATCATGGGGGTATTGGCCTGTCTGGAAAAGAAGTGCTATCCAGTATGATCCCATTATGGAATTCTAGGGACAGTGGGCTTGGAGTGAGTAGAGGCAAAGGAAATTAAGGCAGGGTGGGTAGATTGGTGCTAAGAAGACTTTTTATTCTATGATGATCTTTCTGTAGGAAAAGAAAGTAATTGAAGGTCTTCAGTTGACAGGTAACATTTTAGGAAAATAGTTGAGCACAGTATAATGTACTTCTGAAAAAGGAAAAAGACTGGAGAGTTGGGGATCAATGAATAGATCCTCACAGTATTTCTGGGAGGAGACAATGAGACTTTAAAACTCTGAGTGGAGACAGTTGACATAGAGAGGAAGCTGAAGAATTGAGAGAGATTTAGGAGATGGAACCTGCAAAAGTTGATATGGGGTTGGAAGGAAAGGAAAGAATTAGGGTACCTCAGGGAATAGCTATGTACCTATAGCTAAATAGGAGGCAGGGCGAGTTGGTAGAAAAGAAAACAAGTTCTAATTTGGACATATTTAGGGTAATGTATGATTAAGATGTATATAGCTGGGCCACTGGGTAGAATATTTTATAAAGAGTTAGGTATGCCCTTGTGGCACAGTGGTTGAGAGTCCACCTGCTGATGCGGGGGACACGGGTTCGTGCCCTGGGCCAGGAAGATCCCACGTGCCGCGGAGCGGCTGGGCCCGTGAGCCATGGCCGCTGAGCCTTCGCGTCCGGAGCCTGTGCTCCGCAACGGGAGAGGCCACAACAGTGAGAGGCCCGCGTACCGCGAAAAAAAAAAAAAAAAGTTACGTATGGTACTCTGGCATTTAAGAGAAAGAGCTGGACCAAAGGTACATTTTGAGAGGTATCATTTCTTAAATGATAAGTGAAGTCATAGGGATGGTTTCAAAAATTTATCCCTCCAAAAGTATGCCAAAGGAAAAAAAATCTTTGAAATATCAACATTTATGGGGTAGATGAAGGACGAAGACCTGCTGGGAAAGCCATAAAGAAGTTCATGTCTTTTCCAAAAAAAAAAAAAAAAACCCTTCAAGACAAACAAACAAAAACACCGAAGCCCAAACCTAACAACCAATGAAACAAACAAACAAAAACCACACATAGAGAAATATCTGTTCTATTAAATATTCTAAGGCAGAGGTTAGAAAACTATGGCCAGTGAGCTATATCTGGCCTGCCATCTGTTTTTTGTAAATACAGTTTTATTGGAACAAAGCCACACCTGTTCATTTATGTATTGTCTAGGGCTGCTCTTGTACTCACACAGCTGAGTTGAGTAGCTGAGACAGGGACCGTATGGCTGCAAAGCCAAAAATATTTACCATCTGGCCCTTTCCAGAAAAAGTATGCCAACCCCGGTTCTAGATATAAACAGAAGGAAAACAAATACGAGATAAAATGACCTTCAACTTAAATTTTCAGAATGATTTTCTACGATACTTCTGTAAGCAAAGACTTCTAGAAATTAAAGACCACCACTTCATGTGTGGTAGGGTCAACAACAACAAAATAGGTATATATATGTACATACATATGTAATTGTAACTTACATATATATATATATACACACATATACATATGTATGTATATATATGCAGTTCTGCAGCAATGCCTCAGAAAATAGGAGAAGGGTAAAGTATTTCATATTTACCCTATAGAAAATATGTTCCTGGATTAAGGAGAGTCTGCCACCTCCTTCCATATCAAAAAGATGAGTTGTATCATCCATCCATGTCTGGTCATTGAAGTTTTCCCTTATTCTTGGCTCCCTCCTTAGTAAGACACTGCTTCATTCCGATTCATAAGTCACACTGGGAAGATACAAGCAAGAAAAAGGCTTGCCTTATGGACTCATTCAATTAAACATTCTGGAGGGCAAGATTGCTTTAGGCCTGAAAATGGAACAACATCTCAGTCGAAATTAAAAACATAAAGGAATGTGTTCAGGTAATTGCTTATTAAATTTTCAAACCCCAATGACATTAACAAGTTGAAATTGATTACTCAATATGTTTAAACTAGATGACGCTGAATGTACAAACTAACTGTACCAGGGAGGCCTAAAAGTAAACCTTATTGAATAGCTAAGTACAGCAGTACCTTTTTGCCTCTGGGGTCTTGGAGAGAATTCAATAAGGCTGGCTGAGATAGTCCAAATTAAATTGGTTAGTAGCAAGTGCCAATCTTTCTACTTTGCAGTGACCCTTAGCTGAGTAGGTTTCAAATCAGCTGTGGGTCTTAACAATAGAAAGGCAGAGGCGCTCATATTTTTGCCTCTAGAGTGTATTTTCAATGTCACTGATTGTTTTCCCCCGGGAATCTCTCTGACTCCCTCCTCCTCGCCCTTACCGCTCACCCGTATATTGGAAATCTACAACAATTTAGTTATGGAATGTATTTGTCTGATCTTCCAAAATGTCTAATCAGTGTACATGGTTCCTTTTATGCTGATCTTGTAAGTCATTATTAGGAAGAGTTCCATAACATTCCGATTAACCTATATTTAGGGAATGCCTATCTCAACATTAATACAATGTATCCTCATTTAAATAGGACTTTTAAAATGAAGACTCTTCTGCAATCTACTCTTCCAGGAATGCCATGAAATAAATATATATTCAGATAATTGCACTATTTTCAGCTATAGATGTAGTATCATACAATATTCAGTGATCTGGAGAACTTTGTTCACCTATGGAAACAGTGATTACATTATTTTAGCTGTAAAATGTAAGCAAAGCTACAGAGGTAAAGCAATATGTTTTCAACATAAGCTGAAGTGAGAGCAGGTCATCTTTACCCATGAGTGAGAAAACTCAGTTACCTAGACCCTCCTACTCTCCTTGGTTAAATTGGGCTGAGTGCCCTGTACTTTTTCTCTCATTTTTACAGTTGGAGAGATTGGAAATTGTACTGTGATCTATAGAGAAGGCTGCTCTGGCTATAGTCTCTGATGAGAACATTTATTGTACACACTGGAGACTCTTAAAAACTGAGGAGTAAAACACATCAAAGGAAAGGAGAGTGGGGGTTAAGAGTGGACTGGAGAATAGTTGTTTGGGTGAAGGGAAAATATAAAAGTAATAGGGTCTCTAAATAGAAGAATTGTGATATGTACAAAACTTCTAAAAAGAGTTTGAAATCAAAACTGGCCTGGCTAGAATCTCCTATGATCCCACACCTGTCTGGGACCACAATGGAGCTGAAAATCCTGAAGGATCAGATTCTCCTGGGTGGAAAGCTCCTTTGCTTTACCACCTTTCTTGCAGACAATTTCTGGCTGTTTCAGATGTAATTGGCGAGGTCTTCTGATTTTGGCTGACACTTGTGAGTCATTATTATGATCCTCCACAGATACCTGTTGTAAGCTGTTATTAGTTACACAGGTGAGTTGTGCTGCAGTAACAAACAACTACCCAGCAATCTAAGTGGTAAAATCATGAAGGTTTGTTTTCTCTCAGATGTAGCATAAGTCCACTGGATATTCTGTGTGGTCTTCACTCCAGGACCCAGGCTTTTAGAATGGCACTTATCTGGACCTTCTTTGAAAGTCACAGCAAAGGGAAAGAAAGGTAGAGGTGAAATGCACTCTTAAAGCATCCACCTGGAAAAAAAATCATTTCTGCTCACGTTTCATTGACCAGAAGTACCCATGTGGTCATGGCAAAATACAAAGGAGTTGTGAGGTACAGTTGTCCTGTGTGTTCAAGAAAACTAGAGTTTTTTGATGGAGAGTACAGTACAATTAACTCTTACACTTAATTATTACATATAACGCACTGGGAAGGAGTATCTGCCTTTAAAGGGCTTATGACTTAGACAAAACAATGGTAATTATATACAAATTATGCACGTGAAAGCTGGCCAAATTAGTGAACAAGGGACATCTCAAAGAAGTCGTTTGGAGGAGATGCCACAATGATGCGATTAGGGTTTGAACACTGGCTCTGCCACTTCATAGCCATATGACAATAGACAAGTGACTTCATCATACATATGACTCAGTTTCCTTATCCATATAGTGGGATGACGGAAGATGCTTTCCTAATAGGTAGATTGTGAGAATCATATGAGATAAAATGTGTAGTGGATAACACTTAGATAATATTATTGAGAATGAACAGGAGCAAGAGTGTTGGCTCATAGACTTATCTCTGGGGATCTGAGGTGACAGAGGGGCCTTTGCAGAATAAGATTAGTTGAGTTTATCCTTGAAGTAATCTGCTTTACTTAGCTGAAAAGAATGAGGAGAAAGTGAGCCAAGAGTCAGAGCCAGGGTGTGATCAGTGTTTCAGGGGAGTAATTAGATCTGTTTGGTTGGATCAGGAAGTTTGCTGGGAAAACTTCTTTAGTGGCAAATCAGGACCTGTGGAGGTTTTTAAGCACAGGATTGCAAAACAGTGTGAGGAAATTAATTTGACAGAATTGTGTGGGGGTAGATTGGGGAAGCAACAATGCAGGGGAGGAGCTCTTTGTGTAACAAAAGGAAATGGAGTTAGAAAGGAGAAGGGAAGCTGTATAAGATGTTTCGCCTAATAGGAAAGCACGGAATCTAGTTAACCATGGTTAACTGACTGTAAGGTAATGAGAAGAAAAGATAACAAGACAGTTGCCAGGACCAAAAAGTCTAGTATTTTATGCCTCAATACCCAAGTACAACAAAGCTTGTTAGAGCTGAGTGATTACCCTAACTTAATTTCCTGTCCTTAGCTGACATATCACAGCTCTAAATAGCACTCAGAGGCAGTTTTCCTTGTGTATTGCTACTATGCAGAAAGTCAAAAGGAGCCCATGAAATTACAAATGTTGACTTGTTGGTCCCTTGGAGAAAATGCGAAATAAGAGACTGTCAAAGAAATACAACAAAAGCTTTGGAAGAAATAAACACTAGGACAGCCAAGTAAACCAATCAGCTTGAAGTTAAGAACAAACATGAATTCAGTTGTTAGAGCAGCAATAACTCCAAGGCTGTGAACACACCAATGACTGGATCCGTTGGCAGGCAGTGAGAGCCATAGCCTGCTGCCAGCTGCTGTATTTAAGGCTGCTTTAGGTTAGAATGCAGATGTACAACATTTAAAGTTTATGGTTCAAACATGTATTCACGGATCACTTTAAAGGCAGCCAGCCCGACCTTTAAAGTTACGGAATGGCTATAGACTAAATTACACGTTAACCTGAGCTTTAAGATGAGATAGAAACAGGCTTGCTTGGGAGAGACCTTCTCAGCATTTTTCATCCAGGGAGGTTCTGACAGATTAACCATGGGAGGTCTTCTGGCAAAAGTGAAGTAAGAAGATGGTAATTTTGCCGCATATCCAAAGGAGGACTGAAGATCAGGTGTGAGGGTTACAATAAGCATACCATTTAAAAGAGCTGAATAGATGTCCTCAGAGCAAGAAACAGATTCAGATCATTTTAGGTGTGTTACTACCCTTTGACAAGGAAGAGCTAGGAAGATCTCTGCTTAGCCTTGTGACTTCATCAATGACATACTTAGGGCATGGTTAACACTTTTTATTAGTTGTTATTAGCCCATGTTTCTCTGGGGAAGAGTGGGAAAGAGGGAGAAAGAACTTACTGTGGAAATGAAAAGATGCAACATTTTAATACAGGGCTGGAGAATATATATCTGAATATTCATAATGAATATAATTTAAAGAATATCTAATATTGTCTGAAGCTCACCAGCTGTAGAATTGTTGGTGGTTCCTTAGGATTTCGTTTTTTCTGAAAGCCTTCACTTCTAAAGTTTCCAATCCTTGTGCTCTTAAATTCATTTCCAGCTTCTTTATTTAGCGTTGGAATTTACTTTGCTTTCTCCTTCTCTTACTTTGATGGCATTAACCTTAAAAAAAATCAGTGATGCTCTTTCATCATATGGACCTCTGTGCCATTATGATTTTCTCTTTTACAAATGGGGTCAATTCATTTTCACTGACCTAACTTTACCTGAATTTCTCTGTCCCACTGGAACTCAGAATCTGAGCTATCTTTCTCAACAATTTCCTGCTGCCTTTGGGGGCACATATCTCATCTTCCATCCTTTTGCTTTAGGCTCTGTTTTCTACGTAAGTCCATATTTAATGCACCGAGTCACTGTGATACTTGCAAACCTACACAAATCTTATTCAGTCCATTCTTTTCTTGTCAAGGCATCTGAGGCAACACGCCTTGGCCACAAGAGTACTCTCTCTTGTATACTGTCTCGCTATTTATTTTTTAATGCCTGATACCTTTTAAATGGTATGATATCATCTAAGCAAACACATATATAAACATAGACACACATATAAGCATAGACACACATAGCACATAGGCATATACCTGAAAGTGAATAAACGATATTCTGAAATTATTTAATGTGTAGTAGTTCTGGGCAGAGATGTGAAGGAGGCCGTTACTACTTTGTTGACATTGACAGCTTGTGGGTTCTTAGACTCTGGTCAGGAGTGATGTTGTTGTTATTGTTGAGCTTTTTGAATTGAAATGCCAAGCTTTGAGGCTGAACATGTTCTCCAGAGGGTGGGAAGGCCCTTACCAGCTGGCTTGCTTCACACATTTATGTTACCAGCCTGGCTTCTAAAGGCATTTTAGTTTGTCTTTTGCTCTATATGTCTCTGCATTGTTTGGACATTCAATATTAAGACTGTAATTAGGAAAGCACATGAAATAATAGGCCAAAAAATATAAAAATAGGAACGATCCCCAAGGGGAAGACCAGAAGGACGTTTTCCAAGAGGCCTCACAGAGTGACCACTTGGCTGAAATGACTTGGTTCTATCCTCACAATCTTACAGTCCTATTCTGTTTTCTAGGAATCTGAGTTCAGATAGATCTCTCAGTATTTTCATTATGTCTTCTAGAGTACTGTGCATAACAGGTTGAAATAGTTAAGATACAGTGAGAAATAAAACTGTCAAAAGAAACCAAATACTTCAGTCATGGGACAGCCCAGTCTTTCCTTATAAATCTTTGAGAAGCCATATCATATTACAATGGCCAAGTTATTGCTTTAAATATTCCATTAAATATTTAAATGGAAACTGGGGAAGTTGAAGTTTAAATGATAAGGTAGTATCTTTCCCCACTAAATTCCCTTCATGATCACCACTCCTCCCCTACCTACATAAGTGGGGCATAAGGTGGAAATGTGTTAAATAAGAAGGCTGTACCACAATGCAAATGCATTCTGGCTTAAAGTGTGTGTTTGTCCCTCTGGGGAAGTCCATGTAAAACTGATCTTTCTATACATATGTGTGGCAGAGAATAAGCCTATTATCTATTACTTTCTTTTTTCTCTCCCTATGCTTTTCTAAATCATTTCTTAATTTCCAGGAACATTTTTATCCCAACTGACCCCAATTTATAAGTGAATTGCACAAACATTCTAATGTCCATCGCTTCTCCAAGAGAAATAACTTGGGCAGTTGTAGAAGGTTAAACACCACTTACAATATAAAAATGCTGAACAGCAATGTAACTTTTTTATGTACTCCTCCCAAGAGGTTGCATTCAGGGTGAGTAGGGAGGTGAGCTTTGCTGTAGAGTCAATTAACCTTTCTTCTTTTTATTTTTATTTATCTTAAATTGAAGTATAATTGGCAAACCATGTTATTAGTTTCAGGTGTACATCATAGTTATTCAACACTTAAATTCATTATGAGATGATCACCACAATCAGTTAAGTTACCATCTGTCACCCTTTAAAGTTATTACAATATTATTGACTACATTCCCTGTTCTGTACAGTACATTCCTATGACTTATTTATAACTGGAACTTTGTGTTTCTTAATCTCCTTTACCTATTTCCCTCATCCCCCCATTCTCCTCTTTCTTGGCAATCACCAGTTTGGTTTCTGTATCTATGAATCTTTTCTGTTTTGTTTGTTCATTTATTTTGCTTTTTAGGTTCCATATATAAGTGAAAGCATATGCTATTTGTATTTCTCTGTCTGACTTATTTTACTTAGCATAATACCTGCTAGGTCCAACCATGTTGTTACAAATGACAAGATATCTTTCTTTTTTATGGCTGAAAAATATTCCATTGTGCATGTGTGTGTGTGTGTGTATAATTTCTCTATCTATTCATCAATTGATGGACACTTCAGTTGCTACCATATCTTGGATATTATAAATAATACTGCAGTGAACTTAGGGGTGCAAAATTTTTTTTGAATTAGTGTTTTTGTTTTTTCCAATAAATACCCAGGAGTGGAATTGCTAGATCGTATGATAGTTCTGTTAATTTTTTGAGGAACCACCATCTTGTTTTCCACCATGACTGTACCAATTTAGACTTCTACCAGTAGTGCACAAGAGTTCCCTTTTCTCTACATCCTCAGCAGCACTTGTTTTTTCTTGTCCGTTTGTTTACAGCCATTCTGACTGGTGTAAAGTGATGTCTCATTGTGGTTTTGATTTGAATTTCCATGATAAGTAGTGATGTTGAGCATCTTTTCATGTGCCTGTTGGCCATCTGTATGTCTTTTTTGGAAAAATGTCTATTCACATCCTTTGCCCCTTTTTAGATTGGATTGTTTGGCTTTTTTAAATATTAAGTTGTATGAGTTCTTTATACATTCTGCATATGACTCATCAGTTATATGATTTCAAATATCTTCTCCCATTCAGTAGGCAGCCTTTTTGTTTTGTTGCTGGTTTCCTTAGATAAGCAAAAGTGTTTTAGTTTGACATAGTCCCATTTGTTTATTTTTGCTTTTGTTGCCCTTGCCTGAGCAGACATATACAAAAAAATTTGTTAAGATCAGTGTCAAGGACCTGACTGCCTATGCTTTCTTCTAGGAGTGTTATGGTTTCAGGTCCTACATTCAAGTCTTCTTAAACCATTTTAAGTTTATTTTTGTATATGTTGTAAGATAGTGGTCCAAATTGATTCTTTTGCATGTAGTTGTCCAATTTTCCCAACACCATTTATTGAAGAGACTGTCTTTTCTTTATTGTATATTCTTGCCTCTTTAGTGGTAGATTGACCATATGTGTTTGGTTTATTTCTATGTCCTCTATCCTGTTTTGTTCCTTTGATCTATGTGCCTGTTTTTACACCAGTTCCATACTGTTTTGAGTAATATAGCTTTGTAGTGTAGTTTGAAGTCAGGTGGTATGATACCTCTAGTTTTGTAATTGCTTTGGCTATTTGGGGTCTTCAGTGTTTCCATACAAATTTTAAGATTATTTTGTCTGGTTCTATGAAAAATGCTATTGGAGTTCTGATAGGGATTACACTGAATCTGTATATTGCTTTGGGTAGTATGGACATTTTAAACAATATTAATTCTTCCAATCCATGAGAACGGTATGTCTTTCTATTTATTTGCATTGTCTTTAATTTTTTCCATTGACATCTTATAGGTTTTAGAGTACAGGTTTTTCACCTCCTTGGTTAAATTTATTCCTAGGTATTTTATACTTTTGGATGTGATTGTAAATTGGATTATTTTCTTAATTTTTCTTACTGATACTTTGTTATTAGTATATAGAAATTCAACAGATTTCTGTATATTAATTTTTTGTCCTGCAACTTTACTAAATTCATTTGTCAGATCTAATATTTTTTGTGTGTAGTCGTTAGGGTTCCTATATATAGTAACATGTCAACTGCAAATAGTTACAGTTTTACATCTTCCTTTCTAATGTGGATGCTTTTTCTCTCTTTTTCTTGCCTAATTACTATGACTAGGACTTCCAATATTAGTTTGGTGAAGGTTGATATCCTTGTCATAATCTGAACTCAGAGGAAAAGATTTCAGATTTTCACCACTGAGTGTGATGTTAGCCGTGGGTTTGTCATAAATGGCCTTTACTATGTTGAGGTACGTTCCCTCTATGTCCACTTTGTTGAGAGTTTTTATCATAAATGCATGTTAAATTTTGTCAAATGCTTTTTCTGAACCTATGAGATGATTATGTGATTTTTATTCTTTATTTTGTTAACATGGTGAATAATGTTGATTCATTTGCAGATGTCAAACCATCCTTGTGTCCCTGGAATAAATCCCACTTGATCATAATGTGATTCTTTTAATGTATTGTTGAGTTTGGTTTGGCAATGATTTATTGAGGATTTTTTAAATCTATTTCATCAGTGGTATTGGCCTTTAATTTGCTTTTTTTAGTATCTTTTTCTGTTTTAGGGTTTCTCTGTGCTTCCTGGACTTAGATACATGTTTATTTTGCCAAGTTTGGGAAGTTTTCAGACATTATTTTTTCAAATATGTTTACTGTCCCTTTCGCTCTTCTATTTCAGTGACCCTTATTATGCAAATGTTCTTATGCTGATGTCTCAGAGATCCCTTAAACTATCCTCATTTATTTATTTATTTATTTATTTATTTATTTTTGCGGTACGCGGGCCTCTCACTGGTCTCACTGTTGTGGCCTCTCCCGTTGTGGAGCACAGGCTCCGGATGCGCAGGCTCAGCGGCCATGGCTCATGGGCCCAGCCACTCCGTGGCATGTGGGATCCTCCTGGACTGGGGCACGAACCCATATCCCCTGCATCAGCAGGCAGACTCTCAATCACTGCGCCACCAGGGAAGCCCTATCCTCATTTATTAAAAATATTTTTTTCCTTTTTCTGTACCAATTTGGTGATTTCCACTATGTTGTCTTCCAGATCACTGATCTGTTCTGCATCATATTCAGCTGTTGATTCCATCTAGTATATTTTTCATTTCAGTATTGTATTCTTCAGCTGACTGGGTCTTTTTTTTTTTTTTTTTTTTTGAAATAGAATTTGTGTTTATTTCATATTACTATGTGGATTAAGTACAATCTGATTCCATTATATTTTTTTTTACTCTTTTTTTGTCTTTTTAAAACATCTTTATTAGAGTATAATTGCTTTACAATGGTGTGTCAGTTTCTGCTTTATAACAAAGTGAATCAGTTATACATATACATATGTCCCCATATCTCTTCCCTCTTGCATCTCCCTCCCTGCCACCCTCCCTATCCCACCCCTCCAGGTGGTCACAAAGCACCAAGCTGATCTCCCTGTGCTATGTGACTTCTTCCCACTAGCTAACTATTTTACTTTTGGTAGTGTATATATGTCCATGCAACTCTCTCACTTTGTCCCAGGTTACCCTTCCCCTTCCCCATGTCCTCAAGTCCATTCTCTAGTAGGTCTGCATCTTTCTTCCTGTCTTGCCCCTAGGGTCTTCTGACCATTTTCTTTCTTTCTTTCTTTTTTTTTTTAAATAGAATTTGTGTTTATTTCATATTACGATGTTGATTGAGTACAAACTGCTTCCATTTTTTAAAATGTTTTTATCGTTTTACTTTTTCTTTTGTCTTTTTTTAAAACATCTTTATTAGAGTATAATTGCTTTACAGTGGTGTGTCAGTTTCTGCTTTCTCACAAAGTGAATCAGCTATACATGTACATATGTCACCATATCTCTTCCGTATTGCATCTCCCTCCCTCCCAACCTCCCTATCCCACCCCTCTAGGTGGTCACAAAGCACTGAGCTGATCTCCCTGTGCTATGTAGCTGCTTCCCACTAGCTATCTATTTTACGTTTGGTAGTGTATATATGTCCATGACACTCTATCACTTTGTCCCAGCTTAACCTTCCCCCTCCCCATGTCCTCAAGTCCATTCTCTAGTAGGTATGTGTCATTATTCCTGTCCTGCCCCTAGATTCTTCATGATCTTTCTTTTTATTTTTATGGATTCTATATATATGTGTTAGCATACAGTATTTATCTTTCTCTTTCTGACATACTTCACTCTGTACGACAGACTCTAGGTGCATCCACCGCACTACAAATAACTGAGTTTTGTTCCTTTTTATGGCTGAGTAATATTCCATTGTATATATGTGCCATATCTTTTTTATCCATTCATCTGTTGATGGACACTTATGTCCTGGCTATTGTAAATAGAGCCGCAGTGAACATTTTGGTACATGACTCTTTTTGAATTATAGTTTCCTCAGGGTATATGCCCAGTAGTGAGAATGCTGGGTTGTTTGGTAGTTCTATTTTCAGTTTTTTAAGGAACCTCCATACTGTTCTCCATAGTGACTGTATCAATTTACATTCCAACCAACAATGCAAGAGGGTTCCCTTTTCTGCACACCTGCTCCAGCATTTATTGTTTGTAGATATTTTGATGATGACCATTCTGACCAGTGTGAGTTGATATCTCATTGTAGTTTTTATTTGCATTTCTCTAATGATTAATGATGTTGAGCATTATTTCATTTGTTTTTTGGCAATCTGTATATCTTCTCTGGAGAAATGTCTGTTTAGGTCTTTTGCTCATTTTTGGATTGGGTTGTTTGTTTTTTTTGATATTGAGCTGCATGAGTTGCTTTTTTTTTTTTTTTTTTTTTTTTTTTTTTTTTTTTTGCGGTACGCGGGCCTCTCACTGTTGTGGCCTCTCCCGTTGCGGAGCACAGGCTCCGGACGCGCAGGCTCAGCGGCCATGGCCCACGGGCCCAGCTGCTCCGCGGCATGTGGGATCTTCCCGGACCAGGGCACGAACCCGTGTCTCCTGCATCGGCAGGCGGACTCTCAACCACTGCGCCACCAGGGAAGCCCCATGAGTTGCTTTTATGTTTTGGAGATTAATCCTTTGTAACTTGCTTCACTTGCAAATATTTTCTCCCATTCTGAACATTGTCTTTTCCTCTTGTTTATGGTTTCCTTTGCTGTGCAAAAGCTTTTAAGTTTCATTAGGTCACATATGTTTATTTTTGTTTTTATTTACATTTCTCTAGGAGGTGGGTCAAAAAGGATCTTGCTGTGATTTATGTCATAGAGTGTTCTGCCTATGTTTTCCTCTAAGAGTTTGATGGTGTCTGGTCTTACATTTAGGTCTTTAATCCATTTTGAGTTTATTTTTATGTATGGTGTTAGGGAGTGTTCTAATTTCATTCTTTTACATGTAGCTGTCCAGTTTTTCCCAGCACCACTTATTGAAGAGGCTGTCTTTTCTCTGCTGTATATACTTGGCTCCTTTATCAAAGGTAAGGTGACCATATGAGCGTGGGTTTATCTCTGGGCTTTCTGTCCTGTGCCATTGATCTATATTTCTGTTTTTTGCCAGTACCATACTGTCTTGATTACTGTAACTTTGTGGTATAGTTTGAAGTCAGGGAGCATGATTGCTCTAGCTCCGTTTTTCTTTCTCAGGATTGCTTTGGCTATTCGGCATTTTGTGTTTCCATACAAATTGTGAAATTTTTTGTTCTAGTTCTGTGAAAAATGCCAGTGGTAGTTTGATAGGGATTGCATTGAATCTTTAGATTGCTTCGGGTAGTAGAGTCATTTTCACAATGTTGATTCTTCCAATCCAAGAACATGGTATACCACCCTATCTGTTTGTATCATCTTTAATTTCTTTCATCAGTGTCTTATTATTTTCTCCATACAGGTTTTTTGTCTCGTTAGGTAGGTTTATTCCTAGGTATTTAATTCTTTTTGTTGCAAGGGTAAATGGTAGTGTTTTCTTAATTTCACTTTCAAATTTTTCCTCATTAGTGTATAGGAATGCCGGAGATTTCTGTGCATTAATTTTGAACACTGCTACTTTAGCAGATTCATTAATTAGCTCTAGTAGTTTTCTGGTAGCATCTTTAGGATTCTCTGTGTATAGTATGTCATCTGCAAACTGACAGCTTTACTTCTTCTTTTCCAATTAGGATTCCTTTTATTTCTTTTTCATCTATGATTGTTCTGACTTAAACATCCAAAACTATGTTGATTAATAGTGGTGAGAGTCAGCAACTTTCCCTTGTTCCTGATATTAGTGGAAATGGTTTCAGTCTTTCACCATTGAGGACGATGTTGGCTGAGGGTTTGTCATATATGGGCTTTATTATGTTGAGGAAAGTTGCCTCTGTGCCTACTTTCTAGAGGGTTTTTATCATAAATGGGTGTTGAATTTTGTCGAAAACTTCCTCTCCATCTATTGAGATGATCATATGATTTTTCTCCTTCAATTTGTTAATATGGTGTATCACATTGATTGATTTGTGTATATTGAGGAATCCTTACATTCCTGGGATAAACCCCACTTGATCATAGTGTGTGATCCTTTTAATGTGCTGTTGGATTCTGTTTGCTAGTATTTTGTTGAGGATTTTTGTATGGATGTTCATCAGTGATTTTGGCCTGTAGTTTTCTTTCTTTGTGATGTCTTTGTCTGGTTTTGGTATCAGAGTGATGGTGGCCTTGTAGAATGAGTTTGGGAGTGTTCCTCCCTCTGCTATATTTTGGAAGAGTTTGAAAAGTATAGCTGTTATTTCATTTCTTCTCTAAATATTTGATAGAATTCACCTGTGAAGCCACCTGGTCCTGGCCTTTTGTTTGTTGGAAGATTTTTAATCACAGTTTCAGTTTCAGTGCTTGTGATTGGTCTGTTCATATTTTCTACTTCTTCCTGGTTCACTCAGAAGGTTGTGCATTTCTAAGAATTTGTCCATTTCTTCCAGTTTGTCCATTTTATTGGCATATAGTTGCTTGTAGTAATCACATGATCCTTTGTATTTCTGCAATGTCAGTCGTTACTTCTCCTTTTTCATTTCTACTGATTTGAATCTTCTCCCTTTTTTCTTGATGAGTCTGGCTAATGGTTTATCAATTTTGTTTATGTTATCAAAGAACCAGCTTTTAGTTTTATTCATCTTTGCTATCGTTTCCTTCATTTCTTTCTGATCTGATCTTTATGTTTTCTTTCCTTCTGTGAACTTTGGGGTTTTTTTGTTCTTCTTTCTCTAATTGCTTTAGGTGTAAGGTTAGGTTGTTTATTTGAGACGTTTCTTATTTCATAATGTAGGATTGTACTGCTATAAACTTTCCTCTTAGAACTGCTTTTGCTGCATCCCATATGTTTTGGGTCCTCGTGTTTTCATTGTCATTTGTTTCTCGGTATTTTTTCATTTCCTCTTTGATTTCTTCCATGATCTCTTGGTTATTAAGTAGTGTGTTGTTTAGCCTCCAACTGTTCGTATTTTTTACAGATCTTTTCCTGTAATTGATATCTAGTCTCATAGCATTGTGGTCTGAAAAGATATTTGATATGATTTCAATTTTCTTAAATTTACCAAGGCTTGATTTGTGACCCAAGATATGATCTATCCTGGAGAATGTTCCATGAGCACTTGAGAAGAATGTGTATTCTATTGTTTTTGGATGGAATGTCCTATAAATATCAATTAAGTCTGTCTTGTTAATGTATCATTTAAAGCTTGTGTTTCCTTATTTATTTTCACTTTGGATGATCTGTCCATTAGTGCAAGAGGGGTGTTAAAGTCCCCTACTATGATTGTGTTACTGTTGATTTCCCCTTTTATGGCTGTTAGCATTTGCCTTATGTATTGAAGTGCCCGTATGTTGGGTGCATAAATATTTACATTTGTTATGTATTCTTCTTGGATGGATCCCTTGATCATTATGTAGTGTCCTTCTTTGTCTCTTTTAATAGTCTTTTTTTTTTTTTTTTTTTTTTTTTTTTTTGCGGTACATGGGCGTCTCACTGTTGTGGCCTCTCCCATTGTGGAACACAGGCTCCGGACCCACAGGCTCAGCAGCCATGACTCACGGGCCCAGCCACTCCGTGGCATGTGGGATCTTCCCAGACTGGGGCACGAACCCATATCCCCTGCATTGGCAGGTGGACTCTCAACCACTGTGCCACCAGGGAAGCCCAATAGTCTTTGTTTTAAAGTCTATTTTTTCTGATATGAGAATTGCTACTCCAGCTTTCTTTTGATTTCCATTTGCATGGAATATCTTTTTCCATCCCCTCACTTTCAGTCTGTATGTGTCCCTAGGTCCGAAGTGGGTCTCTTGTAGATAGCATATATATGAGTCTTGTTTTTGTATCCATTCGCCAGTGTATATCTTTTGGTTGGAGCATTTAGTCCATTTAACTTTAAGGTAGTTATTGATATGTACGTTCCTATTACCATTTTCTTTATTGTTTGGGCTTCATTATTGTAGGTCTTTTCCTTCTCTTGTGTTTCCTGCCTGTAGAAGTTCCTTTAGAATTTGTTGTAAAGCTGGTTTGGTGGTGCTGATTTTTCTTAGCTTTTGCCTGTGTGTAAAGCTTTTAATTTCTCTGTCAAATCTGAATGAGATCCTTGCTGGGTAGAGTAGTCTTGGTTGTAGGTTTTTCTCTTTCATCACTTAAAATATGTCCTGCCAGTCCCTTCTGGTTTGCAGTGTTTCTGCTGAAAGATCAGCTGTTAACCTTATGGGGATTCCCTTATGTGTTGCTTATTGTTTTTCCCTTGCTGCTTTTTTTTTTTTTTTTTTTTTTTGGTTTTTTTGTGGTACGCGGGCCTCTCACCGCCGCGGCCTCCCCCGCCGCGGAGCACAGGCTCCGGACGCACAGGCCCAGCGGCCATGGCTCACGGGCCCAGCCGCTCCGCGGCACGTGGGATCCTCCCGGACCGGGGCACGAACCCGCGCCCCCTGCATCGGCAGGCGGACTCCCAACCACTGCGCCACCAGGGAAGCCCTCCCTTGCTGCTTTTAATATTTGTTCTTTGTATTTCATTTTTGATAGTTTGATTAATATGTGTCTTGTCATGTTTCTCCTTGGGTTTATCCTGTATGGGACTCTCTGTGCTTCCTGGACTTTATTATCTATTTCCTTTCCCATATTAGAGAAGTTTTCAACTATAATCTCTTCAAATATTTTCTCAGTCCCTTACTTTTTCTCTTCTTCTTCTGGGACCCTTATCATTCAAATGTTGGTCCATTTAATGTTGTCCCAGAGGTCCCTGAGTCTGTCCTCAATTCTTTTCATTATTTTTTCTTTATTCTTCTCTGCAGCAGTTATTTCCACTATTTTATCTTCCAGGTCACTTATCTGTTCTTCTGCCTCAGTTATTCTGCCCTTGATTCCTTCTAGAGAATTTTCAATTTCATTTATTGTGTTTTTCATCGCTGTTTGTTTGCTCTTTTGTTCTTCTATGTCCTTGTTGAGCGTTTCTTGTATTTTCTTCTTTCTATTTCCAAGACTTTATATCGCCTTTACTATCATTATTCTGAATTATTTTTCAGATAGAGTGCCTAGTCCCTCCTCATTTGTTAGGTCTGGTGGGTTTTTACCTTGCTCCTTCATCTGCTGTGTGTTTCTCTGTCTTCTCGTTTTCCTTAACTTACTGTGTTTGGAGTCTCCTTTTTGTAGGCTGCATGTTCATAGTTCCCATTGTTTTTGGTGTCTGTCCCCAGTGGCTAAAATTGTTTCAGTGGATTGTGTAGGCTTCCTGGTGGAGGGGACTAGTGCCTGTGTTCTGGTGGATGAAGCTGGAATTTATCTTTCTGGTGGGCAAGTCCATGTCTGGTGGTGTGTTTTGGGGTGTCTGTGGCCTTATTATGATTTTAGGTAGCCTCTGTGCTAGTGGATGGGGTTGTGTTCCTGTCTTGCTAGTGTTTTGATAGTGTGTCCTGCACTGTAGCTTGCTGTTCGTTGAGTGGAGCTGGGTCTTGGCGTTGTGATGGAGATCTCTGGGAGATTTTCACCGTTTGATATTACGTGGAGCTGGGAGGTCTCTTGTGGACTAGTGTCCTGAACTTGGCTCTCCCACCTCAGTGGCACAGCCCTGATGCCTGGCTGGAGCACCAAGAGCCTGTCCTCCACATGGCTCAGAATAAAAGGGAGAAAAAAAAGAAAGAAAGAAGAAGTTAAAATAAAATAAAGTAAAATAAAATAAAGTTACTAAAATAAAAAATAATTTAAAAGAAAAAAAATTATCTTAAGTAATAAAAAAAGAAAAGAGACAGAACCTTAGGAGAGATGGGAAAAGTAAAGCTATACAGCCAAAATCACACACAGAAGCATACACATACACACTCACAGAAAGAGGAAAAGGGGAAAAAATATATATATTGTTGCTCCCAATGTCCATCTCCTCAATTTGGTATGATTCATTGTCTATTCAGGTATTCCACAGATGCAGGATACATCAGGTTTATTGTGGAGATTTAATCAGCTGCTCCTGAGGCTGCTGGGAGATATTTCCCTTTCTGTCCTTTGTTTGCACAGCTCCTGGGGTTCAGCTTTGGATTTGGACCCGCTTTTACATTTAGGTTGCCTGAGGGCATCTGTTCTTCGCTCAAAGAGGACGGGGTTAAAGGAGCAGCTCATTTGGGGGCTCTGGCTCACTCAGGCCATGGAGAGGGAGGGGTACCAATGCGGGACGAGCCTGTGGAGGCAGAGGCCAGCATGACGTTGCAGCAGCCTGAGGCATGCTGTGTGTTCTCTTGGGGAAGTTGTCCCTGGATCACGGGACCCTGGCAGTGGCGGGCTGCACAGGCTCCCGGGAGGGGCGGTGTGGATAGTGACCTGTGCGCGCACACAGGCTTCTTGGTGGCGGCAGCAGCAGCCTTAGCATCTCATGCCCATCTCTGGGGTCCACGCTGATAGCCATGCCTCGCGCCCCTCTTTGTTGCTCCTTTATGCGGTGCGCTTAATCCCTTCTCCTCACGCACCAGGAGACAAAGAGGCAAGAAAAAGTCTCTTGTCTCTTTGGCAGCTCCAGACTTTTTCCTGGACTCCCTGCCGGCTAGCTGTGGCTCACTAGCCCCCTTCAGGCTGTGTTCACGCCGCCAACCCCAGTCCTCTCCCTGCAATCCGACCGAAGCCCGAGCCTCAGCTCCCAGCCCCCTCCTTCCCCTGCGGGTGAGCAGAGAAGCCTCTCGGGCTGGTGAGTGCCAGTCAGCACCGATCCTCTGTGGGGGAATCTCTCTGCTTTGCCCTCCGCACCCTGTTACTGTGCTCTCCTCCGTGGCTCCGAAGCTCCCCCCTCAGCCACCCGTAGTCTCCCCCTGCGAAGGGGCTTCCTAGTGTGTGGAAACCTTTCCTCCTTCATAGCTCCCTCCCACTGGTGCTGGTCCCGTCCCTATTTTTTTCTCTGTTTTTTCTGTTTTCTTTTGCCCTACCCAGGTACATGGGGACTTTCTTGCCTTTTGGGAGGTCTGAGGTCTTCTGCCAGCATTCAGTAGGTGGTCTGTAGAGTTGTTCCACATGTAGATGTATTTCTGATGTATTTGTGGGGAGGAAGGTGATCTCCGCGTCTTACTCTTCCCCCATCTTGAAGCTCCTCCTCTGGTTCTTTATTCTATTTTCTGTTTCTCTGTTGAAGGTCTCACTGTTTTCACCCATTCTTTTCCCAAGTTCATGAGTTTTTTTTTCCATTATTCTGAACTCAGGTCGATTACTTATCTCTATTCTGTTTAGTTCTTTTTCTGAAGTTTTGTCTTATTCTTTTATTTGGAATACATTCCTTTCTTCTCACTTTTGCCTGACTTTGTTTTTGTTTGTATATATTAGGTTAATCAGCTATGTTTCATAGTCTTAAAGTGGCCTTACATGAAAGATTTCCTGTGAGGCCCACGAGAGCAATTTCAGATTGTCACCAGAGCCCGGTGCTCTGTTGGTGTCCCCTGTGTCAGGTGTGTGTACCTTCCTGTTGTGGTGGTGCTGTGGTTGCTGTGGTGTGCTTTGTGTTGGGGCTGGTCCCCTGGCTGGATGCCTATGGGGTCTGACCCTGGCTGCTGTGTGTGAGCTGGTGGGTAAGGCTGGTCCTCTTGGATGAGGACTACTTCGTGTGGGGGGGGCTAGAATCAGCTGAATCTGCCTGCTGGGTGTGGTTGGGTGGGAGCCACTTTGAAGGGGTACCAGCCTGGGCAGGCCAATTGGGCAGGGCAGACCTGCATGGGTACGCTGGGGCAAGGTGAGTGGTGTTAGCAAGGTAGATGGTGAATGTCAGAAATGGCACCCAATAGCACTTGGCCATCTAGA
Source organism: Kogia breviceps (assembly GCF_026419965.1). Taxonomy (NCBI): domain Eukaryota; kingdom Metazoa; phylum Chordata; class Mammalia; order Artiodactyla; family Physeteridae; genus Kogia; species Kogia breviceps. The sequence goes on from NC_081313.1 coordinate 96,114,204, forward strand.
TAGAAGAAGAAATTTAAGAAGAGCAGAAATTAGTGCTTGCCAGTGCTTCAGTCCTTGGAGTAAGTTCCAACAGATCTCTGCTACTTCTTCATTCACACTAAAGTTAGCAAAATGAATCCCCCTTCGTGTACAGAGGGACTTTTCAAACTGTTGCCTCTGCACTGAGACTAAAAGTGAATGAGTTTGTGCCTGAGCCCTTGAAGAGCAATCCTCAATTTCCTACAGCCCACTGATTCTCCTGGATATGAGCCCTGCTTCTGGTTTTCAAAGCCCGATGTTATGGAGCTTGTCTTCCCAAAGCAAGTCCCCCAGGCTGGGGAGTCCAGCAAGGGGCTTGTATTCCTCACTCCTTAGGGAGGACCTTTACCTTTGTAATATTCCCTCCCGCTTTTTGGTCACTGTACTGGGGGTGTGCGTCCTGGTTAGATCACATCTCTGCCCCTCTTATGCATCTCAGTGTGCTTTTTTCTTTATATCCTTTGTTGTAGACGAGCTGTTCTGCTAGTCTTCAGGTCATTCTTGGAGACGGTTGTTCTATATGTAGTTGTAGTTTTGATGTGTCTAAGGGAGGAGGTGAGCTCAGGATCTTCCTACTCCACCATTTGAGTGTAGATGATTTGAAGATCTCATTTCTTCTCGTTTGTTGTGAAGAAAGTTATTTTAGTAAAATAGGTATAAATTCTAAGACATGGGTCAAAAATACATAGTGCAAAAGTCCTTTGAGTGAAGGTCACTTGTGTATTTTCCTTTGGCTTGTCCCGTCTCTGGTAGAACAACAGAACCCTTGTTCTCTGTAAAAAGGCTGGATCATATGTGTTGTACCTGACAGTGCTAAAAGTTTGAGGGTTGGCAGGGGAAGGGAGAGGGGGAAGGGAGAAAGAGGAAAGTAGGGTGCAAAGTATCCCTGCCTCCAAAGCCTCACTGACTGCAGGTCTGAGCAGCCTCTGTATTCCTCCTTCTAATACAATAATACTCAGCCAGATGTTCTTAAGACCCAGTTATTTTCTTTAATATCTCTGACATCATCTCGTCCCCATCCTAGTGGAAAGCAATCTTGGCCCAAGTGGAAGCCTTTTGTCTTCTGCATCTGTGCTCTATCCTGAATACCACCGCGGTCAGTCTATTCCTATTGCCTGGGGATTAAGATATACCCTTCAAAATTTGCACAGGGAGGTAGTTGAGGCTCCTAGTGGGCGTAAAAGGAATTTTGTTCACGAGAATTCCCAGTTGCCCACAATTTCAAATGGCAACATGTGGTTAAATTAGCCTTTGCTAGGTTTAAAAACATAACAAGAAAACTTTACACCAGAAGCCACAAAGATCTCATCTGCTATCACAGGACTATTCATTTTGAGTAACAGTAGGAGGGGCACCACCCGCCAGTCCCTCTAAGAGGAGGCAGCAGTCAGGAGCAAGTAGAGAGGAAAATGGAAACTGCATCCTGTTTGATAGCAACATGTTTCTTTTGAATCCAGACACACTACTTATAAAACTCAAGGAATCTGTTTGTTCGGTTTTTTTATACTATATTACATTTTTTAAACATTTTTCTATTTGATTTATTAGAAGGCTTCAGATAAATTTCTGTCTGTAGTAAGCAGGGGCCTGGAAATGCCTGCTTCCATGATCCATCTCTCCATGCTTGGCAAGTCTGATACTGGATTTCTGCTTGTATTTGAGATGGGTGATTACACAGCTGAAGGAGGTAGCTGCAAGAGCTGCAGATGGTCAGGTAGCAGAGCTGGTCATGCAGGGATGTGTGCATTTTAGTTATGGGGACACTGCTTGTGTTTCTCTTTTTATTCTTCATGGCCGTTCTTTTCTGAGTCTAACAAAAAAGAACTATTTCTAAACTCTATTTAGGGCAGTTAGAATGTGAAATCAGACTCCCCTGAGGAAGAATCAGACATAGCAGACAGTGTGAACTATAAGCCCTACCACAGGCTTAGACAGAAAAAGATCAAATATCTCTGACATATGGTGGGAGGATTTTCAGGTCCTGATATTAGAAGTGCTAGCAAGGGGGGATGTCCCTTGCAAAAAAGTGGGGAAAGCTGTGGAAAATAGTTTTTTGGTTGTAGGTAATTTGCCATACATGTTTCTGAGCTTCAAAAGCCTCCTTTGTCAAGTATGTTACCAATAACACAGTATTTGATTTAGATCCGTAGGAAAAGAGAAAAAGTCAGAAATCACATTAACAATTAGGTTGTGCTTTCAAAAAAATTCAAGGTAAAGTACAAGTTAATGTAAATGTGAGTGAAACAGAAATTATTCAGGGTAATGCATATGATAGATGGCTATAGCTTGTTAAAGCCATGCACCTAGAATTAGTAGTAGACTGGCTGCAAAGTCAGCCCTAATGGATAGATTTTAGGGTGCTTTAAAAACACACTATCTGCACATAATACATTATGATTTATGATGACTCTGTGGCCCCAATTAGGTAGAGAGTTAAAACTAATAAAAATTACTGCAGCATTAAGACAGAGGACCTACACTGTAGGTTTATTCTATTAAACTGCGTTGTCAAGTTGTCAAGGAATCTCAGAATTGTTTTTCTCAAAGAAGTTTCTTAAGAACCCAGGCATACATCTTCAATTAGCTTTGATTTTTCTTGTTGTTTTTCTTATTTCGTTTCTTGATTAGTTAGACTGGGATGAAATATACAAAAAATAAAGATCTAGGATTTTTTGTAATTTTTCTTAAAATTCTTGACATATTAGAGACACTGAATTAAAACTACTAATCTGGAAATTTTTTTTTGTGTGTGTGGTATGCGGGCCTCTCACTGTTGTGGCCTCTCCCGTTGCGGAGCACAGGCTCCGGACGCGCAGGCTCAGCGGCTATGGCTCACGGGCCCCGCCGCTCCGCGGTATGTGGGATCTTCCCGAACTGGGGCACGAACCCGTGTCCCCTGCATCGGCAGGCAGACTCTCAACCACGGCGCCACCAGGGAAGCCCCTGGAAAATTGTTTTTTAAAATAATAATTGAACAAAAATAAATACCAAACTAAAAAAATGTTTAAAACCAAATACTCTATTTTAATTTATAGGAACTGATTATTGTAATACATATGGTGCACTGCAATTACTTGTTTGCTAAAGTAAGGCAAAGCCTTATAAAATATTTTACGAGTAAATTATCATAATGTTTTAGCTAGGCCTCTGATTTATGTTGAGGATAGTAGAACAAATGTTTCCTATTCTTTGCAGTTCCGTGGAATCTCTAATCTTTAATTAAAACATGGTTTTCCTCTCATTCAATCTCCCTGTTCATGATAAATTCTCATAATGAATCATTCTTTTCCCTTTTGTTAGATCTCCTTTTTACTCCAATTCATGTTTTTTCACCTAGTTTGTCTATTGTCCTGAGGCCCTGCTGATCTCATGTTGTCTTTTATCAAAACTCACTCATGTTAGTGATGGAACAGATCATCTTTCAACCTAATGTAACCTGAAGGCAGCACCTGGACAGTTTTCTAGGTCTTGATCCATCTAGGGATCATATCTTGGAATGGTGCTCACGAGTGATACTTAAAAGATTTAATAGCCAATTCCACAAAGGCTCTGAACAATCAGAAAGGAAAAAACCCATTAGTGCCAAAGCACAGTTCTGAAGGTTCCCTAATGAGGCAGATATGAACGCTGGAGTTGCTAGATTGATCGTGGCCTGTGAGCTTCCTGGGACAAAGTCTAGGCTAGCCAGGTCGGGGCGTTCAAAGCCACAGATATTTACCCATCTGGACAAGAGACTTTCGTTACTTTAACAACCGATATGGCCATGTCGGTGTGTGCCAGCTCTTGTCATTGCTAAGGTTGCCTCTAAGGATAACTAGCATCTCTATCTGATGTAACTTGAGTAGGTATGATTTGTTTTTATCCGGGGCAAAAATGAGCAGGACCACACAAAAGTTTACTTAAGTTTGCCAAAGTTGACTTCATGCCCCTCTAATAATTGTAATATGAGGAAGATTAAGCAACCAGTACATGTGACTCCTCTGAACAGAAATTTTTATATATATATGTGTGTGTGTATATATATATATATATATATATGTTTTATGCCTAGTTCCTTCAACACAGAAAACGAAGAAAGAATCTGCTTGTTAATCTGCTTGTTATTTCAGTTAATCTGATAGTATCAGAATTAAGATTTCCTCCTACATAATGTATAACTGACCTCCTTTGTGAAAATTCCCTTACATACCTAGAGTTCATACACTTATTATTGTTTATTCATTTATTTAATCTTTCAGTATGTAAAAATGAATCTCTTATGTCCATAGTATAACTGACATATAAAATTGGCCCTCCCATCTGCTGTCTGACTGTCTCAGTATGAAATTGTAACCATCTTCTTTTCCCTTCAAGGGAAAACTAGGCTTGGCTAAATAAGGACAAAATGTATATTTTTTGTTTCATTTTATAGAAGAATTATAAAATATTAAAAGGCAATTCTTTAGTATCATACATTTTGTCTAGTTTCCATAGACATTTCTCTACCAGCTTCCTGAGTCATGAGCTATCAGAAAGAATCAGCCCTCCAAGCTGTTGCTTACAGTCTATGACTCAGTGGCTGGAAATTTGGGCTCCCATTTTCTAGAGGTGGATAGAAGAGAAAGGTGTTTTTGGCCAAGAAAAAGCTAGCAAAACAACTGACTGGAGGTAACCCAGTAATCAATGAGCTGTAACCCTAGGCCAAGCATCCTGGACTATTTGTAGCCTGTGATCCTGAAGCAGCAGACCATTATGCAGTTTTTCCACTGGTGCCAGAATCATTGCATTTTGTTCATTTATGCATGTATTAATTCAACATATTTTTATTGAGTATGTGCTGTGTGTGTTGTACTCTGTTGAACTTTAAAGAGGCAAAGTAAGGAAACATTTCTTGCTTTCACGTTGTTTCTAGATTGGAGGAGTACTTCTATTAAAACTACATTTAGGAGACTCAGGTTTGGGAAACCATATGCATAGAACTGGTAGCTGAAGCTATGGGACTAGATGAGGTTACTCTCATTTAATTGTTTACTAAGTACTAACAAGTAGGTAGGGGGCAGAGTCAGACATAGTAAAAAAGAAAAACAAAACAGAATTTCAAACATATTATATTGTAAATAACCATTTCCATGTCTCTATTTCACTCACTAGACTGGGAGCTCCTTGATGGAAAGATAATGTCTTATTCATTTGTGTACCTAAGATGCTTTTTTAGCACAAATCCTGGTATCTACATGCTCATTAAATATGTAGAAATAAATTCATGAATAAATCTAGGAATCCTGGATTCTGAATGATATAAGGAAGCTTAACATCATAGTTGAATGTGTGGTTGCACCCCCATACTTTCTAGATAAGGAACATAAGAGAGAGATGGAGATGCTAGGTATTTATGTATACTTTGATTAATTAATTTCATCAATGACAGGATAGACTATTGTGCCAGAGCCTTTGAGATTAGTAATCACCACAAGTTTAGAAATGATAACATTGTCTTGAGACTCAATTGGTGCCAAGTCCTCTGAAATTCTGAAGGACATTTCTCTTCCATAGGGATATGGAAGTTTCTGTTGACATTGTAAAGTTACTAAAAAAAAAAGGTCAGACCTACCCCAGATGATCTCTTGATCTCTATGTGGTCTGTTGAGTCTAGAGGTCTAGAGGTTCCTTTGTGGTGATAACATTCTCTTGGGTGGACTGGGGATTCTGTCTCTGTATCGCCAATGTAGCACTAATTAATAATACGTGAAGAAAAGAAATCATCAGTAACCTTGGTTCCCTCAGAAACATCAAGTCCTCTTTCTTAGACTTATAACTGACCTTGAAACCACCCAAATTCCTCTGAAATGACTGGATGATATGCCCAGCCTCCTTTTCTTTCAACTATGTAACATACAGTTTTAGATTAAAAACTGATTCCCATAAAAGGTGTCAGCCTTCATTTTGACTGCCATTTACTGAGACCTTGTTCTTTGCCCACCACTGTAACAAGCTGTACCTATACAATCAAACTTAATCCTTAAAATACCCTTAAAAGATGACTACTATAGAGCTCTTTTTCCAGATTAAGGGAAAAAAAAAAAAACTCAGGAAATTCCTCTATATCACCAAGGTACCAGTAAGTGGCAAACTGGAATTAATTTGGATTTTTCTGATTCCAAAATCTGTTCTGTTATTTATTGCCCCTGTGGATAACATTTATCTTCCTTTCTTGCATGTAAAGGAAAGCATGGGACAGTTCTCATTAAGAAAACTGCCATTTCAGGGTGTTCTTTCTTCCTCGTAATTTTGCAGAGGGAATGCAAAAATTATGATCTGGTTAGTCTGTCCTTGATATCGGGAAATTTGGTACATCTTGGGTAACATACATGTGCACTAAATACAATCCACTGAATGAAAGGCCAAGTGTTTGGAAGAGAAGCGGGTTGAGAAGTCTGTTGGCACTCTTTGAGGCATTCAGATGGAGATATATGTCAGCAATTGTGTAACAGACATGCACTGGACCAGGTGTCAGAAAATGCAGGCTCTCATCCCAGGTCTCTAACATACTAGCTTTGTCATCTAGAAATACATCACTTATCTAGGTCTCTTGTGCCTCGGTGAGAATGATATAAGAAATGAGTATGAACATGCTTTGTAAGTGCTAAAGCACAATACAGATAAATGTTTTAGGAGTTTTGCTATCTCAGAAGTATCTGAGCATCAAATGTATTGAATTCCTCCTCAAGCACATCAGGCCTCCCTTCTGAAGAAGGGAGCCCTTTGGGGAGATGAGGGTTGTCCTCACCACCTCCTTCTCCTTCACCCATTACAGCTAACCCACCCAAAGTCTGGTCAACTTTACATCCTAAATACCTCAAATCACCCACTTCTCTCCATCTGTACAACCTGTCCCTAATTCAGTCTACAAGTATCTTATACCTGGACCTCTATAATAAGCCTTCTAAATAGTATCCCTGCAACCATTTATTGTTCTTTCCAACCCATTTTTCTAACTGCAGCCAGAGTGCATATTTCCTAAGGCAAAACCACTTGCATGACTTGCTTGGATCGCTCAATGCTTGCTTATCACACTTAGCATCTTTTAAATATACTGACATCATCTGTAAGCCCTGTAGGACCTCACCCCTGCCTTCTCAGTCCCAGGCTGCTCCGCTTGTCCCTTGGCCCTTGGCAGTCTTCGTTCTTGAATATGCCATGTTTCCTTCCAACACAGGGCTTTCAGCCATGTGGTTAATCTTGTCCTGGAATGCCCTTCTTGCCCATCTTTGCTAGTTAACTCGTTCATCCTTTGGATTCCAGCTCAACGTTTCTTTTCTAAAAATTCAGGGTTTTAATGATAAAAATGACTATAGGTAACATTTATTTAGCATTTACTGTGTCTCAGCATTCTGCTAAGCACTTTAGAGGCAGGTACTGTTATTTTCCCAGTTCATTAATGAGGATGGTTTGATGACTTGCTCAAGGTCACACAGCTAGTCAGAGATGGCACCATGTTGGGTATTTATTGGAAGGGTATTGGACTATTCACAGAATTCATCAGAAGCTGGGGGAAGGAGGCTGGAAGCATAGTTGAGCCATTCTGTGTAGCAGAAAAACATACCCAAGGTCAGGCTGCAGGAAAAATTAAGTGCCACACTGGGCTTTGCTGCCCTAGGGCATGGTCTGTCCTCATGGCTGACTTCTCTGCTCTGTTGCCCTTGATGTGACTGTTTTCCGTATTAGTATCATACTCTCAAGTTCCTCAGTCCTGAACAAGAGCACCATATTGGTTGATTCTAAGTCATGTGTCTGTGCCATAGCTGTCAGGGATGAGTAGGGGTCAAAACTCTGTCTCCTTCCAAGACTCCAGAAATGGGGGGTTGCCCCCAAATCAGAAGGGAGTCTAAAATAGGTAGCTAAAATTGCACCCATATCCAGTACTTTAATACACCTCTGTGTCACTTGACTTGTGCCAAATGCCTATAGACACATGTACTGTTGCAGTGCCAATATGTAGTTGAATATTGTAATATACTGAGTGTACCCAACAAGCCACACTTCACAGTGCTGCTCTCCAAGGGCATCAGAGAGCATGCTGTTGTTAACTTCAAAGACCTCCAGCAGTAGAAGAAAACTGGACAGGCAAATTAAGAACCACCAAGGCCTGAGGTTAAGTGGCCAAGGCCTGGTCCTCAACAGTGTGGCATAGTGTGAAAAATGAGCTGGAGTCAGATATGTTTGCACATTTCTTTTTGAAGTTACACCTGGTCTTCATGTGGACTTCCTGTGTGGAAGGTCACTGCAGGGAAATTGCCTACTGAGCTGGAGTAATCAAGAGCTGACTTCATGGTAGAATGGAGGCTTTACAGTAAGGGAAAGTGCAGAAGCAAAGAGGACCACTGAGAAAAAACCTAGAGGCAGTTAGGCCCGAGTTGTCTTAAGAGATTCATGCATAGGCAAATTTAATCCTGATGGAGAACAAAAGTATTTTCCCATGAAAAGGGATACAGAGGAGACTGTGACCCTGAGAACCTTCTTTGTCAGTCTGTTAAAATTTGAAATGAAGCAAACTGGCTTAAAAATAGTAATCAGTGATCCTCAGAAATAGTACCATCTTTTGCTAATCCAGTCTCGTAAATAAGATTCCCAACTCAGAGATAAAGTGAACTGGTTCTGAGCATAGGCTGTTTGTCCTTTTTTGTCATGACAAGGAGACTGTGACTTAGCTCCCTTGCTACCCCACCAGAAAACAAACAAAAACCCCACCAAAACCCCCCCCAAAACAAGAAACCTCTTGAGATCAAGAAAATAATAGCAATAGAAACGGCTGTTTGCTGACACACGACTCCAATTGTACTTTAAAAATCTCCTAAATTCTTTACTTCTCTTTGACAATGTTTTAAATGAAGACTTTGGTTACACCCAGGATGTGCTATCTAGGCAAAATCTGGCATCTAGTAAGCCTGGACTTGCTTGAATATACACATTCTTCATTTTTACACTTTTATCTTTTCCTTCCTTTAGCCAGCTCATCACCCTTCATGTTATGGCCAGGGTACACAGTGTAGTGGATGAGAAGAAACTAGGAAAAATAATATTTTTGATCTGTAATTAGGTTAATAATAATATTGATTTAACATTTATGTTACTTTTGACTGCCACAGTAAGAGCCAAGTGCCACTACAATATCTAATTTAGAGGTGAGGAAATTGAGGAGTGGAGACTTAGGTAACTTGGTTTATGCAATTTCTTGAAGCAGCTTGACCCAGGTGGTAGATGTTCAGCGTTCTGAGGGAATCTTAATGGAAGGTGTGTGCTGTTTCTGTCCTGTCAATTTCCCATTGGTTTTGGAGGAAATTTTGATTTGGGAAAAAACCAATGCTTAGTTTGAGGAACAGCTGTTTCCACTCCCAGCAACTCTCACTTTGCTTGTGAGGGTGTAAGTGACTGTGTGTGGTGGGAAAGGAATTAGGAGATCTGCCCTAATCCCACCCCTTCTCCTCCCTATGGATGTGAACTTGAGCAAATCGGATAACCACTCTGGTTTGCAAGTTTCTTACCTGCAAAGAGAGGGTAAGGGAACTAACATCAGTATGAGTGGTGTTAACAAAATCAAAGCACACAGAAGCTGAAGACAAAGACAATGAGAGATCTTGAAATCACGTAACAAGAATGTGGGTTAAAGAAATTGGGAAAGGTTAAAGTGGAGAAGAGAATAAGAAAGGAAGCATGAGCGATGCCTCCAAATATTTGAAAGTAGAAGAGGGATTAAAAGTTCTGCATGTATAAGAGGGAAAAAATGTATATAATGGGACAAAAATGTACAAGAGCAGACTTCAACTCAATAAAATAACTGAATGATTAGGGCTGTTCAGATAGGAGGTTGAATGCTCAAAATGCCAACTTTTCTAATCCTTAGTGAGGTAGGAACCAGAAAGGATGAATTCCTACAATGGATAAAACATTTTATGAGGTCAATGATTCTCAACTGGGGGTAATTTTGTCCCATGGGACATTTGGCGATGCTTAGGAACATTTTTAGATGGCACAACTTTGACACTGGGGACATATGTGGGTGGAATCCCTGGATGCTGCTGGCAAACATCCTACACAACAGCCTCCCACAACAAAGAATTCAAAGAATTATCCAGCCCCAAATAAACTACTGTTGAGAAACTCCAGACTAGGTGAACTCCAAAGTTACTTCCAAAAATTAAACTCAACGATTGTACGTTTTCCACAAGATGTTCAAAGATGAACATTTTAATATCATAATTTACACCTAAACAATTTTAAAGAAGCTCCACAAACTTAGATTTTTAACTTTAACTTATCTGTTGCCCACTGATACTAGTTCTGTCCACATCCAAGTATGTTGAAAACAACTCTTGGTAACATGTTGAACAGTATTTGTATGTGTCATTCTCATGCATGACTCTTGATCTATTTGTGACTTCTTAAGTTCCCATTTACACTTTTTTATTTTTTAATTTTGATTTATTTATTTATTTTCTACAGCCTCCCTCCTTTCTTCAAGTGTTTCCGTATTTACCATGCCTATGTTTCATCCTGGAGCACTTCCCATCATGGTCATTCTTTAATCTTCATTATGATGTGGAGATGCAGTGAGGCTAGGAGTGCAGACACCTACTTCTGTGGCTGGTGAGTATGACTAATCTGCCTCTGGGCAAGTTACCCAACGTTCATGGCCATCTATGAAATAACATCGTAAGTTGTTCCTATCTCAAGATCCTACAGGGAACAAGAAGAAAAACATTTACTGAACATTTACAACATGAAAAGCACTTCATTTGTTTAATCTTTTAATCCTCATAACAAACCTGTGAGACTGGTATTACTGCACCCATTTTTAATTAACGAGGAAGCATGCTCAAAGGGATTATGCAAGTTGCCCTATAGCACAGGGTTAAACACTGTTGAGCTTTGATCTGAAGAAAGACAGTTCAAGCTTTCTCTCTTCTAAGAAATCTTTCTTGATCCCGTAGTCTACCTCAAATTCCCATCGTGATGCTCTTTCGGCACTTACTACGTTAAATGGAAAATAACTGTATATAGTCTGATAATCCTGAGAATGCCATTTCCAGAGGGGAAGTGACCATGCTTTACTCTTCTTTTTCTCTCCAGCACCGGAAGTAGTGACCAGTACATAGTTGACATACTAACTTTTTTTTTTTTTTGGTTGAACTGAACCCATTATGTCATTCTTCAAATTAATGTTGGCTGAGATAAATATGTCAATTCAATATGCTGTGATGATCCTATTAATATAATATTTTCAACATTTCCTACTCTCAAGCTGATACCTGTCCCTTGAAAAATATGTGTTTTTAGTTAATTATCCTTTTCATCTCCTAAATCAGCCTTTTCTCCACTCACTATTTATATTCTCTTTCTTTATTTGGAATGTTACTGTCAGATGTCTCTCATTCCCTTCACATAGTTCTTTTTTTATCCTTTCAATAGACAAGCAACCCCCGGGATGGGAGAGGAAACTTGGCTCACAGAAGCCTCTGCCCTCCAAGGTTTCTTATATCTGTGGGTATCTTCATGGCTGCATCTATTGTTACCTTTCCTTCTTAGCTTACTTTTTATGCTTAAAAATCTTGTAGAAAAGAAGCAAAATGTGATGTGTGAATACTCAATTTAAGCTAGGGCTGGGTGAGTCCACTGGTTAATTGAGGGCCTAAGCTTCAACCCCTTTCCTGTCTTTCTTCTCTATTTAAAGGCAGAAATTTAACATAAAGATATGCTGACCTTGAACCTCAAGAAGGTGACCTAGCTTTTGCAACACACACAGAGACTGAAAGATCATATTGCTGTTTTTCTGACTTTCAAATGATAAAAGCACCATTCTGGGGATTACCTTTCTAGATGGTATGTTAAGTAGCAGTAACTGAACAAAAAAACCAAACTGATAAGCTTTTATAATGGGGAAAAAATAAAGCCCAGGATATCTGTAATCCAGTAATTGTGAGGGTCTTAATTCCCAAGACTTCTGCGTGCTAAGAAGTGTCTTTTTCAACCCTTCTAGGTGGTTACAATGAGCCTCATTAACTTTATGAACAAATGCTTCACCTCTGACCTGGAACAAAAAGACCTCCTAAGGCTCTTCTCGTTTACTAATCTGAATTTTAATAAATTAGAACAAGGGATGTTTACCTGTAAAAAAATACAAAATTCAGGGGGGAAAATTATACACCCCTATAGATAATAAACAATCACAGATAATCTGGAAAGCTACTGACCTCAGGAAAAAGAGAGATTTTGACCCTACTACCTGTGTCTACTCAATTTAGAAACAACTTGAGTGATAATTGACTAAAGTAAGGTGGCCTTGCAAGCTATTGGGTTCAAAAGAATTCCGTGGTACAGGAGGAGGCTGTAATAACCTGAAAGGGAATAAATCTGTCGATCTCAGTTAAAACCAGACCAAACCTGGACGAGTATACAGTTAATTTTACTTACTGTTATAATTTCCCCTAGGGGGTACACTATCTCTGCCTGACTAACCGTAATAGGGCCCCAGCTCTCTGACATTACAGGCAACAACATAGCTACTAGATGTGAGTGAAAATATTCAAGCTGATCACTATGAATCCTAAGAAACATTAGCTGTTAACCAAAATGTCGATTCCCCTTAAGTTATAATTGTTTCGGCTCATCTTAATATTTTGAAATATACTTAAAATTATATTCCAGTTCCCTCAAATATTTTATTTTATCATTCTTTTCATCCAAAGACATTGGTCCTTTTGAGAAAACAACTAATACTTTATTGTCAAATTGCTAATTCCCATTTATGATCTATAGTAAGAAGAATTCTACACAATGATAGAAAATGCTTTCTTCAAAGAAATAGTCACCCTAAGTACAACAAACATTTCTTATGATTAGTTCATTTGTTCTTTCAACAAAACCTCTGACTGGTGTTTATATGACTCAGGATCTTTTTCATTAGTTGGTTGGTTTGTTTACTTGTTCAGAATAGCCAGGAGTTCAATTCTGCCTTTACAGTGAATAATGTGACTTTTGTTTAGACTTAAAAAAATATATGATGAGTGACAAATTTATAAAAATTAGTTGATATGCAGGAAATAGATATACTTCAGTCCTCATTTATTTAGCCTTGGTGTCAAAATGATCAAAAATGAATAACAATGTGGTAAGATATATGGACAAAACTAATCGTTTGACTGCTCCTGCAGACGTGATGTCATTCTAGGCCAGGCCTCCTTCAATTATAACATCAAGCTTAGCTTTTTCTACCTCTCAACACTGCCCTGAAACACCCCGGGAAATGGAATGCTATGTAGCTTGATCATTCATATCTGTGAATCCTTCAGTCCCTTTTCTCTGGAAAGCACCTATGCTGCTGCTCTATTTTAGTTTTTACTATACTATAGTTTTGAAATAGCAACATGATCACAGGCCATATGTGAAGTAAAGAAAGAATTTATTATTCAGTTTGTCAGTCCCTATTTTTAAAGGGTTTATAGCATGTCGGAAATTCTGGCAACAGCCTCTTGTATAATTATTTGCCTCATTCTTCAGAGCTAATGGGATGAGTTTGAGGCCAGAGTGAGATTGTTTATGAAAAATATTTCCTCCCCTGGTGCTCTGTCAGAATCTGTCTGTCTCATCAGGGTAATTGTCAGAGTAATTTTTATCAGGTCTTTCATAAAAAGGGGAAAATATTAGCAATATGGAGGAATCAACCAGAACCTAATCAGCTTAGGATACATGGATATCTCATTTTTATTGTTGGGGAGAGGAATATGAGAAACAAGTGAGGATGAGAAGAAAAATATAATTTTTTATCTAATTTCTTTTAAAATTGTACAATGAATTGATGCCAGTAATACGGTAGTTGGGAATCTTATGTAATTGAACTGAATTATGACTTCACTAATCCCATTCTATAAGACAAAATCCTATTTTGGATGAACATTCTTGCTTGCTTTCTTCCAGATCACTCATCTCATTCTTAGAGGCCATTGTTTATAATAAAGTTGAAACAATTTTATGAAGCTAATTTCTTAAATCAAACTCATCCTCTTCCTTGGGTCTCTTTTGTGATTTCCCTTTGATAGTAAATATAATCAGAGCTTCAAAGAGTAGCCTTGGGAAGAGAGAAAATTATCTAGGAAAATGTGTAGTATAAACTAGGGAAGTCATCAGACCTCACAGTCAATTAAGTTTGAGATACAAAATTGAGGGTCAAAATCGCTTCCTCCTGTGGTTGGTCCTAAACTAAGCATACATCTCTCCCTAACAAAGTTAAATTATTTAAAAATGCTATTGAAAAGTCTATAAAATAAGTTAAAGGTTTTACTGCCACAGTTGAGCCTTTGTCCTACTCTTGCATTTTCTATCTGCACAGAGGTACTCATCACCTAACATCTTTCTCAACCTCCGCCAGCCCAAGTGCCAGGTATTTGTGGTTTCTTGTAATCCTCTTCTGTCTTCCCTCTTGTGAGAGAAAACTCCACTTTCCTTCCTAATGAGCTTCTGGTTTCCTCAAAGCATCCATCCTGTCTGGCTGCACCTTAGCTCTGGGAGTCAGTCTTAAACTATCCCTCTGTGCCCTTTTTGCCTTGGAATCACCTCCCCTGCCATGGACCATGGTTAGATGGAGTTCCTGAGAATGCTGCTGCTTTCTGCTCGAGGGAGGTTACAGCAAGGGACCCAGGGCCCTGGCTATCAGAACTGGGCTTGACTGCTGAGCTGAGCTCTGGCTCTACTCACGATAGGAATGGACTTGAAACCTCACCTAACAACCCTACCAATGATGCCTTGTTCTAGATGAAGTTCTTTTTCTGCTGCAAATGATGATAGTATTGGTAGACTCTGTCTCTCGGAGTCTTGGGGTCTCTTTGCGTGTGTATGTGTGTGTACCTGACAGTAGTTGTGTGTATATAAGACAGTCTGTGTGTGCGTGTGTGTGCACATACGTGTGCATCCACGAACACAAGAGAGGAAGAGAGAGAATCACTCTTTCCTAGTCGCCTGTCATCATATGGGTTGTGCCCTTCAGGGTTATAACAATTCTATTTCACTTTACTTGGAATTTATATTTGGTGTTTTCAGGGATCCAAAGATGGTCACTAGCTGACTGACTCCTGTGTAGAACAGGTGGAGTCCATACATGGAGTTCTTCCTGATTCATAGGCTTTGTGGATTGCAGCCGCCAACCTAAATCACATGCATTTTGTGTTTTAGTAGCACTAGACCAGTGCTACTAAAAGTGTGGTCCATGGTCTGTGAATTGAGATTACAGTTTAATAATGAGGTGAAGATCTTAGACCATGTAAACCAATACACTGCTTCCTGCATTGAAAAAGTTTTATTATGAAAAAAAAAAAGTCAGTTAAACTGAACAAAATGCTTAGTGATATAGTTGACTCACCTTCTGGCACAAGCTCCTTGTAATATCAGGGACTGGTAACAAAGAGTTCCAGGGCCAGCCCTTTGTGTAGCGCTCTTCTGAGAGAACATTCTTACAGCTTAAAAGTCTTTTATCTACTAAGGGAAGCTGGGCCAGTGCTGAGCTTTCACCTCCCCTCCTTAGTTAGTTCTTTACAGCCACACCACAGACCTTCTCAGCTTTCCAGGTGCACAGGAATTTCAGCCAGATCATAGGCTCTTAATTTTTGGAGGCCCTCATACATTTCTCATTATTTCTCCCTGAAGCAAGACTTTTGAATTGGCAACTTAAATTTTAATGTCTTTTTTTACACCACTAAATCCTTTCAAAGAGTCAAAGGACAAAAGAAAATATTTTATATATAGTGGAACAATTGGTTATATTAATAACTTATATGTTCCCTTTTCTCTTTCCTATTCCAAAAATATTACCAAGAAATTACTTAATTATGAGTATCGTAAAACTCAGTGTGGATTTCTCATCTTGGCTTGAGTTTACAAACTCCTGAAATGTAAGACATTTATTATTTTTGTGAACATTGTACTATTTTATCATGATAAAAAAACCACCTGAGTTAGGATTGACTCAAGATAAATCTGTCTAACATGTAAAGTGATTAAAGAGAAAACAAGATTTGTGGACTATGACTGTATTAAATATAAACTAGAATGTGTATGTATATTTCTAATACTTTGAAATCTCTGTATCTGCTCCTGTCTTCAATATCTCCCCATCTTGAATTTTGTAACAAGATGATAATATGACCAAAATTTATATATGACCAGGCAGACATTTAGTCACATAAAATTCATTATTCTGAACTAAATAAATAAAAATGCAAAGAGAATTATCCTTCAGTTTATTTCCCTGTAAAATGTGAAAGCCAGGTATTAAGCATAAAAACACATTACTATGGATGGTTATTAAATTTATCATTTTTAAGTGAGTTAATCTCTTCGTGCTCCCGACGTCAGATCAGTGACTCTGCATTTTGATTTGCATCATTCTTTGGGAGAGATGGAAAGAGATTTATCATTGGCTCATTTTTTTTTCTGTTCAGTCTTTGTTTCTTCATTGCATGAGCCACTGAAGAGCACCATCGCAGTAGGATCCTTGAGACTAATTTGAGTTGCTAGCAGAAGGTGGTTTGTATAACCCTCAAACAACCTAATTTTTGAACTGGAAACACCATGTCAAGTCTCTATGGCTTCAGGTGGATGGAAATTATCTACTTTGCCTCACACTGACTTAGCACAGTGTGTCTAATGCAGGTAATATTGATGATATTAGCTGGCTTTAAATGAAAAACTTTTTTGTCCCCTACACTCATCCTTTTGTACAAGAGTACAAAATACAATAACTTACTTTCTCAAAGTACCTTCATTGCCAGAATTTCTCATCTTTTAGGTACAGCTTATATGTCATTTTTCTCCCCCAAATATTCCTTCACTGATTAACCTATCAAAAGTTGCCCACCTTCCTTTTTCTCCCCCTACCTCTGCTGCTGTTTCCTTCAAAGCACACATTAAAATGTTTAGTTTTGTTTATTTATTTGCTGATTGTATGTCTCCTTCTGAAAGATAAGAACTTCATGAGGACAGTGAGCATGTATTTCTTAATTTTAATCTCAGGGCTCAAGTGTCTGGTATAGATGAACTGCACTAATATAGTTGAAAATTTGATGAATACATTCTATATGTGTGAGGTTGTTCCTTTGAGTACTTGATATTTTTAGAAAGAGAGTCAAAATATTTAAAGAGGTGGCTGAAGGGGAATGGCAAATGCATTTGAATATCCTGTGTTACCCTTATCACATGATAGAATAGCAGCAGCTGCATGCCATCTTCTTTTTCTCTAAGAAATATCAAACTGGAGGTTAGCTTCAGATGTGTCTCTGAATCTTAAATCGATAGATTTAGTGTTTTGGCATTTGTTCATTGGTCACTTCCTAAACAGCACCTGATAACCAAGAAGCTAAAAATTTATGTTCTCTCTACCGCCAACATATGTAAATAAGGTAATTCTAAGGCAAAGTTTGTTTACAAAATATATTGTTTCCTTCAGCATTCATAATTTAAAAAGCTGACTTTTTGGTCAGAGGTATGAAGTAGTTTATACAGTAAGTTTTTTATTTGAGTTCAGTGGAAATGAACTTTTTTTTTTTTAAGTAAAATTGGACATTTAGTCAATTTCACCTTCAGTAGTACACATTGCACTCTTCCTTAAAGATCACGCAGGAAAGAGCAATATAATTAAGACTTCAGATGGAGAAAGCATAATTTTGTCAATTAGATGGTGAAAAATAAAATAGTAAACATTTTTTAAAGTCAATTTAGGTTCTTAAGGATTATGATCAAGAGGCAGTGAACAGTTTTGGGGAAGAGCACTGCCATATGTCATTTGTTATTTCAAAATACTATCTGGAAACCTCAACAATAAGCTATCCCAGAACTAGCTTTTTGTATGTTTTGGGTTTCATTCACCTTTTGATGCCATTTAGAAAAAAGCAGTGAGTGAGAGATGCTATTAAAGGCGACAATAGTAGAGATTAAGATGAAATCCAGATTGGATCAAAGTGGGCTTGCAGGTTGATACTAGCTGGGGATTTGTGGTAATGGCATTTCAAATGACTTCTAATGTTTCAAAAGCTAGGTACGCATATTGGTGAAATGATTATGACACTTTCCTAATTGATCTATACATTTGACACCATTCCAAACATACTGCAACCACGCCTTTTTGTAGAAATTAACAAGCTGATTCTAAAATTTATGTGAAAACACCAAGGAAGTATAATATGTAAAATAATCTTGACAAAGAACAATGAAGTTTGAGGACTAACACTACTTCAATTCAAGACTCATTATAAAGGCTTGTTATCAAGAAGGTGTAGTACTGATGTAAGAAAGGACACATAGATAAATAGAAGAGAATAGAGAGCTCAGAAATAGACCTGCAGTGATCTGTTCAACTTTTAATGAAAACACCCCAAATCCATGCAAAAAGATAAGTCTTCTTAACAAATGGTGCTGGAATGACTGATATAATTACGTAAATAAATGAGCCTCAGCCTCTCTTTATTACTAAACAAAACATTAATTGGAGATGGAACATGGTCCTAAACAAAAAAGTAAGAACTCTAAAACTAGACTAGGGGAATATCTTTGTGAATTTAGAGAAATTTTGAACTTCTCATCAAAATACACAATTGAGAATATGACTTGGCAACCCTCACAGGCTAGAAGAAAATATTAATAAAACATACAGTGCTGAAATGACTAGTATTCAGGATATATTAAAAATACCTACAGTTGAACAAAAAGGTTAAAAAAACAAAAATGGGCAGATAAGTTGTACAGATACTTTACTAAGGATATGTACAAATAGTCAATAAGGATATAAAAACATTAATCTTCATTAATCTTAACTAATTTTCAGGGAAATGCAAATTAGATCCTTGGTGAGATACTGTTGCATACTCACCAAATAGCTAAAATTATAAAGACCAACCACAACAAATATTGGAGAGAAGGTGAACAAAGTGGAATCTCTTTGTTGTTGCTGAGAGTGTAAAATGTTTTGCAAAATGATCAGCTGCTTTGCAAAATGATCTGGCAGCATCTTATAAAACTGAATATACGTCTACCTTATCACCTAACAATTCTACTCTGAAGTGTTTTTATAAGAGAAATGAAAGCATATATGCACAAAACAATTTCTACAAGAACATTCGTAGCAGTTTTAGTCATCACAGTCAAAATCTGTAAACAGCTCAGGGGTTCATCAATGGCTGATGTATTCGTAGAATGGAACTTGGCTCAGCAAAAAAGCAAAAGTGAATTAATACAGAGAGAAATATGACTGAATCTGAAAAACATTATGCTGAGAGAAAGACTTACATGAAAGGGCATACTGTATATTTCTACTTATATGAAGTTCATTATGGGCAAAACCAATCTTGGTAAAACAAGAATTGTGGTTGCCTCTGGTTGGTGGTGCAGGGAGTGAGGCAGAGGTTTACTTGGAAGGGACATTAGGGAACTTTCTGGGGTGATGGTCGTGTTCTATATCTTGGTAAGAGTTTGGATTACTTAGGTGTTTGTATTTGTCAAACCTTATCCAATGCTCTCTTTATAATTTATATGCAATGATATATATAAATATGACCTAAAACAAACAAAAACTTAAAATGTGCATAAGAGTTTAGCTTTTTGTAAAATAACATTTTTTAAAATCTGGACCCTTAGATGAGCTGGAGCCTCAGATTAATCTGGATCCTTAGATAAGCTTCATAAACCCTTTGAAATTTTCTGTGAACTTTGGAAGGGGGATTCAAAGTGTTTGTGAAATTTTCAAGGGGAACTCCACCATTTGTGACCTCCCCCACAAATTTAAAGAAACAACTATAGAATTCTCTTTCAGATTAACAAAATGTTTCTTAAATTTCTTTTGAGTATAAAGTACTATTAAATATTAAATGGGGATTTATTGAGAAATTTTTAGTATCATACTTCAGCTTTTTTTTACATCAAATTTGTAATGATGATTTATCCATCATTTAACCAGTGAACAACAATTCTGACAGATTTCCCAATTTGAATTCTCAAGGTGGCACTACTGGATAGATATTCTCATATTTTTATGTCTATTCTGCAAGCTAAAGAAACGGAAATAATATATGTGTTTATAGATAATGCTCAAAGATTCAAATTTGAGTTGCTCAAGGTCAATATCAAAACAAAAGTTAGATGCTCAGGATGAAGTTATTATTTACTGGAATATTTTTATTAGCCTATATTGCCCACCCACTGTTATCTGTAATTATCAACTTTATTTTTGAGCTCTGATTCTAATGATAATTACTACATTTCTTTGTTCATGGAAAATCAAGTATGTATATGTATTTTATGCATTCTGTGTTTGAGAAGAACATTAAGGCTGCAATTAGTATTTAGTAATGATTTCCAGAAGTAGTTCCCAACTACTAAAACTTGTTTAAAATTATGATGTTTTATAATTAAGAAAGAATATTAGATTTGTGAAAATTCTTTGCTAACCTTTCCTGACAATTTGCATCTAATTGTCAGTGGTCTTTTGAGATCTGTTGATATTCTAGCATAACAAAATTTAAAAATACATAGACATATTGTTTTGGTTTCAAAATGCAGGTGCCGAACATATGACCTCACATTGGCCAAAAAGAAAAAAAAATCACTTAAGCAATTAAAGCAGAATAGGCTTAATAACTAATCAGATCATAAATATTCTTTCTGTATTTTATAAAATGCATGCCATTTATGTTTCAAGGGTAGTAAAATTGATCTGCTCAGAGAATGTACAAAAAGCTACCTGTCCATTATTTGAAATGGTTACTGGTGTAAAATGTTTCATTCCAGTAAATTGTGTTTACTAATAGCATATAACTGAATATCTTGCCTACAGATCTGATCAAGGTCCAAATGCTGAATTCCTTTTGACAGAGGACAAATTTAGGTAGATTCCATATTCCATTTCACATTGTATTAACACCATGACCATCAATTTCAACAGAGTGCCGTATTTGATATTAATAGTAATGTGATTTTAAAGGTCAGCTTTAGCTGTGCCCATAAAAATGTTATAGAACAAGAAATGTTATAGAAGAAATGGTTTGACTAAGATTTTTTTTTTGCTTTGTTAAAAGTAAAACTTTTAATTATGTAAAAATACATCCCTCTGTTCCTCCTGTGTTTTGTGCCTAGCTGAATTACTAGCTCATGAAACTCCAATTGACTTTAACAACTAGTCTATAGAAAAGTTGTAAAATGGGTGGCATACGAGTGATTCATTTGTTGTCATCCGTAGTGAAATGTTAAGCATAATACCTTCACAAACTGTGCAGATACTGGGGTAAAAGTCCTTAGGAAATGAACCTAATATGGTCACTGACTTTCCAGTGGTGGTGGATTCCCTGAATCTGTGTCTTCCCAGCCTCTTCTACAAACTTCTGATTGTTCCATGAAAAAATTATATCTTGGCGGTCATAATTCAGATTACAATTACCCTTCCTAATTATCGATGCGAGGTCAGCTAACCTGTACCTCTATGACTAGAAATCTTCTTTCCAGCATTTAAGGTCCTCCATGATATTTGCCATAGTTGTAGTGCCTAGAAATGTGTTAAAAATAGTCTGCATAGTAGAAAAGGTAGCTGCATTAGTTTATGGAGTTAATGTGTGTAAAGTTTAAGCTCAGGCAAAGGAAACTGACAGATTGACACTGCTGCTTCTAATAGTAATGATAGTTTCGGTCCATAAAAGTTTTAAGCAAGAATCACTTAAACTAAGGTCTGTGAAGTGAGCTATCAACACCACTTGTCATGAGAAAGACTATATTGTTTATTTTTTTTCTTTTCCTGTTTTTTTTTTTTTTTTTTTAAAGATGTGTTGAGATGTCATGGCAACAACTTGAACTGGGAACACAAACTTCTTCAAAATAAGTAGTTTTCAGAAGAAGGCTGTTTATTCCTAGCTTCAGTTGTTTATTATATATTTTTAGTAGGGTCACATTAGCACATTATAAAAGTACTCTAGGCAGAAAGGAGACAGCTGGAATTCTTGAAGACTTTTTTGCATTTTTGAATGTTTCTTTTTGTTGAGATTAATAGGTAGTTTAGGGGTCTATACAAAGCAATTCCAATAGGATCACTGGTATGCATACATTTCAGCAGCTGAGATATGGGAAAAGTGAACATTTCCATATAGCATTCTATTGCTATGATAAAACTTAGAACTCCTCTGTAATCCAGTTATCAGCCTAAAATGTTTTACTCTCATTGGCAAACTTGTTTCTCTATTTTTTTTTTTTATCTTGCAACTGGAGATATTTTAATATGATTGGCCTTTATATCTGCTGTAATTATAGTAATACTTTGCCCGGATGCCATCTGGAGAAAATGCCTAATTGTGTCCTACCCCTCTATTCCCCAGTATTTTCTTCCTTTTAAATTATATATGGAGTGGGGCGATATCTCAGACAATGTTTGTTTTCAGTCTGTTTGGGCACTTTGGGTAACTTGGTTGGCATGCGTTAATTTATCATGCTTTCATTTTGGGAGGTCTAGAGATTAGCTCCATAAAGATGGACAATATGATGGGTTAGTTTTAATGTTAGAGTAGCTGGTCCACTTGAACTACCACTTGCATGAGAAGAAAGGTCTGTGATGTCAATTAGAAGAAGGAAATCTAAACTCTGGAAAAGATGTTACAGTTTAGTTATATTTATTTATATCTCATGTGTATGTGTGTGTGTATACATATGTAGTGGCATGAGTGGCCTTTTGATAGGCAGCTTAGCCTGAAGTTAGTTAATAGCAAGGTCAAGGTTGATAAAAATATTCAGTACTTGATTGTGGCATGGCTGGAGACACAAATTATGGCCTTTGTCAATGTATTCATTTTTCATTAATTCAGCAATTGCTATTGACTACTTATCATGTATTATCCATGTGCTAGTTACTTGTAATCAAAGGATGAATACATAATCTCTTCTTTAAGACTCTTCTAATGGAGAAGATAATAGTTTGAACTTTTGCATCTTATGCATTACATTATGGTGATGCTATCATACCAGCATGTACAAGATGCTTTTGGAGCACAGGAAATATGTACTGGGCTTACACTGGAGAGTCACAGAAATCATTTTAAAGAGATGATTATAATTGAATTTAAGCCTGGGGATTACAACATATGTCAAAAGAACACGTGTCACATTTAAGACTTAGAAGTAATAGAGAAGGCTGCACAGTAGAATGGTAGAGAAATGAATCAAAGATGGAACTTAAGAGGAATTCCATGCAGGACTGGATCATATAGGGCCTGATGTCCTAAAGTTTAGGGCATACTCTGAAGGAATTTAGTTATGACTAGATTTGCGTTTTAGAATGACCCCTCTAGCTGCAAGATGGAGAAGGGATTCAGTAGAGATAGAACTAGAGATTGGGGGCCAGTTAGAAAGTTGCTTTTATAGTCTAAGCAAGGACTAAGTTAACAGGAATTGTGATGGCGATAACAGAGTTAGTTTAAGAAATAATGATGCTGTAGAATTGATAGTAGTTGTTAATTTATTGAATGTGAAGGGTAAGCCACAGAGGGAAGCAAAGAGTAAGGCTCAGATTTCTCTCTTGGATATGCTACCAGTTGTGATGGGGCTGGGAAGAGATAGAGCTCTAGTAAGGTAGGATATTTTAGGATTCTGGGAAAACACATTAACCAAAGCCAGTCTCTCAAAAATGGAAGTCTAATTATTTGAAGAGATTCAGTTAAGGGGATAATACAAATATAAAACATTTTACAGATGGGCCACTAGCTCATGTGTACACTCTCCTTCCTTTCTACCTTTAATCCCTTTCTCTGTCTTTATCACAGGACAGAAATACAGAAGGATATAGAAAAGACAGTATTGAAAGGAGGACAAGACAGGACATACATGGAAAATGGGCAGCTATCTCTTGACGATAAGACAGCAGTTGTTTGGCTCTCCAGAGAGCAACCTTCTAATTCAAGTGTTGCTGAATATTTACTTGTTGGCTTTGGCTGATTTGACATTTCTAGGTTTTCTTTATCTCTAAATCAGTGTTGACCTAGTTGGTCTCTGTTGATCCTTCTAGCTCTCCCATTTTCTCATTAAGGGAGGAAAAGGTGGAATAAGTGAAAAAGGCTAGTAGAACCAGGGAACAGATGAAGAACCCTTGGGCTAGGGCTATGCTATGTGCTTCCAGTAACTTAAAGTGAAAAAAACAATACAACCACCATTTAATGATAAGTCTACCTAATAAATGGGTTAAGGAGAGAGAGAATTTGGAGACCAGGGAACTGAGAACAGGGGACGGGGTTGGTGGAGGAAGTGAGCATGATGCTAGGTAACAATTGTCACTTTTATCATTTGGCCTACATACAATACAATCAGAAATAGTGAGGCCCAGAGCCACTTGAATCATTAAATCCTTCAAGGTACCAGTGCCAACTTTGTAGATGTTGGGAAAATGTCTCACAATACATCTGTTAGTTATTTCCCACGATCTAAGATATAAATTTGCTACAATTCAGATTTTTCCAAATGACTCATACCAGCACAATCAGTTTTAATGAGAATTTCTTTTTCGGCTCTAAGTAGAAATAAAAGTTAAAATTACAGTTGCCTGAACAAGACAGAAGGAGCCTGGGTTGCTGAGTACATTGTAGAGCAGTCTGAACTAGGTCTGAACTGTTTCTCTCACACTAAGAGACTAAAAGTTGGGATATAAACTAACATATATTTAACAGAGCAAACTGTTAGAATATCTGGTAAATGAATAAGATTTCCTGATTCTTTGTATTACTGTTTGGTTGTTGTTAATTTTAATACCATTTCCTTAACTAGAAAGTGAAGAGCGAGGATTAAAAGGTGCTATATTTGTCCACTGGCTCTGAAATAAGGTGATGGCACTAAATTTTACTTGCAAAGAAATTGTTTTCCTTTAGGGGGATTGCTGAGAGGGCCCTGGCATGGATTATTATGATGTCTAACTTTTTCCTCTGGATTTTGGCAAAGTCTTGTGAGTTCAGCATTTCGCATATCTCCTGCATTTTTACAGCCTCTGATCCAGCACTAGATGTAAAACTGTTTAGAAGATATTTATCTTGATTTCCAAAGGTGCTGCCCAGATCCTGGTAAAATAACCTTAAACTGCAAAAAGTTAACAAGAAAGTTAAAGGAAGGACTAATGAAATAACTAGGAGACTTATGCATACAGGCCCTCAGAAGATTTTCCAAACAGATTCTAGATTTGGAGAGGACTCTTCCACTACACTTGTGTTGATGTTGGCCATTTGTCCTGTTCCTTTCATGGGAAAGCTTGATGATGCATTCAGATGACCAGTTCTCTTTTACTTGAGCTGATACAGAGGTTTTATTCCGCAAGATCATTTTCTTTTGATTGCCATCTGCTGCCCAGGATTTTCCCAGCATGCTCACTGTTTTAATCCCACAGGGGAGTGTGCTGCTCTGCTCAGGTCAGCTTATATTACAGATATTGTAATGGTACAATCTTCTCTAATCCATAAAAGTAATAAACAAATGTCAGAAGAATATAACATGTAGCATAAGAAAAATGCATTCATTCTCCAAACAGTTGAAAAGCAAAAATAGGTGTAGAGGTAATTCATAGCATGTTTATAAATTAACAGAAAAAGAGATAGCAACCTGGGCTATATTCACTCTGACTCTGATCTCAAATGGATTTACCTGATTTCAGCTAATTGAATGTGAACAACAGAGCATGAGTGAGGCGGTGAGCAAAAAAAAAACCTTCTCAATTGTTGTAACTATTCTAAGCAAGGAAATGTAATTTCCTGATTGCAGAGAGGGAGGCTGTGTAAATCTTGGTGATGTATTTTATATCCCTGCTAATGAAATGTGTTCTAGTAATCTAACTGCTGTTTTCCTGGTCTTGACCACAGTGCAGTGCTGCTATGTTTTAGAAGTTGGTATTTGTTAAGAACGTCAATTAGTTTTCAGAAAGTTAAACTTTGTTAACTACTCTGTGTGTTCTGTGTTGAAAATATTTGAGTTACTAGGCTCTTCTGTTTTAAGAGTGCTATCTTGATGGAAGGGAGTGTGCTGGGAGGGCAAGGGGATTGGCTCAATAGGCCATTAAATTAAGGAACAAAAATGATAAGGATTCAAAAGGAATTGAATCAGTATTCAAGTGATCAATCACAGGGTAGTAAATTGGGTTAGAGGCTCACCCTCCTCCACATGACCAGGCAGCCAGTCAAGTAGGCGTTGGCCCTCAAGCCAAGCCACGCCACATCCCTTATTTAGTTCTCGGGAGTGCCTGGCAGATGTGAGGGTTGTAGAGAAGGACTTGGAGGGCAGAGATGGTTGAGAAGTCAGAGACCTGGGATGTGAGTCACTAGAGAGTCTAGAATGGGCTTTCCGCTGACATGGAAGTAGGCTCTGTGCAGCAGTCCCAGAAAACTTGCACAAGAGTTTCAGACAACAGAAAATAATCTTAAGCAATTGTGCAGTGCATTTCCATTGAAAGTGATTTTTGCTGGATTTGGAGGATGTAAAGTTGTAAGCATTGAATCTTTGAATAAGATTCATCCCTATGAAGACGGCAGAGGACTAAGACGTGGAGATCACCTTCCTCCCCACAAATACATCAAAAATATATCTACATGTGGAACAACTCCTACAGAACACCTACTGCACACTGGCAGAAGACCTCAGACTTCCCAAAAGGCAATCCCCACGTACCTGGCTGTGTGGCTGACAGGGTCTTGTGCTCTGGCCAGGTGTCAGACCTGAGCCTCTGAGGTGGGAGAGCTGAGTTCAGGATGTTGGTCCACCAGAGACCTCTTGGCATCTCATAATATCAATTGGCAAGAGCTCTCCCAGAGATCTTCATCTCAATGATAAGACCCAACTCCACTCAATGACCAGCAACCTCCAGTTCTGGACACCCCATGCCAGACAACTAGCAAGACAGGAACACAACCACACCCATTAGCAGAGAGGCTGCTTAAAATTATTATAAGTTCATAGACACCCCAAAACAAACCAACAGACACGGTCCTGCCCACCAGAAAGACAAGATCCAGCCTCATCCATCAGAACACAGGCACCAGTCCCCTCCACAAGAAAGCCTATACAACCCACTAAACCAGCCTTACCCACTGGGGCAGACACCAAAAACAACAGGAACTATAAACCTGCAGCTTGTGAAAAGGAGACCCCAGACACAGTAAGTTAAGCAAAATGAGAACACAGAGAAATACACAGCACATGAAGGAGCAAGGTAAAATCCCACCAGACCAAACAAATGAAGAGGAAATAGGCAGTCTACCTGAAAAAGAATTCAGAGTAATGATAGTAAAGATGATCGAAAATCTTGGAAACAGAATAGAGAAAATACAAGAAACATTTAACAAGGACCTAGAAGAAGTAAAGAGTAAAGAGCAAACAAAAAATGATGAAAAACACAATAAATAAAATTAAATATTCTATAGAAGGAATCAATAGTAGAATATCTGAGGCAGAAGAAAGGATAAGTGACCTGGAAGATAAAATAGTGGAAATAACTACCACAAAGCAGAATAAAGAAAAAAGAATTAAAAGAATTGAGGATAGTCTCAGAGACCTCTGGGACAAAATTAAATCAACCACCATTCCAATTATAGGGGTCCCAGAAGAAGAAGAGAAAAAGAAAAGGATTGAGAAAATATTTGAAGAGATTATAGTGGAAAACTTCCCTAATATGGGTAAAGAAATAGTCAATATACTCCAAGAAGAGCAGAGAGTCCCATACTGGATAAATCCAAGGAGAAACATGACAAGACACATATTAAACAATCAAAAATTAAATACAAAGAAAAAATATTAAAAGCAAGGGAAAAGCAACAAATAACATAAAAGGGAATCCCCATAAGGTTAACAGCTGATCTTTCAGCAGAAACTCTACAAGCCAGAAGGGAGTGGCAGGACATATTTAAAGTGATGAAAGGGAAAAACCTACAACCAAGATTACTCCACCCAGCAAGGATCTCATATAAATTCAACAGAGAAATTAAAACCTTTACAGACAAGAAAAGCTAAGAGAATTCAGCAGTACCAAACCAGCTTTACAACAAATGCTAAAGGAACTTATCTCGGCAGGAAACACAAGAGAAGGAAATGACCTAGAATAACAAACCAAAAACAATTAAGAAAATGGTAATAGGAACATAAATATCGATAATTACCTTAAAAGTAAATGGATTAAATACTCCAACAAAAAGGCTTGGACTGGCTGAATGGATACAAAAAGAAGACCCATATATATGCTGCCTACAAGGGATCCACTTCAGACCTAGGCACATGTACAGACTGAAAGTGAGGGGATGGAAAAAGATATTCCATGCAAATGGAAATCAAAAGAAAGCTGGAGGAGCAATTCTCATATCAGACAGTATAGACTTTAAATAAAGACTGTTACAAGAGACAAAGAAGGACAGTACATAGTGATCAAGGGATCAATCCAAGAAGAAGATATAACAGTTGTACATATTTATGCACCCAACATAGGAGCACCTCAATACATAATGTAAATGTTAACAACCATAAGAGGGGAAATTGACAGTAACACAGTAATAGTAGGGAACTTTAACACCTAACTTTCACCAATGGACAGACCATCCGAAATGAAAGTAAATAAAGAAACACGAGCTTTAAATGGCACATTAAACAAGATGGACTTAATTTATGTTTATAGAACATTCTATCCAAAAACAACAGAATACACTTCCTTCTCAAGTGCTCATGGAACATTCTCCAGGATAGATCATATCTTGGGTCACAAATCAAGCCTTGGTAAATTTAAGCAAACTGACATCATGTCAAGTATCTTTTCCGCTAAGAATGCTATAAGACTAGCTATCAACTACAGGAATAAAACTGTAAAGAATAGAAACACATGGAGGGTAAACAATACACTACTAAATCACCAAGAGATCACTGAAGAAATCAAAGAGGAAATCAAAAAATACCGAGAAAAAAATGACAATGAAAACATGATGACCCAAAACCTATGGGATGAATCAAAATCAGTTCTAAGAGGGAAGTTTATAGAAATACAATCTTTCCTCAAGAAACAAGAAAAATCTCAAATAAACCACCTAGGCTTACAACTAAAGCAATTAGAGAAAGAACCAAAAAACCCCGAAGTTAGAAGAAGGAAAGAAATCATAAAGATCACATCACAAATAAATGAAAAAGAAATGAAGGAAACAATAACAAAGATCAATAAAAGTAAAAGCTGGTTCTTTGAGAAGATAAACAAAATTGATAAACCATTAGCCAGACTCATCAAAAAAAAAAGCAGAAGGCTCAAATCATTAGAATTAGAAATGAAAAAGAAGTAATAATTGACACTGCAGAAATACAAAGGAGAGATTACTATAAGCAACTCTGTGCCAATAAAATGGACAACCTGGAAGAAATGGACAAATTCTTAGAAAAACACAACTTTCTGAGACTGAACCGGGAAGAAATAGAAAAAATAGACCAGTCACAAGCACTGAAATTGAAACTGTGATTAAAAATCTTCCAACAAACGAAAGCTCAGGACCAGATGGCTTCACAGGTGAATTCCATCAAACATTTAGAGAAGAGCTAACACCTATCCTTCTCAAACTCTTCCAAAATATAGCAGAGGGAGGAACACTCCCAAACTCATTCTATGAGGCCACCATAACCCTGATACCAAAACCAGACAAACATGTCACAAAGAAAGAAAACTACAGGCCAATATCACTGATAAACATAGATGCAAAAATCCTCGACAAAATACTGGCAAATAGAATCCAACAGCACATTAAAAGGATCATACACCATGATCAAGTAGGGTTTATCGCAAGAATGCAAGGATTCTTCAATATATGCAAGTGAATCAAAGTGATACACCATATTAACAAATTGAAGAATCAAAACCATATGATATTCACAATAGATGCAGAAAAAGCTTTCAACAATATTCAATACCCACTTATGATAAAACGCTCCAGAAAGTAGACATAGAATGAACTTACCTCAACATAATAAAGGCCATATATGACAAACCCACAGCCAACATCATTCTCAATGGTGAAAAACTGAAACCATTTCCACTAAGATCAGGACCAAGGCAAGGTTGCCCACTCTCACCAGTGTTATTCAACATAGTTTTGGAAGTTTTAGCCACAGCAATCAGAGAAGATAAAGAAATAAAAGGAATCCAAATCAGAAAAGAAGAAGTACAGCTTTCACTGTTTGCAGATGACTTGATACTACACATAGAGAATCCTAAAGATGCTACCAGAAAACTACTAGAGCTAATCAATGAATTTGGTAAAGCAGTGGGATACAAAATTAATGCACAGAAATCTCTTGCATTCCTATACATTAATGATGAAAATCTGAAAGAGAAATTAAGGAAACGCTCCCATTAACCATTGCAACTAAAAGAGTAAAATACCTAGGAACAAACCTACCTAAGGAGACAAAAGACCTGTATGCAGAAAACTATAAGACACTGATGAAAGAAATTACAGATGATACAAGCAGATGGAGAAAAATACTATATTCTTGAATTGGAAGAATCAACATTGTGAAAATGACTCTATTACCCAAAGCAATCTACAGATTCAGTGCAATCCCTATCAAACTACAAATGGCATTTTTCACAGAACGAAAACAAAAAATTTCACAATCTGTATGGAATCACAAAAGACTCTGAATAGCCAAAGCAATCTTGAGAAAGAAAAATGGAGCTGGAGAAATCAGGCTCCTGGACTTCAGACTATACTACAAGCTACAGTAATCAAGACAGTATGGTGCTGGCACAAGAACAGAAATATAGATCAATGGAACAGGATAGAAAGCCCAGAGATAAACCCACACACATATGGTCACCTTATTTTTGATAAAGGAGGCAAGAATAAACAATGGAGAAAAGACAGCCTCTTCAATAAGTGGTGCTGGGAAAACTGGACAGCTACATGTAAAAGAATGAAATTAGAACACTCCCTAACAACATAAACAAAAATAAACTCAAAATGGATTAAATACCTAAATGTAAGGCCAGCCACTATAAAGCTCAGTGTTCTGCCTATGTTTTCCTGTATGACATAAGTCACAGCAAGATCCTTATGATCCACCTCCTAGAGAAATAGAAATTAAAACAAAAATAAACAAATGGCTCCTAATGGAAGTTAAAAGTTTTGCACAGCAAACAAAACCATGAACAAGGCAAAAAGACAGCTCTCAGAATTGGAGAAAATATTTGCAAATGAAACAACAGACAAAGGATTAATCACCAAAATTTCCAAGCAGCTCATGCAGCTCAATATCAAAAAAATGAACAACCCAATCGAAAAATGGGCAGAAGACCTAAATAGACATTTCTCTAAAGAAGATATACAGATTGCCAGCAAACACAGGAAAGGATGCTCAACATCACTAATCATTAGAGAGATGCAAATCAAAACTACAATGAGGTATCACCTCACACTGGTCAGAATGGCCATCATCCAAAAACCAACAAACAATAAATGCTGGAGAGGGTGTGGAGAAAAGGGAACCTTCTTGCACTGTCAGTGGGAATGTAGATTGATACAGCCATTGTGGAGAACAGTATGGAGGTTCCTTAAAAAACTAAAAATAAAACTATCATACGACCCAGCAATCCCACTACTGGGCATATACCCTGAGAAAACCATAATTCAAAAAGAGTTATGTGCCACAATTTACATTGCAGCTCTATTTACAATGGCAAGGACATGGAAGCCACCTAAGTGTCCATCGACAGATGAATGGATAAAGAAGATGTGGCACATATATACAATGGAATATTACTCTCCATTAAAAAGAAACAAAATTGATTTATTTGTAGTGAGGTGGATGGACCTAGAGTCTGTCATACAGAGTGAAGAACGTCAGAAAGAGAAAAACAAATACCGTATACTAACCCATATATATGGAATCTAAAAAAAAAGAAAAGAAAATGGTTCTGAAAACCTAGGGACAGGACATGGTATTCTGCAAAGCCACTTTATCTTGTTTCAAATAGTTTATAATAACTACATAATACATACATAAAGAAAAATATCATATTTAGATTATTTGCCAAAATAAACATTGTTTGAATTAATGATATATTTGCTTACCCATAACTTATTATATACATAATATATAATGTTTTTGTTTTCCTGAGAGTGACATGAAATATTTTAGAGGGCAATGCAAAATGTATTTTGTATATATTTTCCTTTTCTGCCTACTCCTATTTTAGCATATCACTGAACATTTTGTCCCCCACAGTGACTTCAAAATTTCTAGAGTTTTAACTAGTTTCAGTGTTGATTTAATCATCATTCTAAGTTTATTGCACTTTTTAAAATTATATTTTATTATTTCTTTCTTCTCCCATCTTCAGTGGTATTTCCTTCACACTCTATGTAGCCTTGAGAGATATACCATAATGATTTATATATCTGTGTGTTCTATTTTCTTAAATGATAGTGCAGTGTAGATTTCATTCTTTCACTATTTTTTTTTACTTAACTTTTGTTGAAATGTATTCATATTAACAAACATATCTATGTCTTTGCTTCTTACTGCTCTATGGTGTTGTATATTTTACACATCCACCTCACTTTACTTATCAAGTCTCCCAGCGTTGAATATCTAGGTTACCGTTGATGCCCTGCTATCGTAGCAACTCTGAAGCAAAAACATTCATTCATAACCCCTTATGGAATTGTGAGCATTTCTCTGAGGTACACACTCAGGGGTGGAATGATTGGACAGAGGCTATATATAAGCACAATTGACCTGCCTTCTACCAAATTGCTCCCCAATACAATTTTACCTGTTTGTATTCTCAGCAGAAGTACATTAAGGTTCCCCTTGAAAATTCTTTTTATTTTTCATCTTAAGTAATTGATGGGTAAAAGGAAGACTTGGCCAGTTTAATTTTAGAATTGTGTTTTAAAAAATATATGGCCCTGACAATATTAGTGTAAGCTCTTTGTGGCTTCTGAAAATTTATACATTAGATATTAGCATGTGTTCAAAATATAAAAGCACTGAAACAAAAGTGAATCTGAGGCAAAGTGTTTGCTAAGTGTTTTCCTTAATTTGTCTTTGAAAACCTGCAAGCCCTAAAATGATATCATCATATAATAGTAGTGTATTTCAAGGAGAAATTTTAAAATAAATGACCGAAATGTGAGGTGATGTCTCTGCAACTTCTGAAGCAGTTCCAGGAATGGTGTTCTATAATTGAAACCACACACTATCATGAATTCACAAGGTTATTGCGGGGCAGCGTGGGTGGTGGAATTCACGTCCTCTTGATCATTTATTTAAAACATTATGGCATTTTGCTTTGTATGCATGTGTAATTGTATTGTTGCCTGAGTAAGACTTTGTTTTTTTTCTTTCTTTTCTTTTTTTTAACATCTTTATTGGAGTATAGTTGCTTTACAATGTTGTGTTAGTTGCTGCTGTATAACAAAGTGATTCAGCTATACGTATACATATATCCCCATATCCCCTTCCTCTTGCGTCTCCCTCCCAACCCCCCATTCCACCCCTCCAGGTGGTCACAAAGCACTGAGCTGATCTCCCTGTGCTATGCAGCTGCTTCCCACTAGCTATTTTACATTTAGTAGTGTATATAAGCCCATGCCACTCTCTCACTTAGTCCCAGCTTACCCTTCCCCCTCCCCATGTCCTCAAGTCCATTCTCTACATCTTCATCCTTATTCCTGTCCGTACCCTAGATTCTTCAGAACCCTTTTTTTTTTTTTTTTTTTAGGTTTCATATGTATGTGTTAGCATACAGTATTTGTTTTCCTCTTTCCCACTTACTTCACTCTATATGACAGACTTTTTTTTTTTGAATCATTTTGTTTTAGAGATTCAGAACCTGAAATGCCCTAAGAGAATTACAAATGACATCAAGTTAGAGGACATGACCTAAGTGAAACCATATGACATTTCTGGCTACTGTTGGATTCTCCTGCTTTCTTTGATTTCCATGTTGTGTGATATCTGGACTTTGTGCAGCTTCTTTGCTAACTTTTTCCTAACCCCTAAAATTGAACTCTCTCCCTAACATGGTTCTGAGATTGCTTTCTTCAAAACCAGACCACTTTATTGCTAAATATAAAAGCTTTTCTTCAGCCTTCCCATTTTTTAAAATCATTTTTTAGCTTTTGATGTGTTTATACCTTCTTTCATTTTGAAACTTGTTTCACTTAATGTTTTGATGCTTTGCTGTTCTGGCTCTCCCTCCTTTCTCTCCATTTTCTTTGCTAGCTTGTTCTGCTTTTCCTGTGTCCTACTTCTCTTGTTGTCTAACATCAGACATTTTCAGGGCATAGTCGCTGGTCCTTGGGTATGTAAAATTCTGGATTTAGGTCCTAAAGTCTAGTTGCAAAAATACAGGTTAACTGTAGGTGTGTAGGATTGGACTTTGTTCCCTTCTTGATACTTGTCTGAGGGTCTTAGGCATCAAAAATCACTGTATTTCAAAACTGAAGCAATTCCACTCTACCCCACACTTACATAGTGTATCTTCCAACTTATGCTAATTTCTGAGCAATGCAGATTAATGCAACGCTGCTAAACCTGGGAGCCTCCAGAGAAGAAGACCTAAAATGATGAAAGGCCTGGAATCTATGTGATGAGAGAAGTGATTAAAAGAAGCTAGGAGTATTTACCTTGGGAACAGGACACTAAAGATATACTTGATAATTCACTTCAAACATCTGTACACATGCCCAGTATGGAGAAGAGAAGGAAGACTTCTGAGGTGCTCCAAGTGACAGTGGTAATGCAAATGGGTAGAATTTTTAAAAGGAAGCATTTGAGTAAGGAAGTACTGAATAATAATTAGCCTCTCTAAACCAACTATAAAACATACTGCTTTGTAAAAAAAAAAAAAAAAATGTTTTGTGTCACTAAAATTAGGAGAAAATCATCTCTCATGGATGACGTATTGAATTCATCCATGAGTTAGATTACTTCTGGAATCCTTAGCTTCTCTCACCATTCCTCTCAGTTTCCCCTAGTTCTATCAATGGTGTGGCCATTTCTCTATTCAACTAATTCAAAATGTAAGAATCGTTTTCAATGAATCTATTTTTACCTACCTCTTAAATTAATTCAAAAATATTTTCTAATTCCCAAAATGGCTTTCACAGATTGCTGTGATACTTCATTTTTCTCAGCTTTATTTTTCTAGGTTACTGCAGTAGGCTTCTGTTGGTTCCCTCTGGGCCCAGTCTTCCGTGTATTAATATGCCTAGCCTGCAAGGCAAACAACTTCTAACATTATGCTCAGCATATGGTCCTAGGCAAAAGCTCTGCAAAAAGCTTTTGCTTTGCTGATTTTACCTAACTCAAAAGTTCCTATTACCTGGCCTCACTATAATAGTTTTACTACATTTGACCCTCCTTCTCTCCATTTGTTTAAATTCACTTGTTTGCTTTCCTTTCCTGTAACAAATACTCCTAAGGTACTGTTCCACATGTCTAAGGGGCTCACAGGACCCAACACTTTGGTGCTTCTAGTCTCAAGACCCCTACTTCTGCTTTCAGTAGCCCATGTTTTGAAATACATTCTTCATCGCTCTTGATCCTTTTGGGAGAAAAACAACAGCAAGAACGACCAGATCTCTACTGTATTCAATGGCAGCTACCGTTCTGCAATAATAGGCTACAATATCTCTTAATTTCTCATGAAGAGCCTTTAGCTAAGGAAATGAAACACAAGTAATTATTCAGTTATTTACCCCTAACTCAATGCTCATTCATAATCTGATGAACCAAAATTTCTAGTGAGACAAATAGCAACATGTTTGTATGAGATGTATACTCTGTCCAAAAGCAACCACATTCAATGCTCATTCTTTGTGACTTCTGTATTTGCAAATTCACTTACTTGCTAACATTTATTTGTAAGCCAAAATCAGTACCCACAGGGCTTTGGTGGTCATTCGTGGACATGCACAGAGTGGCAAAAATTTGAATGTCACACATTCCTAGTTGAGGTCGAAGAAAGTGATACTCTGCCTTCTTGTTTCACTTCTCTTACTGTAAACAAATGCCCTTATCATGATCTATTTAGTGGTACAGTTCTCACATTTTTGTGCTTTTGATGATGATTTTGTTGTTTAAAACAGTGTATGCACAATTCTGAAATGCTCTCT
Source organism: Kogia breviceps (assembly GCF_026419965.1). Taxonomy (NCBI): domain Eukaryota; kingdom Metazoa; phylum Chordata; class Mammalia; order Artiodactyla; family Physeteridae; genus Kogia; species Kogia breviceps. Next base: position 96,150,383 of record NC_081313.1, read on the forward strand.
AATGTTCAAGAAGGCTGTGAGGTATCTTACGGATAAAATAAGGGTGTTAGATAAACTTCGTGCAGTAATGACTTATACTGCTGTTGGTCCAGAGTCCAATGCTAATGAATAAACAATATATATTAAATAAGGTGTCTTTAAACACACATAAACTAGGTTATATAGTGTGATCAGTTGATGAAAATATTGTGACCAGAGTCTTGCAGGAACCTAACTACATATATTCCCTAGGAGCAATGTTTCAGTATTCACTGATTCATTGTTCACAGTGACTTGATGGAACATAACTACTGCAAATAAAAAGAATTGACTGTATACTCTAACATGTGTGAAATACACCATTAATAGCAAAAGAGGTAATTGGCATTCTCCTTTAATTAGTAAAAAAAAAAAAAAAAAAAAAAAAAAGCAATTTGGAGCAAGGGAGTAGAAGAATGTAGACATAGTTCTTTTGTCAGCCAAATGTAAAGTCAAGACATAATTCAGAAAACAGGTGGTGGAACATGCCAAAGATGAAGAATTATATTGGAATTAGCACACACACACAAAAAAAAGGATGAGGAGGAAGAGAATAAGAAGAAGAACGGGGAGAAAAAAATAAAGCTAAGAAAATTCATTCTACTTTAGAGCAATGAAAGATATGGAAAACAGAGTGTAATTACAAGTTGTATTTAGGGAGAGGAAACTGGCTTAAGAAAAGTTTTTCAAGTTACCATTCCAACTTTTTCCTCACCTCCAAGTGTTTTAGTTCAAAGACTTTTATTTCAGCCTCTAACATATGCTGACTCTCCCAACAATAGGCTTAAGAAATGGGAACCAGAAGCAGAGGAGAGTGGACTTGATGTGGGTGTACAGGGGCAGACACACAGGGAACTGTTGTGTAGCCACGCATTGTAGGGAGAGAAACAAGGCACAGGGAGAAGGGGATGAGAAGGCATGTGGAAGAGAAGGAGGAAGGGAATGAGCAGTTTGTGAAACTGCTGTGACAACAGCTTCTTGGCCTATGAATTCCATTTTTTTGGTGCGTTCTTTTCTAAACCTTCTCACCTACAAGGGACTAGAATCTGCAGACCATTATGAGCTTTGCTAATTATAGGATCTTGAGGAAAATGATAATTTTGTTTCTGGTAATTTTTTGATTGTTATGAACTAAGAAATCCTGGGTATAGCCCCTTGGCTTACTCCCTCCCACTTCTCCCCCCACTGACCCTCCCTTTCAACCCAACTTTTATCCTATTATATAATTTTGACAATGAAACCATTGGAGTGTAACAGGAGCCTCTATAAGGGTGGTCTCTTTTCATAAATGCAGCACTGTACCCATGAACTGGAATGGTTTCTTTTAAACTATATATATGATGTCTGCACCATTTGGATTAAAGGACCATTATAATTCTTCAGGTGTGTGGGACTCTTAAACGAAGAGGGATTGGCATAATAACTTCTTCATTAATAATTAGCTTTCATATAGTAGAATGAATGTGGAAAATATTTTATATTCATTGTATTCTAATGTAATATGAAGAATTAAGGGGGGAAATGCCTTAAGAGTTTGCACTCGAGAAGATAAAAAAAGGATGAGGGAACTTTGTCTAGATTTTTGCCTGTTAAACATTTTTGGATATGATAAAGAAACTTCCCTCTAGTCTGCAAAAGCAGATGTTCAGAAGGTGCAGAGCATAGAAAGACCTAGAAATACCTGCCATCAAATAGAACCCAGAGGGTAAAATTTTAATGAGGGGTTAGACCTGGAGTGTCTGTGGTAGGGGGTAGGTGTTTTACCTGCTTTAACCTTTTCACTTTGGGTCCCCCCACCCCACTTAGTTTGCTTTTCTTCCTGACTTGCTATATGCCTGAGGTTTTCTAGAAATGGTTTACTCAAGTTCAGAACCTTCACATGATTGATTGGTTGATCTTTAAGACTTACTGCCACCCAGCCCTGAGACTCCTGTGTTTGTCAGTACTGTGAAGTATCTATGAGCTTCTCATGGTTAATTCACAATTGGTTGGTATTGCAAGTGACAATAGCAGATGTAATACAAGTTCTTTTGCTAAGCCAGCCAGTGATGTGTCACATGAAAAGAATGGGTTGGACATTGATCATGATTGATTTTAAAATGACACTTAATTAATATGGACATTAGTGTCTGGAACTAAATACTGTGATCTCCATCACCTTCTGAAACCTGAGACAGAGAGATCTGCTTTATACAGCTTGTTTACCTTTGAATTCTCATGAGCAAACTAATTCTGTAAAGCAGCATCAATACATAGAGTTGAAGAAATTATTTGAACATGTGTATCTGTTTTCTATTTATATCCTTTAGGAGGCAAAGTTATTATATATGATTTTGCTGAAGTAATCAATAGTACATGAGCTGATTGTCGCTAATGATATCACATTGTATATCAAAAACATTATTGTCATTTTCTTTTCCAGAATTACTGGCTGAAATCATTCCTCATAGAGGAATTTTTCCTCAGTGACTAATTCACTGGGATTTCCCTCAATTTGGAATTTTGTCTTTATGACCAAAAGCTATTTTCCTTATGAATCTAATTGAGATGTCACTTTTTCCAAACGTGCTGCCCTGTTCTGGATAAAGAGTTGTTTGATCAATTCCTAAATGTATCCTCCAACAATTGGATTCTAGTAGAAGATGCTGTCACACATTCACCTCACAAATCTCTGTGGTGTCTCTGAAGATAAGAAAAAGCTTATATTAGTGATTTCTCAAGAAAAAGCTTATATTAGTGATTTCTCAATGTGCATTCAAATGATATTACAACTTGGTCCTCTAGACGGTGCCAGGAATATTTTGGATGAATATAATAAGCATACTTTATTTGATGGTGAGGAAGCTGTTACCTGTTTAATGATGCTGATTCTGGCTATCACCGTATGGCAGTCATAATAATAATAATGACAGTGATGATGATGGTGGTGATGACGTTCAGCTCTCACTTACTGAAAATATTCCATGTGCTAGATTCTATGTTCAGTCCTCTACATGAATAATTTTGTTTCATCTTCGCATTAGTCCTACTAGGTGGTTAAGTTCACTGAGGCTATATAAAATGTCAGTGACACAGTGCCTTAGTGCTGGAACTAGATTCCTACCCATTAGGATTGATTTCAAAGCCTAGTTTTAACCTTTACACATTAAAAGATGTAGGGAATCAAAAAAAACGAAAGTGCCTCCTTGGGCCATTCAAGTAAACTAATGGCTCTGGGTGGGTTTAATAAGATGGAAAGTAATACAGCCTCTGGTCAACTAGGTTGTTACTTCTCAAATTGTAACATGCAGAGAGTTACTTGGGGAGCTTGTTAAAATTTCGAATACTGAATCAGTAGTTTTCTGGGGCCAGGGTTCCTGCATTTTTAACAAGCTCCCAGGTGTGGCCAATCCATTTTGAAAGCAAAGAACTTTTAAGCACATTGCCCTGGTCAGATAGAACAAGTCAGTTGGCCTGCATAGCCCTGGTAGGGATGATACTCATTGTGAACAGGCTCTAGGCTAGAGAAACATGCTGTTTTCATTGCAAGGGATCTTTTCAACTCCTTTGTTTTTTTTAAGACAAACATTCTCAGGCCCTAAAATTAGTTATTTACCTAAATCTACTCACTTAATTAATGACCAAGCTCAGAGTAGTAACCAAGTGTCCAGCCTTTGACTCAAATGATTTTCAACTACTACACTTTGAGCCTGACTTACTCTTGAAGTTGTGATAGTTTTCGGTTAATTCTGGTAATTGATTTAAACCAGATATGTCTTTATGTCTTTCTCTTTCTGCCAGAAGTATATAGACTGCAAGGTGTGTATGTGTGGGAAATCCAGGCTAATAGGGTTTCCTGTTACTTTGGTTCTGATCTAACGGTTTTCTGTTCTAAGACCAATCTTTTAAAATCTACCTCTAGTATTTGAATACTACAGGCAAGGCCAGTTTAGTAAGCATCCTTTTTTGCTTCTACAGTTGATTACAGAATTACTTTGCAGCATTCAGGAACATATCACCACTGCTCATTCATTCAGCAAATCTTTACTGAGCATCTACTGTATACACCAGGCACCCTGCTAGGTCCTGAATATTGAGCTGGGAATAAAACAGTTTTTCCCGTCAAGATGCTTCTAGAAGGGGAAAAGGATATTATTTATGTGTAGTTGTTTTCTAGTGCTGTGTAATAAATTACCACAAACTCAGCAGCTTACAACAACATGCATTTGTGATCTCATAGTTCTGTAGGTCAGAAGTCCTGGTGGACTTGACTTCTTAGCAGTGGCCAAACAGAAAGCCAGGGTTTCCTGTTTCAGTAAATATTCTGGGAAATAATCATAAGAGGAAAGCCTTATCTCAAGTTTCCTTTTTCCTATTACATAAGATAGTCTTAGATCCCTCTCTGATGCATGCCTGTGTTTTATTCTGTGTAACTTGCTTTCAGGGATTCTGTTCTTTCTAATGTGAAGAGATAGCAATGAGATGACATGATATTAAAAAGTTTTTATCTACCACCCCCAATGCTTTCTACTTTTTTTAAAATAAAATAATGTCTTGAATAGAACAAACAGTCAAAAGTTTTATTTTAGATACTAAGTGTAAGATTTCACACTCGTTCTCTACTCTTCCTCCCCCTTTCTGTGCTAGTGTGATTTATTAATGCTATTTTTGTGAAGCAGGAGAGAGGGACACAAAGGGCTTGTTGAAAAATGCTATTTTTGATTTGCTAAATTCTGTAGGAATATAGCCGGCAGGCAATCCACTAAAGAAAAACATCTGGTGCTCTTCCATTTCTCACTTCTGCCAGGGTTCTGGAAAAAGAGGACCCATTAGGGACACCAACAAGGATGTGATAGTGTCGGCAACACTTGTAGTCAGTGTTTAAGTTGCTTCCTTTTTTGTGTCCCTCTCCAGGAAAATATAATGGGTGTATAGCAGTCAGTTTCAGTACCATTTTTATTGTCACTCCTTAAAAATTGTAATCTGATAACCTGTATGGGTATCAAGTTGCCCACCAGAAGACCTGAAAAATAATGAAAGATATTAACACACTTCCTTATGGGGTCCACAGAGGGCAGAGTAAATATGTCTCAGCAACCCTTTGGTGTAGAGCAACCAGCAAGGGAAGAGCAAAGTCAATAACTTCCATTGTTCACATGGTACCACTGGAAGAATTGTTTAGCTTGTGAAAGAGAACCCACATACAAGACATTAAAAGGAAAAAGAAAAAAAAAAGTATAGTATGTAGCTAACAGCTTCATTGTTTCATGGGAAATAATAGGTTGTATTCAACTTTAACAAAACAGAATTCAGGATTCAAGGCCGAGTAGATAATGACCTGCTGTGCAGCTGTACATTTTGCAAGCTTTGTGCAGGTGATAGAAGTTCTTACATTTCTACCTCTCCTTCCTTCTGATTATATTCTGCAAAAATATAATCATTTAAAATTAGATATGCTTTTTTCAATATCTTGAATGAAGGATCCATTTGAATTAAATTCATGTTCAAATCTCAGGGTGTTATAAATAAAAAGTCCAAAATTAGAAGCCATCTGAAATCAAAAGCATATGTTCTCACGTTTCCAATGTTGTCCATATTATCTTACTTCAAGAGATAAATCTGGGTAATTATATTTAATGTGTTCTTATCACTCTCTAGGATATGTTCATAAGTTAAACAAAAATTAAAAGTAAAGAATTGGCTTAGTAAATTTCTTTGAGCAAACAGTTGACCTACTATAAATGATTGCAGACAAGCTTTTTGGACTCATGTATGTCAAAACTGTTCTACAAGAAATAGCTACATAAATTCATAACATCAATTCTGTGAAAGCCATAAATAACTGTGGGTTAGTTAAGGCATTTGAATATTAACGTAAACTCTTTCATATTGTAAAAGAATACGAATAAAACCCCCCAAAAAAGACTATTAGCAAAATTACAAAAACATTAGAAAGAGAAAGCAGTCACACACATCACCACTACCCTAGTTCAAAAGAATTTTTAATACATTTGTATTATCTATCTTTTGTTATATTTTAAATACTTGGATTCACAATGCACCTATATTTTTTCAGACTTTTTTTTCCCATTTAACATCACATAATGGACATTGTTCTTTGCTGGTCCACAGGCTTTAAAATTACTGTGTATGTTTTACACAGCAATCAATTTGCTTGATGATGCTTTATTTAGTAATTTCCTAATTTTGGGGGAATTTGTTTCTAATAAGAAAATTATTGAAAAGGCCACAGTGAATACATTCCCCTTATGTGATTTAAAATAGTTAATACATTTTATTTAAGAATCATATTTTTAAAAATACTTGCCTTTTATAAAGATTTTAAGAAAGTCAAAGTATACAGAAATAGGCAACAAACAAAGTGTAAGAATAAAATTACAAATCACCATTCATAACTTACCATTACTTATATTGTGAGAATTTAATGGTGGATATCATCATTTTTTTGTATATATGCATAATATAACTAGAAAGATAGGTACATAGTGATTTTAAAAATATATTTTAAAATTTATAATTTGTTTATATTATAATCTAATATCTAATTTATAATAAAATTACTACATTTAATTTTACTTATTTTAAACATTGAGAATAACAAAGAAAACACAAAGTATTCTGTAATTCCAAGAAGTATTTTACTACAAGACTTTAATTTATAAAAGATTATTCTAACTAAAGGAGGCTATGAGGGCAACACTGAAATTAGAACCCTCATTTTTTTCACTTTTACACTTTAACTTTAGATGATTCTGATTGATTCCTTGCTATGCAAATGTAAATGTTAGAACCTCAGAATAGCTCTCCACTTCATTCTTTCATCTTACTTTGTTATTTTTATTATTGTTTTTACATAGTATTTATATTTTGCTCTGTTAACAATAATTTATATAATACTTAGTACTTCTATTGGTTCCATGTTTAAAAATATTCAAACCTCATCATTAAAACTTTTAATTTTTTTTTCATTCAAGTCATTGATTTGATTTAGTTACCAAATGGTCATTCCATGAATGATTCAAGGTTTCGTATATTTGAGGTTTTTTGCATGATGATACTTCACTTGAACACCATATTATCTGGGTATAAGTAACGTGGGAGACAAGACAATTCCCACTGTATTCTGTCACTGATGGTTACTGTGTAGAAATGTGAGGCCTGTTTTAATTTCTACCCTTTTTCAATGCTTTATATTTCTATGTAAATGCCTAGAAATTTATCCCACATTTAACCTGCAGAAGTAAAAACAAACTGAGATACAGTCCTGATTATTAATCATCTTGCTTGTGATTGGGAAGTGTAAAAATGTCCCAAATGTTCACTGGCAAGAGCTGCTTAGATAATTAATATACATGCATATATAATAGAATACTATGTGGCAAGAAAAATAATGGAGATGCTATTTATGTATTGATGTGAAAAGATTTCTGAAAAAACTTTAAATGAAAAAAAATGCAGAATGGTACATAGTCTCTGTTTATTTTTTTATAAGAAAGGGAGCAATTTTTTAAAAATATGTTTTTATCTGTATGTATTTGAATACAGAAACCCTGAAAGAATTCTTAGAATATTAAGAAAAGAGATGACATGAGAAAGAGGTGGTTAGTGGGCAGATGACTGCAGGGGTGAGAATTAGACTTTTCATTGTATCTATAGTATAATTTGATATTTAAGTCATGAAAACAAAATAATAAAAAACAACAATAAATTAAATACTAACATAACCATATTCATTAGACAGAACTTGGAATTTGATTTGATTCTCAATATTTAATTTTAATTTCTTTTTTTGTTGAAGTATTATTTGATCTACAATGTTATATTAGTTAGAAGTAGACAACATGGTGATTCAATATTTTTATAGATTATACTCCATTTAAAGATTTTATAAAATATTGGCTATATTTCCTATATTACAGTATATCCTTGTAGTTTATTTATCTTATACATAGTAGTCTGTACCTCTTAATCCCCTAATGCTACGTTACCCCTCCCCACTTCCCCTTTTCCACTGGTACTTACTAGTGGAAATCACGAGTTTGTTCTCTATATCTGTGAGTCTATTTCTGTTTTGTTATATTCGTTAATTTGTTTTATCTTTTAGTTTCTACATAAAGTGATAACACAGTATTTGCCTTTGTCTGTCTAACATTTCACTAAGCATAATATCACACAGATACACTCATGTTGTCACAAATAGCAAAACTTCATTCTTTTTTATGGCAGAGTAATATTTCATTGTGTGTGTATGTGTGTCTATTTGTGTTTGTGTATATATATAATATATGTAGAACATATATATATATGTATATATATACATGTATATGTAAGTATCTCACATTTTCTTTTGTCATTTATCTGTTGATGGACACTTAGTTTGCTCTCATATCTTGGCTATTATAAATAATGCTGCTATGAACAATGGGGTGCATGTACCTTTTCAAATTAGTGTTTTTATTTTCTTTGGATATGTACCCAGGAGTTGAATGGCTAGATCATTGGTAGTTCTGTTTTAGTTTATTGAGGCACCTGCATGGTGGCTGCACCAATTTCCATTCCTATCAATAGTGTACTAAGGTTCCCTTTTCTCCACATCCTCACTAACATTTGTTTTTTGTGGTCTTTTTGATGGTAGCCATTCTGACAGGTGTGAAGTGATTTGCATTTCCCTGATGATTAGTGTTGTTGAACATCTTTTCATGTGATTGTTGGCCATCTGTATGTCTTCTTGGTAAAAATGTCTATTCAGGTCTTATGCCCATTTCTTAATTGTGTTTTTTTGGTTTTTTTTTGATATTGAGTTGTATGAGCTCTATATTTATTTTGGATTTTAACCCCTCATCAATTATGTCATTTGCAAATATTTTTCCCACTTGGTAGATTTTCCTTTCCTTCTATTGATAGTTTCCTTTGCTATGCAAACACTTTTCAGTTTAATTAGGTCCTATTTGTTTATTTTTACTTTTTTTTCCTTAGCACAGGAGACAGATTAAAAAGTATTGCTACTGGGCCTCCCTGGTGGCGCAGTGGTTGAGAATCCGCCTGCCGATGCAGGAGACACGGGTTCGTGCCCTCGTCCGGGAGGACCCCACATGCCGCGGAGCAACTGAGCCCGTGAGCCATGGCCGCTGAGCCTGCGCGTCCAGAGCCTGTGCTCCGCAACGGGAGAGGCCACGGCAGTGAGAGGCCCACATACCGCAAAAAAAAAAAAAAAAAAAAAAAAAAAAAAAGTATTGCTACTATTTATGTCAAAGAGTATTCTGCTTATGTTTTCTTCTAGGAGTTTCATGGTTTCTGATCTCACATTTAGGTCTTTAATCCATTTTGAGTTTATTTTTTAATATGGTGTGAGAAAATGTTATAATTTTATTCTTTTACATACAGCTGTCCAGTTTTCCCATCACCACTTATTGGATTGTCTTTTCTCTATTGTAGTCTTGCCTCCATTGTCATAGATTAATTGATCATAAGTGTGTTGGTTTACTTCTGGGATCTCTATTTAGTTCCCTTGACCTATGTGTAAGTTTTTGTGCCAGTACCATACTATTTTGTTTGCCGTAGCTTCATAGTATAGTCTGAAATCAGGGAGCATAATACCTCCAGATTTTTTCTTTTTTCTCAAGATTGCTTTGGAAATTCAGGGTCTTTTGTGGCTCCATATAAATAGTAGGATTATTTTTTTCTAGTTCTGTGAAGTTTCATTGGTATTTTGATAGCAATTGCAGTGAATCTGTAGATTACTTTGCGTAGCATGGACATTTTAACTATATTAATATTTCCAGTCTGTGAACACAGGATATCATTGCATTACTCCATCTCATCTTCAATTTCCTTCAGTGTTTTATAGTTTTCAGAGTATAAGTCTTTCACCTCCATGGTTAAGTTTATTCCTAGGCATTTTATTCATTTTCATGCCATTTTAAATGGGATTGTTCTCTTGCTTTCTCTTTCTGATAGTTATTAGTGTGTAGAAAAAGCAACAGATTCATGTATATTAATCTTGTATCCTGCAACTTTACTGAATTCATTTATTAGTTCTAGTAGTTTTTTGGTGGGACTTCAGGATTTTCCATATATAGTATCATGTTATCTGCAAATAGTGACAGTTAACTTCTTCCCTTCCAATTTGGATATATTTTATTTCTTTTCTTGTCTGATTGCTGTGGCTAGGTCTTCCAATACTACATTAAATAGAAGTGGTGAGAATGGGCATTCTTTTCTTCTTCCTGATTTTAGAGGAAAGCTTTCATTCAGCTTTTCTCCCTGTAGTATGATGTTAGCTGTGGGTTTGTCATAAATGGCTTTTATTATGTCATGATATGTTTCCCTCTATAACAAATTTGATGAGTTTTTTTTATCATGAATGAATGTTAAAATTTTCAAGTGCATCTATTGAGATTATCCTGTGATTTTTATCCTTCCTTTTGTTAATGTGGTATATCATACTGATTCATTTACAGATATTGAGCTATTCTTGCATACCTGGACTACATTACACTTAATCATGCTGCATGATCCTTTTTACGTGTTGTTGAATTCGGTTCATAATATTTTGTTGAGGATTTTGCATCAATATCTGTTAGAGATATTGGCCTGTAATTTCCTTTCTTCTCATTTGTTGTAGTATATTTGTCTGGTTTTGGAATCAGGGTAATGGTGGCCTTGTAGAAAGAATTTGGGGGTATTCTCTCCTGGCAATTTTTTGAACAGCTAATGTGTATTAGCTCTTCTTTACATGTTTGGTATAATTTCTCCATGAATCCATCCAGTCTTGGACTTTTCTTTGCTGGGAGTTTTTTGATGACAAATTTAACTACTAGTGATTGGTCTGTTGTCTGTTGACAGGTTGTCTGTTTCTTCTTTATTCACTCTGGGAAGATAGTATGTTTCCAGAAATGTATTCATTTCTTCTAGGCTCTCCAGTTTGTTAGCCTATAACTTTTCATAGTATTTGCATGATTTTTATTTTATTTTTTGTATTTCTGTGATACTGGTTCTGTGATAACTCTCTTCTTTCATTTCTTACTTTTGGTCCTCACTTTTTTGTTCCTGATGAGCCTGGATAAAGGCTTATAATTTTGTTTTTCTTTAAAAAAACCAGATCTTTATTTTCCTATGGTTTTGTGGTCTCTATTTTGTTATTTTTTCTAATTATACTTCAGGTGGTAGGTTAGGTGGTTTATTTGAGATTTGCAGGTTTTTCTTGTTTCTTAGAGGTAGGCCTGTATCACTATAAACTCCTCTCTTAGAATTGCTTTTCCTAGTCTCATACATTTTGGAAAGTTTTATTTTTATTCTTATTTATCTTGAAGTATTTTCTGATTTCCTCTCTGATTTCTTCATTGACTCTTGGGGTTTTTAATAACATGTTATTTAGTCTGCATGTGTTTGTGTCTTTCCCATTTTTTTTCCTGTGATTGATTTCTCGTTTCATACTGTTGTAGTCGGAAAAAATGCTTGATATAATTTCTATCCTTGTATAGTTGTTGAGACTTGTTTTGTGCCCTAGTATGTGATCTCTCCTGCAGACGGTTCCATGTGCACTTGAAAAGAAGGTGTATTCCACTATATTTGGATGGATTGTTTTGTAGATATCTATTAAGTCCTACTGGTCTAATGTGTCCTATAATGCCATTGTTTCCTTATTGATTATCTGTGTGAATGATCTGTCCATTGAGGTAAGTGGAATGTAAAGTCCCCTAGTATTATTGTGTTATTGTCAATTTCTTTTTTTAGTATTCATTAGTATTTGCTTTACATATTTAGGTGCTACTGTATTGGTTGCATATATGTTAATGAGTGTAATACCTAGCCTCTTTTTATATTGATCCCTTTATCATTACACAGTGCCTCTTTTGGTCTTTTGTTATAGCTGTTATTTTAAAGTCTAGCTTGCTTTCTTGTGGTTTCCATTTGCATGAAATATCTTTTTCCAATTTCTCACTTTCAGTCTGTGTATGTCTTTAGCTCTGAAATGGTTTCTTGTAGAAATTATATAAATTCCTTGTTTTTTTATCCAATCAGCCACCCTATGTCTTTTGATTGAGGCATTTAGTCCATTGACATTTAAAGTGATTGTTCATAGATATGTATTTATTGCCATTTTGCTACTTGTATTTTGTTTGTTTTTTTCTCTGTTTGTTCCTTCTTCTTTTAGTTTCTTCTATTGTGGTTTGATGATTTCCTTAGTGGTATTCTTGTATTCCTTTCTCTCTAGATTTTGTGTATATATTGTAGATTTTTGATTTGTACTTACTATAAGGTTTGTATATGTTGACCTGTAATTACATCTACTTGTTTTAAACTGGTGTCATTTAAGTTCAATGACACTCTAAAACATCTACAGTTTTTGACTCTCCTCTCCAACATTTTGTGTTTTTTATGTCATAGTTTACATCTTCAGTTTATCCATTGCTTATTATATGTATAGTTGATTTTATGATTTTTTTGTTTTTTAATCTTTATAGTAGCTTATTGATGTGGTTCATTCAGAGCACTCACTATATATTTCCTTTTACTAGTGGGATGCTTCCTTTGCTATAGATTCTTTTTCTGTAGCCTTTTCTTTTTCACTCAGAGAAGGCCCTTTAACATTTCTTTTAGGGTCAGTTTAGTGTTGATAAATTTTTAGTTTTTTCTTGTGTGAGAAGTTATTTATCTTTCCTTCAATTCTTTTTTTTTTTTTTTTTTTGTGGTACGCAGGCCTTTCACTATTGTGGCCTCTCCCATTGCGGAGCAGAGGCTCTGGACACCACAGGCTCAGTGACCATGGCTCATGGGCCCAGCCGCTCTGCGGCATGTGGGATCTTCCCGGACCAGGGCACGAACCCATGTACCCTGCATTGGCAGGCAGATTCTCAACTGCTGCACCACCAGGGAAGCCCTTGCCTTCAATTCTAAATGATAATCATAGTGGGTTCAGTATCCTAGGTTGTAGGTTTTTCCTTTTCAGCACTTTTAATGTATCATATCATTCCCTTCTGTCCTGTGAAGTTTCTGCAGAAATATCAGTTGATAACCTTATGGGCATTCCCTTTATGTGACTACTTGTTTTTCTCTTTAGAATTCTCTATCTAACTTTTGCCATTTTAATTATAATATGTCTTGGTGTGGTAATCTTTTGGTTCATCTTGTTTGGGACTCTCTGTGCTTCTGTACCTGGATATTTGTTTCTGTGTTCAGGTTTTAGCCATTATTTCATCAAACCAAATACATTTTCATATCCTTTCAATGTCTCTTCTCATTCTTGGACTCCTATAATGCAGATGTTGATATGCTTGATGTTATCCCAGAGATGTTTTAAATGTCCTCATTGTTAAAAATTTGTTTTTATTTCTGGTCTTATGATTTGGTGATTTCCATTATTCTATCTTCCAGATCACTTAAGTATTCTTCTATATCACCTAGTCTGCTGTTAATTCCTTCTAGTCTGTTTTTCATTTCAGTTACTATATTCTTTGTTTCTGACAGGTTTAAAAAAAAATATATTTTCTAGTTCCTTGTTAAAATTCTCACTGTGTTCATATATTCCTTTCCCTAAATTAGTTAGCAGTCTTACTACTAATGCTTTGAACTCTTTATCTGGTAAATTATTTATCTTTATTTCTTTCATTGATTTTTCAGGTTGTTTTTGTTTTTCTTGTTCTTTTGTTTGTAACAAATTCCCCTGCCTTCTCATATTTTCTTAACTATCTCTTTCTCTATGACATTAGGTGAAACAGTTACCTATTCCAGTTTTAAAAGAGTGTCCTTGTGTGTGAGTGTTCCTATATAGTCTGCATGTGCCTCATGGCTTTGGTATTAGAGCTGGATCTGAAGTGAGAATGAGTCATGTCTTTCTCCAGCTTTTACCTTGGTAGGAGATGGGGCTGGAGTTGGAGGTTTAAAGCCACAGAGAGTCAGGTGTGATCTGGGGCTTCTTTTCTGTTCATTTGCCAACACCACCCTATCTGGGGCATGGGGGAACAGGTCCCAAATTGCTGGAGCATAAGCCTTCAGTGTCATGTCTGGGCTGTTTCTGTTTCTTCTAAGTTTGTGCTCTCCACCCTCCCAGTATTGCCACCTTTGCCCAGATGAGAGCAGTCCTGGAGCAAGGAGGGCTCAGAGTGGATGCTTGGCATGTACTAGGCGTGAGCTTGAGCAATCCTTGAGCAGTCAAATTCAGACTGCTCCTGATTTCCTACCCGCCTCCCTACGTGAAGGCCATGCCAGGTCCTACCTGGTTCTGTTTCCTACAACTGTGAATGTGCCTCAACTGCAGCAGCCTTCACCCTGGTGGGGAGCTGCACTGCAGAGCAAGAGGGCGTGGAGCAGGTACTCAGCTCTGGTTGAGGTGCATGCTGGGTGGTCACAGGAAACCCACCAGAGTCCTGGGCAACTTCCTCCACCTTGTTTCAGGAATAAGAAGGCATGTGCATGCTCTTCACGAGTGGAGTCTGGGTTTCTTACTGCTCCCCTGTCAGTTTCACTGGTTTTCAAACCAGCTAAGGGGACTCGACTTCCTGGTGTTGGACCCCAGGGCTGGGGTACCTCATTTATAATTCGAACTGCTGTCTCCCCAGGGAGAATCTGTGGGGCCACGTAATCCCCCTCCTCTTCTGTGTCCCCTCCTTGGGGCACGGGTCCTGACCTGATTGTTTCTTTTCTTTTCCTACCCAAATCAGTGTGGATCTTTTTTACAGCCCTGCTTGTAGAAGATTCTTTCTGCCAGTCTCAAATTTGTTTTCAATGAGAAATGTTCCACATGTAGAAGTATTTTTGATGTGTTTGCAGGGCAAGGTGAGCTCTGCATCCTCCTACTCAACCATCTTGATCTCCTCAGTTTTCAGTATTTTCAAGCTGGATCTGTATGCTGCTTCATATACATATTTATTTATGGTAACAATTCTATGGAAATATCTTCTATTTTAACATCTCTTAAGCAAGCAGGAAAGGCAGCTCAGTATTCTCCTCTGACCACTCTCCCCTGAAATGTGCTACTTCTTCCATTTTTTTTTAATAGACCTCATGGTCATGGGAGCCAAATGGGAATTATTTATGTTCTGTGAGGGACATACTGAATAAAAATCAGTTCCCTTCTGAGTTTTGCAGACTCCTTCAACATTTCTGACAAGTATTCATTGTTGATATGGCTCTAGTCATGTTAGCAATGAGCAGAATGGATTAGGTGTAGTTATCATAAAACAGAGTTAGCCCCCTGACTACCATAAATGTCTTTTCAATTTTGTGCATAATCTTTAATTTAGGAGAAAAATGGTTTCATTGATATCAGGACTATGAAACCTCTAGTATTCCAAACTAAATATTAGCCACAGTAAAGTGTTTTGCTTGCCATATTTATATGCTCAATTTTAATATTTTCTATAAATTAATTTTAAAATCTCATGTAGAGTGAACATCTAGTATGGCTCAGGCACAATAAGTGAACCAAACAAGCACAGGATATGACTTTTGCTTTCAAGAATTGTACAATGAATTTAAGATTATGAAATTTATCTACCTCAAAAGGTTATACAAACATATTTATATCACCTCAGAATGGTATTATATCATTATTCCAAAGAATTCTTTTGTTTTTCATAATAATAATACAATATTTTCATATTTAATGATTTATTTTTACTTTTTAAAAATATACTTAATATTTCTAAAATGATTGAGAGTGTTGAAATGGTGGCAATGTGCCTTCATTCCACTTTATGAATGAACTTCATTATCCTTTACTTAATTAACATTCATTTTCGGCTCTATCTTGGTGAGTGACAAGAGAAACTAACCTGACAGGTTGGGCTGGAAAACAGAGAAAATTTTGGTGATAGAAACCAGTTAGAAATTCTGAAAGTAAACCACTTGAGATAGGATGGACCTGTGTGGAATTAGTGGCAATGAGAATAAAAAAGAGAGTTGAGAATGCTGTTTCAGGAACAAAATCTGTAGCATATAAGGCTGGATTGGGGCAGAGGTTGATGAAATCAGTGATTAAGGAGAGGGTGGTACTAAGGATAGTAAGGAGTGAAAGAGGAAGATAATAAAATTATGTCTCCAGCTTATTTTTAAGGTTTTTGAAGATGAGAGCCATGGGTTATCATTCATTAATTATTTTAACAAATTTTCAAACAAATTTATAAGAATTTACTCAGTGCAACATACTGAACTAAGTGCTAGTAATGTAAAAAATTAGAAGCCATAATTTCTATTTTTAAACATCTGCTTGTCTAATAGAATGATAAGGATATATGGAGATAATAACTATAAAATTGAAATAAAATTTCACAAATGTCATAATAGAGAAATGATAGTCCCCTTTTCCCCCATTTTTCTTACGGTTCAGCATTTAGGTGCTAAATAAATGTTAGTAAGTATATGATATTGTTTGCCATTTTTGTCCTTAAGAGCAATGAATGTGGACCTTGCTAGATATGACCCCCAAGAATGAGTTGATAAGATCTCAGGTATTCCAGACTTGTGACCAGCAAGGACGTGGTTTGTCATTAGTGTTCAGAATAATACTTATTCCTTTCTCCTCCTCTGACTTGACAACAAATGCCTTGTTTTAAATTCCAAATCATGAGAAATGAATTGATTTTCTTCAAGTAAAAATCTATTATTTCAAATAATTCCTTGGTGAGTGTGTACATGCTCTTTCTACGGCCACAGGTTCCCACCACCCACTAGGCATGATTGATTGTTGAGTGTCCCATTCTCCTCTAATGTAAACCTGCTCTTAGTAGGTGATTACCCCATACACCTTGCCTGAAATAGGAGCAGTTCTACAAGTTCTGACTCCATCAGTGCATAAACACTGGAACAATAGGCAACCTCTTTAACTTTTGCATTATATAGTGATAGTTAATGATATTGACCATAAAATGATGTGATCAGCTTGAAATCTAGTTCTTGAATAGACCTGCTGAAGCCACCTACCCCAGGTGACTGAAAAGCTTTGTAAGTAGGTTATTATTATTTGCTCTGCATTCTGGTTATTAGTTTTACTGAATGACCTCTTGATGCCTAGATAGAACAGAATTGAAATGGAACAGCCCCAGAATTTTGCTTCAGAGAATGCCTTTTTCCCTCAATGACAGCTACAAGAGAAAAAAATACAGCGATTTTTTTTTCCTTCATGGTAGAACAGAATATGGAGGATGGTTCTTTGGCATGGGTCGGGGATTAGGAAGGGGGTAACTATGCTGCCTCTAGCATCTTAACTGCTTGTTGTCTGCAGCTTTTAGGACCTGCTAATGATGAGTGTGCCTCAAGCAGGATCAAATCCCAGTGCATTAGTGAACTTCATTGATTTCTGGGACAACAGTCAAAGAATAATTGAGCTCTCCAATGAGATGCAGAGGATTTTACATCTGGACTGATGGTGTAGAGGTCTATTTTAGGTTCAGCATCCTTCATAATTCTGTCAGGGACCTGAAAGGAACAGATTCACAAGATTTTAGAACATTGAGAGTCAGCAGAAATTGCCAGACCCTTTTGGGCTCTCATAACACTAACAGAGGGTCTGTGAAGCAGTTTACTGTTTCAAAAAGAGTAATGAAAATTGTATACGAATTGGGAATAAGCTTTTCCCCTCCACAGTGTCAAGTTGCTTTGCGTTTGGTTAGGCTTGGTGAGGTGACAGAGTTTCAGGCTCATCAAAGCTCTAATTAGCAGTTATATGTTTTGAATAAGAGAGTAAACAGATTTTTACGGAAATGTGGTTGACAAAATTCTTTAAAGCATAGGGAGGGTCCTCTGGCAGAAAATAAATAATACAAGTTGTTTGATGGTGAAGGATGGGATGGGGAACTACTTATCTAGAGCTGCACTGACCAATATGGTAGCCATGAGACACATGTAGTCATTTAAATTTAGAGTATTTAAGATGACTGAATTAAAAATTTTGTTCTCTAGTTACACTAGCCACATTTCAAGTGCTCCATAGCCACATCTGGCTAGTAGTGTTGATACTGGACATCACTAGAGACCAACAATTTTGCACAAACCAGAGTTTGTTAAAACATAAAAAATACATATATCCTTTTCTTCTCTGTCCATATTTTAAATAATGAAAGTAATCATTTATGGATGATGAAAACTAAAACAGTACTAAATGGTAATAGAAAACAAATCCTCTTGCCTCTTCAATTGCCTTATGTCATCATCTGTTTGTGATACCTCTGGTGAGGCTTGCTACTTCCACATGCTAAATAATCCACTTGTACATTTTCTTGATTTATCAAATTTAGATAGTCATAGACTTTTTGACATATAATGTGATACATTTTGTTCACTCTCAACATGTCTCCAAAATTACTTCTGTCAGATTAAATATTTCTAAATATTTACTTCTGGTCATCATTATGAACATACATAATAATAATTATCTTTAGGAGTATAACATGATATTCTAATGTAATACTAATTTTGATTAGTCAAGATTATATCACCTGACTTACTACTATTTATGATGAGAAAATGTGTTCCCCTCCATTTCCCTCCACCTCTCTTCCTTTCATTATCTTGCAAACTTAATATACCATATTATTATTTTAGATAATCTCCATTTATATTATACACACACAATTTAATCTTCTGAACTTTGCTATATTTTGAGTCTAATTGAGGCCAGTAGTTAATATTTATAAAATTTTGATCATGTAAACATTTATTAGATATAGAACCAAGTAGTTTGAAAGATTTAAAGTGATGGATACATATTTCTTTGCCATTGACCTGTTCCTATTAAGGAAAAATACGATTAATATAAATTTACAGGGGTATCTAGCTTCTTAGCCGTACTATATGTTATTCTAGATAATCTATATCTTTCTATTCTAAATTGAGATATTATTTACTGGTATGTCACACAGCTCACCTTCTGAAATTACTTTCCTTTTTATTCCTGAGGTGTCTATTTTAATGTTTGAAACCCAATCCATGTCTTCTGCTTTTGATTTCTTTTTCATTTTGCTTTAAAATAGTCTCATGACATTCTTTCAGAAAGGGCTTTTGAGTGGTAAGTTTTCTGAGTCCTTGTATATCTAATAATTTTTCCTTCATACTTGATTAAATATTGGCATGAAAAGGAAATTTTTGATCCAAATCATTTTTATTAGAATTTAATGCTTTTGTTGTGTTTTCTTTTGATATCCAATCTTGCTTATGTCTTTCCCTTCAGTTCTAGAACCCTCAGGCATCTCTTTTCTTACACCTCAAGTGATGTCCAGCCTTCAGTACCGTATTATTTGACAAACCCTATCATTTGGCAATTAGCATAGCTGTTGATGTGATGAGGACAGCCCAAAGATCTGTTGTCCTTTTTTTGCCCTTCTGGTAAATTATCTTGTTAAGTCAGTAATAGGTCCAGAAAGCAATGCAGGATATGTCAATCGCTTAACTCACCAAGAAACTCAGTGGGCTCCTTAGAAGTGATTCGATATCATTGGTCTTAGTTGCATATTTCCTAGGTCTCTGTGCCCAGAATTCCATGAAAACATGTGGTGCATAAAATACTTCAGCTTGTGTACTTCCTCCCCCAGTTCCTCACAGTGAAAGCTCTTCTGTATTGGGGAAAGATGGGCATTGATGAATTAACCTTCTGGGGATGAATTTTAACAATAAACCCATCATGGTAGTCAGAGTTGTATAATTTATGACATAAGAAATTCATCTGGTTTATTTTGTCATTTAAGTCAAGACGAAACCGTAGCATTTTAGGAAGCTGTCTTTTAGATATACCTAAGGATTCTAAATGAAAGTCACCAAATGGTTTCTTTTGATAGGCCATTTGATTTTTTAGCCTGAACATTATTCTTTTATATATTTTAGCAGTCAACGTAAGGGAATGAATAATACAAATCTAGGCGAATGGAACTTTTCCCAATTTTATGCATTGAAACATTCACAGTTGGCCAGAGAAAATGAGCATTTAATATTTTTGTTGCTGGGAGTAATTTAAAAAGAGAAAGTCAATTAGATTCATTTTTAGCTGGTATGTGTGTGGGCTATTAAAGGGAAAAAAATGGAAGAAATATCGACGGCATTCAGTGGAAAAAAACTAAAGAAGGAAGTGAGAAAGCCAAAACAGACTATTTAGAAATAAATGCTAATGGTTAGAATGATAAGCAGACTATTATATATTCTATAATGTTTATTCATGGAAGACTGAGAAAATCGAGAAGCCCTACAACCTTTATATATGTGCATGTACGTATGTGGTGGTTATAACTTACGGTCTAGGAATAAGTAGTAAAAAGCATGGATTGATGAAATAAATTGTGATATTAGTACCTTACTTTGGGCCTACATTTTTCAAGACTTTTGTTTGTTTGTTTGTTCCTATGGCAAGTTGGTTAGTCTGCCAGGGCAAACTTCAGTGAAAACTTTTAAAGAGGTTAATTGACTTTCCCAAGGTTAAATAGCTTGTCACTGGAAACGCTGGTGCTAGAAACCATATTATTTGCTCCCAATTTACTGTTTAAATTGTTGAATCCCAACCCCACCCCAGTAGGGAGAGAAAAATAATAATTCATGCTCACATGAAATAATAACATGACAATTTAGCACTCAGCTTTTTGACAGTGACAACAGACTATGGAAATGATAGCATTGAATTTTGCAGTTGAAGCAAGCTTAATGGAGAGCAGAGGACAGGTCTTCTCAGAGTCCACTTACTCAACTTTATGAATTCTGAGGCTAAAATAAAGTATACCTCATCTGTGAGCCTTTTGCATAGATTAAATTCAAAGTTGTATTGGGATTTTTTTTTCAATATGACATTTTCAGAATTGTGTTCCTCTTTGCCAATCACTATATTACAGTCTAAATGTAGTAATAATGCAAAATAGTTACAGCTACTCAATATATAGGAAGAGATCTTCATCATCTTCATTTTCACCAGAATTTCTTAAATGAGACATAGGAAAAGCATATATCAAAAAGAAAACAATTTATAAAACTACATTTTAATTTGAACCTCTTGTAAAATCGAGACAACATTAAAAGGAAAAAAAGACAACTGATTCAGAGAATATGTTTGATATAGGTATAAATCACACATGCATACATATATGCAAATATATATATGAGTATAAATTAGTATCATGAATTTCTACAAATGAGTAAAACAACAACATTATAACCAAAGTTAGAAAAATGGGCAAAAGATTTAAACCTGAATGGCTATAATCATGGTAAAATACCTTTAACCTTGTTATCGAATGGAGGGTCCCGTCGCTTGCCGCTTACAAAATCAATACTCATCACAGATGTTGATAGAAAGGAAAGGTGCCTTTAATCGGAATGTTGGCTCTCTGGGGAGATGGTGGACTCAGCGTCCCCCCAAAACCACCTCCAAACATTCTGCTTGGCTGTGAAAGTTTTAAAAGGAAGAAGGGAAGTCATCTCAGTCAGTCCCTGAGATGGGGGGTCAGAGTCGTTGCCATCCCCCACTGTACACAGGCTCACTGACTTCTTGTGGCCTTCCTCTAGATGTTATCTTGTTCACACGGTTTGGTCATGCAGTTCATTCATGAGATGACTGAAGGGGAAGCTAGGGAGATTTGGTGGTCTGTTAATTACTTATTCTTCATTGCTACTTCTTTGATGTACGGAAAGAACGGATAAGTTAGGCAAGGTGTTGTGTGATTAAAAGGTTTGAAAGCTGTGTTTGGTCCGGAGAGGAATAGAGCATTGGAGGTGCCTGGTTTAAAAGTTAGTTACAATATAGCTTTACTTAAAGTGACAAGAAAAGGGACTTCCTGCCGAAGGCAGTTTCCTGCAAAGAGATGCTTATAAATCACCACTTGTCAGAACATCATTCCATTTCTATGGGAATAGGGGCTAAGGTCTATCTTCTGTAACTTCTTCATGCTGACACTGGGCACTGCATTCTCAGGGTGGAATATGTCAACCTGTGTCTGTAGCATCTCTTTGCTGAAAATTTTATTTCCCTGCTTACATATACAGGAAGAGCAAGCTACAATTATTTTGTTGCCCACAAAGATATATATTATTATGAGCTATAATGTTAATCCCATTCTCTTGAGGCCAGTTCTTGGAATTAGGCTAGCCATAGATTCAGTTCTGCTCAAGGTGGAGCAGTTATGTCATGGCTACAGTCTGGCCATGCAGTTGGCTTCTGGTGGCAGAAGCCTCTGGTGGCAGTTATAGTGTCTGTAAAACAACTCAGGAATACACATTAGACACTGAGTCTGTGACTACTGTCCTAACCATTAACTGCTTGGTTTTGTACCAAAAGACCAAGGGGTGGTGGGCACCCTGCAGGGTTCTGCTCAGTTCCAAACTCACTAATAATTCTGGAAATGAAAATGTAAACTATATCATTTCTTCATATATCATATAAGCAAAAACAATTACAATACAACATGTTGAAGAGGCCATTGGGAAACAAGAACTCTTAATTGTTGGAAGTTGTATAAATTGTTACAACTACTTAGGGAAACAATATGGAAAAATATACTGAAATTAAATGCACATACCTCATGACCTAGCATTGCCATTCCTAAGAGTATTTTCTAAAGCAACTTCTGTACATTTGTACAAGGGGACCTTTGCAGAGTTCTACATTGTAGTATTATTTGTAATAGAAACCATACAAACTGGAAACCATACAAATACCTATTAGCAAACAAAGTAATAAATTATAATATATTCATTAATTGGGATTCCACATACAGAAGTTGAAATAAGTGTTCTAGAATAGATCTGCACTTGACTTTTAAACAACATGGGGGTCTAGGGGAACCCACCCTCCATGCAGTTGAAAAATTCAAGTTTAACTTATAGCCAGTCCTCCATATCTGCACTTCCGCGTCCAAGGATTGAACAAACCTCTGACTGTGTAGAACTGTAGTATTTACTACCGAAAGAAATTCACGTATAAGTGCGCTTACCCAGTGCCATCCCTTGTTGTTCAAGGGTCAGCTATATAATATTCAACCTAGATTTCCAAAACATAAAGCAGAATGAAATGAGTAAGGTACATTTTATGTGTAGTATGGCATCATTTGGAAATTTTTTAAAAAGAAATAAAGTTGTATAATGTTTCTGGATGCATCCTCAGGTAGTAAGAGTATAAAAACATGTACTAGTTGTTATTTACATTACTTACAATGATGGTTATCTCTGGAACGAAAGAGAGAAGATCATGGGAAATTTCAAGTTTGTCTATAATATCTTATTCTTCACCTCCTCCCCCACAAAAAAACCCTCCAAACAGCTAATATTGCCTTAATATTACTTTTCTTTTGCATACTAATTCTTTAAGTATTTTTCATTTAAAAAGTAAATGAAAAATCGTTTTACATTGGATAGGAGAGCAAGCCTCAGCTTATAGAACAGTCAACCCTCTCTAACCTAACAATCAGAGGGTCCCAATGGATGATACTCCCTCTGGCAGCATCCAGTTTCTGTTAGAAACATTGCATTGTGGGTTGTTCCAAAGAATACTTCTGCTGCTTTGCCCTATTGTAGAGAAGGTCTTTTTGGTCTCTTTATCTTGTTTTAAGCCTGGTTACCCCTCTCCATTGCAGTTTAGCACCATGTTAAAACATGTCATTTTCTGGATCTAAGGAGTTCATCAAATGTAACAAGTTTTACATTTCATTTTTATCCATAGACTGTGGTCATTTCCAATGCCAGGCTCAAGTCTAGGAATTGCTTAGCTTTCTAGGTACATTTGTACATTAAAAATGAAGGAGATCAACTCAATGCTTTGTGATGACCTCGAGGGGTTGGATAAGGAGGGTGGGAGGGAGGCTCAAGAGGCAGGGAATATGGGGATATATGTATATATATAGCTGATTCACTTTGTTGTACAACAGAAAGTAGCACAATATTGTAAAGCAATTATACTCTAGTAAAGATGTGAAAAAAAAATAAAACGCAACCCCACCACACACACACAAAAATAAAACTAAAAACGACCCCGAAGCGAAATCAACTCTGTTTTAAAGGAGTCCGTATTGCATAAGGGCTACTTTGTGGGCTCTGGAGTTCAACTGCTTGGCTCAACCTCTAACAAACTGTGACACTTTGAGAAAGTTACTTAATCAGTTTAAACCTCCGTTACCTCATCTATAAAATGGGGATCATAATAGTAACTGCATCAGTGTGTTGTTGTGAGAATTAAATGTGTTGTTAAGCATTTACTGGTGGCCTTGGTCCATGCCATGCATTTAAGAAATGTTAATTACTATTTGTTTGAAGGCTTGGGGGAAACTGGCATGGTTTGGTGTGGTATTGACTGTATTCATGCTCTCAGTACTTGGTTAGTCGTTCATTCATTGCTACTAAATCACCAGAACACATTCACACTACGCAGCTCTACTACTGACAGATGAACTAGGAATACTTTTACACACCAGAGAGATGAATACCCAGGAATAAATGATGTCGTGCAATTAAGACAACAAATTCCATGCAGATAAGTTCGTTCAGAAAAATTCAAAAGCCTAATCATTTTGATTATTTTTTAATAGCAATGTGAAGTTTGGCATTTATCGCCTGATGGAACTCCTGAAATGCATTGTGTGACTCAAAAGGAGCCTAGGTTTCTGAATAGGACACTGTAAACCTGATTTCAACAGATTGAAAACAAGATGTGACAAGCAGTTTGACACTGGCCCTCTGCTAATTTCCGCTATTTGTAAAGAGGCACATCTGAATGGAAACAGCTCTGCAGAATGGATTGGTATGGTTGGGGCCATGTCAGTCCACACAGAAAACCACAGTACAGGGGAAAATAAGCAGCCATTGATTTTCTGTGAAAGCCCCCCTGAGTCCGGGGAAAGTAGCCAATACGGGGCACCAGCTGCTCTCTGCTGGAAGTCCTTTGTGGATTTGAGGAGAGGGGTATGAGCAGCCCAGGAGAAAGCTAGAGAAACTGGTGGATATAAAAAGGAAAAAAAAAAAAAAACCCACACCAGAACTCAGGATAGAAGAGGTGGGGATAACAGCCTGAGCCATGCGTCATTCCTCAAACTAAGCAGGCTTTTTTTCTCAGAAAATGGTGGGGGAGGGAGGGAAGCTTTAACAAACCCTACCTTTATTTATGCAACACGTTGGGAACAGTTCCAATGGGAATTTCTCATGCTCTTTCACGTTCCCTGAATTCTGTTGGTGGTTCAGTCCTTGTTTTCTTTAAACTGCTCTGATCTAATAAGTATTTGCCTCAAAACTGGAACACATACTCAGTGTGATTGCAAGTCCTCATTTACATAATTGCATTATGACAACAATTTCAGGAGGATAATAAATAAGGAACATTTTGATGTTTGCTGGCTGCGATGCAAGAAAAATATTCCCAGATTCCCTTCTGAGCACCTCCATGACAATGTTGTTGAGTTAATCATTATAAGAATCTCTTTCAAGATGGGGCAGTGGGCAATCATTCTTTGTTTCCAGTTCAGACCCTGCAAACAATGTATCTTACAATGGAATCAAATATTAATAAGGGTGTTTCGAGAAAGCACTGAACAGTAAGTTTCAGATGTCCTCCGAAGTTTGGAATACTTGGCAGTTTTCCTCCTTTATGAAAGTTAGCAGTGAGCACTGCTGTAGGGATAGATTGGTCAGGATGAAAAAGCATTTTTTTCCAAAGCAGTTTGCTCACCTGCCTAGAAAGTCATGGGAAAATATGGATTATTCCAGAGGATGAAATTGTCCTATGATATAAATAGCAAGCCACTAGAGAATCATAGATTTTTTAAAAATAAAAAAATAGATATCTTACACAAGGATATCTGAGCCCTGTTGAATTTTGCTGTATGTCTGTTTTTAAGTGTGAAAATAAGTAACTTGACTACTAAATTTAAGGAAGCTATTTACCTATAGCTTAAACATAGAATCTGTCAGATGTACGGATGTCTTCAAAGCAATTTTTAAATTATAATATAAATTCATTTATCTGTATTTTACAGACAATGAATATTATACTGGAAAAGAATGGGCCAAAATTTAAAAATTTTACTTAAAACATAAAAACAGTTTACTAGGCAACTTGCTAGTATAAACAGATTTCCAGGAAAATATACAATGTGTAATGCTTTTAGGACTCAGGATCAATCAACCATTGATATCTAACATATTAATGACAAATTATTTTCTCCAAAAGACCTGCCGCATACCTATAAGGCAGCTTTTTTTATTATATATTTACTGAGCAGTAAGGCCATTTTACTAAATACTTTGTGATTTAAATGTTTCACTAAGTCATTTTGGTTTTCATACTAATTCATGCAAATAGATAAAATTTGTGCTGAAATCTCATGGTCACTTTAACATGCTTCTCTCTTTTTGTTTCATGTGACTTGTATCCTTCTTTCTGAAACTCCCTTCTCCAATCCTAATTATCCTTAGTACAGACATGACATGTCTGTAGGTGGTCCAGAGCCAGGACTGGTCTTCTCTCACTAGTCCTGCAGAGACTGAGCTAAGCCAGCTACCTCATTGATAAGGCAGGGAAACATCGATTGCCGTATGTGTATGAGTAAAGCCAGCCTGCCCATAGGTCCTGGACCCAGAATGTGAATATTGACCTCCCCCCTGAAAAAAAAAAAAAAAATTTGTTTTCAAAGGTCAGCTGGTAGCTCTGAATCCTAGAGAACACAGGTTTTGGCCTGTAACTGGAGACACCCTCAAATAAATTATACTTCAGCCTTTAAATAAAATTGTCACTACTTTTATAGTGTCTGAATCAGCTGAGTAGGAATAGATGCTAATTCTTTTCATTCTCAAGTTTCAGATTCTCTTAGTTTGCAGTTAAGGATACGTTTATCCTATGGACTATATAGGCTATTTGGAAATCCTGATTCCAAGCTGATCAGGGACCTCCTATGGGTTTCAGAGAGCTGAACTGTGTGAGGTTTGGTTCCTGCACGCACAACATGAAATTGAGCAGTTCTTACACCAAAGTCCCATGGGCAATTAAGAAAGGTCAGAAGTGTGACAGTGACTAGCCAAGAGCCAGCATCCTCCACAATAATCAGAAAAAAATGTACACTTACCCTAGGAATAATTATGAATCCAAAAAGTAGTATATTTTTTACCAAATAATTCAGTAAACTCAGTAATAACTCACTTCAAAACCCATTCTTACCACTTTTTATTTCTTAATGCATCTCTAACATTCCATCTGGGATTATTTTCATTCTACTTGATAACTATCCCATTTCCTTAAGTGCATGACTGCTAGTCATGAATCCTTTCAGACAATCTGGTCTGAAAATAGTTACTGCACCTTCACTGTCAAAGGACATTTTCTTGGGTAAAATAAAATTTAGATTAGCAGTTATCTTTAAACTGCTGAAAACAAATATTCCATTGTCTTCTGGCTTCCACTGCTTTTTTATTTTTTTTTATTTTTATTTTTTGAGAAATAGGCTGTTTTTTTGCCCCATAACAGGTGTTTAAAAACACCTTTCTACTCTGCGTGTTTGAAAGATTATAATACAATGTGCTTCGATGTTTGGGATTCATGGGGCTTCTTAAATGTGTGGAGTAATGTCCAATCTCCGGTTTTGTAAAGTTTCATAAAGTTCTCAGCCATTATCTCCTAAGGGAGAACTTTTGCTCCATTCTTCCTCTCCTATTTTTCCAGGAGTTAAGTTATAAAGTTTAAACTATCCCACTGTATTCTTTATGTCTATTACTTTCTGATGCAGTTTCCATCATCTTAGCTCTTCATTCTTCCTTCTGGATAGTTTCTTTTGGCCAATTTTCCACTGTACCTGTTCTTTCTTCAACTGTGTTTAATCCACTGTTAAACTCACCTACTGAATCCTTAATTTAGGCTACTGCACTTTTCACTTCTAGTATATCTTTTTAAGAGCTTTTTTACCAAATAAGTTTCAATACTGTCTTTTCTCTTTTTGCATAGAGCAAATAAACTACTTAAATTTTGTCAGACAGTCCCTGTATCTGTATTCTCCTATGGGAATGCTTATATTGGCTGTTTTTGCTGAGTTTTTCTTCTTTCATGGTTTCTCATATCATTTTGGGCCTGATACTTTATTTGCAAAATTGATTGTAGAGTCATTTTGAAGCTCAGGACAATGTTATCTTCCACCAGAAATGGTTTTCTTTTGTTAATGCCACTCAACTGGGAATTCTAACATGCTCGGATTATGTGAATAAAATTTAGGAATTGAAATTATTTGAGCTGACCTGCAGTGCTTGCAAGTACCTGTCTACATTTGGCTTATTCTTACTCCTAGGAGTAGCAACTTTGGTTCCCCCCTTAAAGAGAAAAAGATTTAAAAGCCCCTTATCCCTCCTTGACCCGAGACTCAAATGCCTTTCCTCTTAGCTCTTATACTATGACTCACAAACTCATGAAACAGAACAGCCCTAGAAAGATTAATAAAAAATAGAGGAGTAATATATAAAAAATATTAACAAAAAATAAGTAGGTACAGATAATGCAGAAGTTATAAAAAAGTGAAAATTATGAATGCTTTTTGCCAATAAATTTGGAAACCTGGATGAAATTGATATGTTATTTAAAACTTTCTGTAAAGAAATGAAGAATCTAAATATCTTACAGATAAGTTATTAATATTCTCAAGAAAGAATCTTTTCAATTGTAGAACAATTATTCCAAAAGTATAAACAGAGGGAAAGTCCTATGTACATTCTATGGGGCCAGGATACTCTTAACAGCAAAATTTGCCTTCTGCAAACAAGTGCTGGTGAAGATGTGGAGAAATGTAAATTATTATGCACTGCTACTGGAAGTATACACCGGTGCATTCATTTTGCAAAAGCCGAACATGTACAATTACCTTCCTAGCTATATATATACAATGTAGAGCTTCTTCAAATTTTTTAATGAGCTTTACATTGTGATCATGTACAGTTCGCACACATGCCTGGAGATAAAATGTCCTGAAACAATCATTACTCTTACTATGTCTAATGTTTTAATATTTTTAGTTCTATCATATGACATTTTCAAAAGATTTTGATATATTATTAATTTGATTTTATATTCCATTAATGGTTCTCCAAACTCAGTTTGAGTAATTGCTCCAGAGAAATTTTACTAAAAAACACTACATGTGCAAATAAATTCCAAATGTTAATAATTAGATGCATCAATAAATGATAGGTGTCTATACACTAGAAAATTATAAATCAGTCAAAATGATATAAATACTATTGCATGCATTAATAAGAAGTAAGTCAGAAAGAGAAAAACAAATACCGTATAATAACACATATATATGGAATCTAAAAAAAATGGTTCTGACGAACCTAGGGGCAGGACAGGAATAAAGACGCAGACGTAGAGAATGGATTTGAGGACACGGGGAGGAGGAAGGGTAAGCTGGGATGAAGGGAGAGAGTGGCATTGACATATATACACTACCAAATGTAAAATAGATAGCTAGTGAGAAGCAGCTGCATAGCACAGGGAGATCAGCTTGGTACTTTTTGACCACCTAGACGGGTGGGATAGGGAGGGTGGGAGGGAGATGCAAGAGGGAAGGGATATGGGGATACATGTATACGTATAGCTGATTGTTATACAGCAGAAACTCACACAACATTGTAAAGCAATTATACTCCGATAAAGATGTTAAGAAAAAAAATGACTCCTAAAAGATAATATAGAGCTAAAAAACAAGTTATAAGAGAACATATGTAGTATGATTCCTTTAATGTTAAATGCAAATCCAGATTAAATCAGATCATAAATTGTATAAGAAGCTTCTATGAGTTCCCTGAAAAAGCCTTTTTACTTTTTATTTGTATGTTGAAGATTTCAAAAAATCAAAACACAGCGTCTGATACTGCAGGTGGATGAATTACAATCTAAACTGAAATCCCATCCTTGCAGTATCTCTTTACAGTTAGGATACTGTAAGAGAGAGGGACCCAAAAAATTGGGAGGGAGATGTCTCAACAGATTTCATGAAGCTGAGATAGTTATTTTAGTTACAGTAAATTTTGTACCTTGATGTTGAGCTAGCCAATTCATTTGACTATTTCCTATGATAATGTCATCAGTATGAGGTAGTTGAGAAAATACAAAGAGAATATAATACTCTGACAATGAGAAAAAGACAACATAACTTTATGTGGACTAAAATTCATACAAGATTGTCTTGTCAATGTTATGTCCTCATTAGTCACCCACAGAAAAATTCAACTATTGGTTAACTTATACAATAAATGCCATCAGAACTAGCTTTAAACTAATTTGTCCATTTAGTTGACACATATTTAAATACCCACAGTGTGCTAGACATTCTATTATTAACTCAATCACAAACCTTATGCTAAAATAATTTTTAAAAACTTTTGCATTATAGAAACTACATCTCTTCATTAAATCTGAAATTATATTTCCATGGTTTCCCTCTGGTGCATTTACTCACCAATATGTAGCTAATTTGCTTGCTAATTTTGCAATCATTGGCTATCTTCATCTCTTCCACATTACTTATGAATCCCTGCCTTTAGTAATCCATTAATTGTTTGCAGACATCTTGTAGCCAAATTTTTATTGTCGGTCACTTCACATCATTTTAGAGGGAGGGTATAACAAAGTTATAATGGAAATGTTATTATTTGATGATTGTTATTAGCATCAAATTACTTGCACCTATTTGGATGGTAGATTTCTTGACCTCTTAGAAGGTTTTTCTGAAAACCTTGGTTGAATACCCAAATGAATCATGATTAAAGAAATAAACACCAAGAAAACTTCACAAAAAATACAGCCTTATTAAGACCAACAAATTTAAGTTCACCTATGTCTCAGAGACATATCAGTGTTTGCAACCTAGAAGATAATTATCCCAGGTTCAGAAGCATGCCTGTCTTTGTAATACTTTCGAGGTCAGAAGAGAGCTACAAGGACAGTAGTTAGGATGTACGTTGCTCCTCAGACACATTTATGTGAATTTCCAATTTATATTTCTGAAAATAGACAGTTATGCATAACTTAATTGTTTTCTATTTCTATATGGGTGACTATCAAAGTCAGGGTTCAAAGTGGGTTAGGTCAGGCCAGTTACAAGATGACTGGCTTGCTCTCATAGAAAACAGTTAATTGGAAATAGCCACATAAACCTTGTTTCAAAGAAGCCAAATACAAATAAATTGTACGTAAATGTTGACAGTGTCATGCTCATTTCTGTGCTTAACCTTCGCAGTGCAAAGAAAAATTAGATATTCTGATTTACCGCTGTAGAAGAAATATATAAAATAATTATCAGGTAGAAGAAATGCCTTAGAGAATCACATCAAAAATTTATTTTTTCTCTCCTTAGTCAGACATCACTTTGAAATATAATCCCCTGGTGGAATACTGATGGATAGCTTCTCCAGTCATGTGGTCCTTGAAGACAATAATATCAGGAGTCATAAGAACAGAAGAGTAGGTTAAAGTTGTGTGCCTTTCTTCCTCTGCTCAAGAATAAATAATAGTATTCTTCAATATTTCCTTCAATTTTTGTTTTTATTATGGCGAATGCCTTCCTCTTCTGATCTTATACTGCTGCTCTGAATACTATATATAATTTGGGTCCTTATTCTTCCTACTCATATTTTCTGCTCCCAAATACATCAGAATCTAATTATGAATTTTGGGGAACTTTTATTATATTTTCAGTGTCCAGCACAGTGCTTAGTACAAAACAAGTGTTCAGTAAATATCTATTTAACATAAGGGTTGGCAAACTGTTTTTTAAGGCCATCTTGTACATGTTTTAGGCTTTGTGGGGTCTCTGTCACAACCACTCAACTCTGCCTTTGTAGTGAGCAAGCAGCTTAAGACAATACAAAAATAAATGGGAGTGAATATGTCCTAATAAAACTTCATTTACAGATAGAGGAGGTGGGCTGGACTGGCCCATGAGCTCTAGTTTGCCAACTGCTGGTTTAATAAATATTTGAATTAATAAATTGTTAGTAACCAAAAAGCAGCTCCCTAACTTTGAGAAAGAACAAGAGATCATACTAATACTATCAAAAGGATCATTTGCAGACAAATGAGCTTTAATTAAGGAAAATATAAAGGTGAGAGGTGGTCCTATAGAAACTTAAAACTCAAAATCTGTTGAGATATATTTTGCTTACTCCAAGACGGTTTGCCTAAATCAGTGTTAACTAGAAACTGAGCAGATCCACAACCACTGAAGGTGGATGCCCGTCCATTTCTTGAGATAGAGAAGCTATATCCTATTCAAGATTTAAAAAAAAAAACACACACACACATCCTGCTCTAAAATGGGCAGAGCATGAACAAAGTGAACACTGAGAGAAGAAGAAATTATTTTTAATACAATTTTCATTGTGTTAATTTGTGGCCTACTCGTTTTAGAATTGCCCATAAAGAAGGTTGCCCAATTATGTCAACTATGCTGAGAAGACTTGCTCCATAACATTCCAGGGTACAGTCTATAGCATCCATGGTGAATACAGTCACGAATTAACCCCATACATCACATTCTTAGCAGTAATGACATTTTAACAGGTTCCAAAGGGCACACATTCTCTTCTAAGTTTTTATGGGGTGTGAACATGCTCAGTTTTAAAATGGCCTTGGCCAAATAGTCCACATTTTAGCAAAATATCTGCATACTTTGGAAAAGAACTATGGATGGCTCTTGTGGAAGTGATAAGCTATGCCAACCAAGAAAGTATATCTTCTTGTCCTGTATGCCATTACGAACAACAGATTATACATTACATAAGACATAGTTGAGATGGCAGCATGACAGTGCTCTGGGATGTTGTACTTATCACATCAGAAAGGTTCTAACCTTGATACGTGTCATAATCAGGACACATTTAGTTTTCTTATTTCCGAGGTTGTTGTACGTAGACTAGAAATCTGGTCACTTGTAGCATGAAGATGGGGCAGCAGAAGAGCATGCAATCTTTGATTAAATAGTTTTTAAGGGCAGAGTGACCTTTCTGCCACTTGCAGCAGAGAAAGATTGCTAGAGTTTTCCAGTTCAAAACAAACTGTTTGCTTCAGAAATAATTTTTCTGGGTAGTCTACAGGAATCTGAAAAAAAATAATAATAATATACACACACGTGTGTGTATAGTGGGTACCTGAGCTGCTTTCAGTGACAAATTAGTATCAATTACCACTGGGATCATTTTAGGACATTAGGGATATATATGCTGAAGGATAGGAGAAAAATAGAGATAATCGGCAATGAGAGATAAAAGTCCAGATTAAGGGAAGTTCGGGCAGAGATATAAAACTGAATCCTGTTATTTAATATGTTAAAACACGACTCTAAAACAGGAGTCTGGGAAGCTTGTGTTATTATGACTGTGTGTGTGTCCATGTGTGTGCACATGGCGTAGGGGAGTGAGACTCTCCATTTTCCCACTCAGTCTAATTTCCCATTAAGTTGCCATCTCTGAACTGAACAGTCTGAAAGAGCTATGTATCTCAAAAATGCCTAGTGCCCGGATTCTGGGAGACAGAGGATTTTGGCTTTGCAGACTGTTTTATATATTGTAACTCCTCCAGTACTTACAGTAAAACAAAACTTGATTTATCATGACGGTCACAAAATATTTAGTTTATTAACCATTATTTTTTTTGTAATTAACATGGGATTAAATTTACACCTAGTAGCATAGTTAATATACATGCCAGCATTTCCTTCTTTTGTATGAAAATGATATTTTAAACAATAATCACATCACAATATTATTTAAAATTTTTCTGGTTTCATTTAAAATTTTACAATTAAAAATTATAAAAG
Source organism: Kogia breviceps (assembly GCF_026419965.1). Lineage (NCBI taxonomy): Eukaryota > Metazoa > Chordata > Mammalia > Artiodactyla > Physeteridae > Kogia > Kogia breviceps. The sequence goes on from NC_081313.1 coordinate 96,184,150, forward strand.
AATAATAAATATCAACATTACAGATAATACTCAAGTAAGATAATTTAATGTGTGAACTAAATTTATTCATCTCAAAGAAAGTATTGCACCTCATATTTCGTATTCTATTTCACTATTTTAAATTTTAAAGACAAGTAAAAATGCTAAATGGTTGTAAAAAAAGATGGAATTGACATATTTGAGTTTTGTCTCTTTATCAGTATTCTAATTATATTTATTGAGCCCAGGAATATGTACTATCACAGAGGTGGTCACAGATGTGAACTGTGGTCAACTCAAGGTTGAACAATTTTGAGTCATTACAGACATTCTCTCCAGTGCACATGCGGACGTGAGTTCACACCTGTCATCTCTCAGAACTGACAGCACAAGAGGAGCTGTCCAAAGTGACTGTCATGTAGAACATGTTTTATAGGGCAAGTAAGAAAAATGTGCCTGTTTGAAGGTTAAATAATTATTATTAAAACTCAATAATAACCAAAGCAACTGTTTAGAACTTAGACCAATAATTTTTTTTTTTTTTTTTTTTCAGGAAAAGTATCTTATCACTGATACTATTATAAGTGTCTGGTTCATGGCAGTGATAGGAGACTGACCTTTGGTTAGGTTGTAATGTGTGTAAATTCTCCAGATAAGATGCCAACTCTCTTATTTTGCCCACTCAGGTTGCTTACTTGGGAGGGGGTGACTATAGAATCTTATATTCTGTGGAGATGTCTACTGAACCAGAATTTATTAGCTCTCCACAGAAAAGTGCCAGATTTAAGTTAAAAAGAGACATCTTCCGGAATTGTGAGCTTTGATAATCAGTGAACTGGAATTTTATTTCACACATTACTGGCTAGGTGATCAATATTCTGACGATTGTTTTAAACCACTTCTAAGCTTTTTTTTTTTTTTTTTTTTTTTTTCGGTACGCGGGCCTCTCTGTTGTGGCCTCTCCCGTCGCGGAGCACAGGCTCCGGACGCGCAGGCTCAGCGGCCATGGCTTACGGGCCCAGCCGCTCCGCGGCACGTGGGATCTTCCCGGACCGGGGCACGAACCCGTGTCCCCTGCATCGGCAGGCGGACTCTCAACCACTGCGCCACCAGGGAAGCCCTCTAAGCTTTCTTAAATGGACAGAATGTTAATATACATATGAGTGACAATTGGATGATAACAACAACTATTTGTCCAATGAACACCAAGAGGAAAAAGAGCTGAGGTAAAGTCAAGACAAAGCTAGCTTTGGAAGACATATCAGATGTGTGATATTTCTAATTCACATACACCTGAGAAATGGAAGATTGATTATGCATGTTTGTCCAAGGAAAGGGTTCAATTCATAGGAATCTCTTCCTAGTGTGCATTTGGCTTACATGCTTTTAATTTTTTTCTTCACAAATGTATGTAACACTGAGCATTTGTACCATAAGAAAATCTAGTCCGTTTCCTATTTTTCTTCTCAAGTGCTATTTAAATATCATGTTCATATTTTATGACCTCTAATCAGAAGGGAATTTAAGTTGCTTTGTCTATCCACATTATTTTGGGACATTTTATACTCAGGAGTGTAAATTGTGTACATAAAATCTTTTATTGGAAGAGATGTCCTCCTCTGTTTATGAGTGCATTGACAGTCATAGAAACAGGCAGCTCCATCCCAAAAGGAGTATGCTGACCAGGATGCGTAATTTGTATCACATGCCCCAAATAGAGTCAAAACATTCATAATTTGAACCTAAATAGAACTCTTTTCCATAACAGACCCTCAGAGAGAAGTTTAGAATATACTGCTATCAAATTCCATAACAGCTTGAATGATGATTCCAAGTCCATATTGTAGAGAATAAAAATTCATGAATAACACTAAAAATCTTTTAAAGCCAACCTACAAATGTTTTTTTTCCCCGCATGATGTACTGTCACAGTAACAGGATAAAAGTTTTTATTTTTCAGTGTCTTTTCCAATTATATCAAACTAATTATAATTCGATTAAAAAATACCCACACAAATTAAATTTGTACATCCCATGCCTCTTTAGGCTATAATATTTGTTTTTCTTTAAAAACTTTTGAATATTTTGAACCCAGTTCTCCCCTTGTGTGAAAGACATATAAATCCAGCTACAAGGGCAAAAGTATTAGAAACACACAGATATTTATACTCCAATTTCCCTCCCCTTATTGAAAGCTCAATTTAAATTCTCCTAAGCAGAAGTAAGAAAGGCTAAATGGCAGTTTGGGTTTGCAAAATGGTTTTCTGTCTGTTAAAGCTAAGAAGTCAAGCAGAATTAAAAACAAACATTAAGTTAACGTTCAACTGTGATTAAACTTATTTAGTGACCAATTTGCCATACTCTGTGAGTTGGGCAAAACCAAGACCTCTTCTTTCAGCAAATAGCCCCACAGTAGATTTAGAATGGAGGTTTCATTACCCTCCCCAAGTGAATTGTCAAACTGTTTCTTCTAAACACAAACAGTACCCTTTCATAGCTCACTTTATATGTTACCTGCCTCTCAATCTGTTCTGTGCCTCAGTGATAAGCACTGCCAGGCTTCGTTTGGTTGAAAGCTCTAAAATACCTTGGGGTATGCATGTTCTGTAGAACTGTGATTTTCAATCATTTTTATTATGTTTCTTTTTATTTTTTTAACATCGTTATTGGAGTATAACTGTTTTACAATAGTGTGTTAGTTTCTCCTTTACAATAAAGTGAATCAGTTATACATATACATATGTTCCCATAACTCTTCCCTCTTGCATCACCCTCCCTCCCACCCTCCCTATCCCACCCCTCTAGGTGGTCACAAAGCACAGAGGTGATCTCCCTGTGCTATGCAGCAGCTTCCCACTAGCTATCTAATTTACATTTGTTAGTGTGTATATGTCCCTGCCACTCTCTCACTTTGTCACATCTTACCCTTCCCCCTCCCCATATCCTCAAGTCCGTGCTCTAGTAGGTCTGTGTTTTATTCCCGTTCTATCACTAATCTCTTCATGACATTTTTTTTTTCTTAGATTCCATATATATGTGTTAGCATACGGTATTTGCTTTTCTCCTTCTGACTTACTCCACTCTGTATGACAGACTCCAGGTCTATCCACCTCATTACAAATAACTTGGTTTCATTTATTTTTATGGCTGAGTAATATTCCATTGTATATATGTGCCACATCTTCTTTATCCATTCGTCAATGGACACTTAGGTTGCTTCCATGTCCTGGCTATCGTAAATAGAGCTGCAATGAACATTTTGGTACATGACTCTTTTTGAATTATGGTTTTCTCAGGGTATATGCCCAGTAGTGGGATTGCAGGGTCATATGGTAGTTCTATTTGTAGTTTTTCAAGGAACCTCCATACTGTTCTCCATAGTGGCTGTATCAATTTACATTCCCACCAACAGTGCAAGAGTCTTCCCTTTTCTCCACACCCTCTCCAGAATTTATTGCTTCTAGACTTTTTGATGATGGCCAATCTGACCGGTGTGAGATGATATCTCATTGTAGTTTTGATTTGCATTTCTCTAATGATTAATGATGTTGAGCATTTTTTCATGTGTTTGTTGGCAATCTGTTGTTGCATGTTCTGTAGAACTGTGATTTTCAATCATTTTTAGATAAAGAACCTCTCTGAATATCTGATGAAAGCCAGGTACCTACATGTGAAACGTTACATGCCAATTCCGTGGGGGGGGGAGGGTGTCTGTAGAACGCCCTAAAACTCTCCGCTCTAGAGAATACATTATGAGTGCCTTGTCACTCTCAGAGAGCACCCAGCATCTCATTGCAGTTCTGCTTAGATATGATGACAGCCTCCAGCCTCGTGCAGGTGACTTACTATGTCCTTTTAAACTGGGAAAGAGTGTATCTGAGGAAGAGGTAAAAATAAATATTATTTCGATTTTAAACATCTATCTGTATAAAATAAAACTCAGTTAAAGGAGGCCTTTTTTTTTTTTTTTTTTTGGTCCTGAACATTGCTGGTTCTGCAAAAGCAAGATGACTTTTACAAACGTAGTGGATTATCAGGACATCACCTCCCTCACGAGTGCAGTATCACCAGGGGTCGCAAAGCAAACAAGCAAGCAAGCAAAGGAACCAGCACTGTCAAACCCAAACAGCCCTTATCTTGTCACTGAAATCCAGGTCATTCCTAGAGCACCTAATATGTAACCATGAATTAGTTATAAGTGAAAAGAATGACCCCAAGTTGAAATATGGGATAATGTTTATTTTTTATCTTTCTAATTCTTTTATTGGTTTGGGGCTCACGTATGCTGAATCAAAAGTTAAAATGTGCTTTATGGAGTGGAAGTGGGTCCAATATGTAGAAAACGTGACACATAATTTATCTCTCACATCATTTAAATGTGCATGTCTATTCCTTTTATAATAATCATTTTTGTCCCAAACCTGCAGCCAGCTACTTAAATTTTTAGGCATGACCCCTTGGACTTGTTCATGGTATCTGTTTCATTTATTATAGCTGATAGAGTAAAAAACTGGATTCCATGTATATTTCTAATATAATTTTTTATGACCAACATTAAAAAAATGTTGGCTCTCTCCGGTATCCTGTGCTGAGCACCTGTACCAGTTCACTTAATACTCAGAACAAACCTGTGAATTGTCCCCGATTTAGATGGGGAAAGATATACAGAGAAGCTGGGTTGCTGCAGGCAATACATTGAGTCACAGTGGAGCTGGGATGAAAAGCCAGAGCCCCCTGACCCACATTTTGAGCTCCTAGCCATCATCTGTCATGTGTGATGTGGAGTAAATTATTTACCTTGTGTTTTCTAAGCATCCTTCCTTGCCCACATATTTTCCCACCTTGCTTTGTGGACGTGTTAGAATGAGTGATGATGAAGACAGTCTCTGTTTGAAAGATGAAGAATCCAAATTCCCCCTAGTTGTTTGCTGTCACAGACCACCAACTGCAGCATTACGAAATGAGTCTCTTCAAATTCTGAGATAAGTGTAGGGACTGGTGACTATGATTTTTTTAAAATATCATGTGGAGTTCTTGTTCCTTGATTTATAAAGTGACTTGTTAATCCAGAATTTTATGAGGAAGTTCTCTTTTTTCACTTAACTCTTCTTATGTCAATGAGTGGTGAGGTGGAAAGACACACCAGAGAATGATTGATTAGTTGGTGATGCCAAAACTTAAGAAGGGAAGTCAATCCAAAGATGAGTTAAACTCAAGGGCTTCTGAATTAGAACACTTGCTTATGCTGATGAGTTCAAAGAAGTATAGCAGGAAAAGCTTGTGTATGTAGGTGTATCTGTATGTGTATATATATATATATGTATATATATGTGTGTGTCTCTGTGTATCTGTTTATTTATTCTACAGTTTGTAAAGCAATTAATGATAGAAATCTAATTGTCTCATGCTTTTTTGAGTGGTTGATCCTTAGCCTTTACTATATATTTGCTTTACTAGTGGGATTTTCCCTTTTCTGTAGATACTTACTTCTTGTAGCCCTTTCTTTCCCACTTAGAGAAGACCTTTTAACATTTCTTTTAGGGTTGGTTTAGTATTGACCAACTCTTTTAGTTTTTGCTTGCCTGAGAAGTTCTTTATCTCTCCTTCAATTCTAAACTATAATCTTGTTGCATTGAGTATCCTAGGTTGCAGGGTTTCCCCTTTCAGCACTTTGAATATATCAGGCCATTCCCCTCTGGTCTGCAAAGCTTCTGCAGAGAAGCTTTTGCCATTTTACCTCTTCTATGTCTTGATGTGGGTCTCTTTGGGTTCATCTTGTTTGGAACTTTCTGTGTTTCCTGTACCTGGACATCTGTTTCCTTCTTCAGATTTGGGACATTTTCAACCCTAATTTCATCGAATGCATTTTCAACCCCCTTCTCTCTCTCTCTCTCTCTCTCTCTCTCTCTCTCTCTCTCTCTCTCTCTCTCTCTCTCTCTCTCCTCCTTCTAGGACCCCTGTAATGTGAATGTTGATACTCTTGATTGTCCTAGAGGTCCCTTAAAATGTTCTCATATTTTTTTAAACAATTTTTTTTCTTTTTGCTCTTCTGATTGGGTGATTTTTGTTATTCTATCTTCCAGATCACATATACTTTCTTCTGCATCACCTGGTAGGCTGTTCATTCCTTCTAGGGTGTTTTTTTATTTCAGTTTTTGTATTCTTCAGTTCTGATCTCTTCTTTTTTATACCTTCTAGTTCTTTGTTAAAATTATCACTGCGTTCATATATTCTTTGCCCTAATTCAGTCAGCGTTCTTACTGCTAATGCTTTGAACTCTTTACCTGGTAAATTGATTATTCTGTTTCATTAGTTGTTTTTCCAGATGTCTTCTCTTGGTCTTTCACTGGAAACAAATTCCCCTGTTTTCTCATTTTACTTAACTTTCTCAGTCTCTATGAAATTGGGTAACAATGTCACTTGTGGTCTTGAAGGGGCATCCTTTTTTGGTAGCATGCCTATACAGTCTGTGTGTGCCCAGTGTCTTTGGTGGGAGAGCTGGATTTGACGTCAACACAAGTCACGTCTTTACCGGGTGGGCTGGCAGCTACCACCTTGGTAGGAGGTGGGGTTGGAGATGAAGGGACTAAGTCCAGAACCAGGTGTGAGCCAGGACTTCTCCTCTGCTCAGTAACCATCACTGCCCTATGGGGTGGGGTCCCAAGTTGCAGGAACAGAAGCCCTCAGGGGTGGGTCTAAGCTGACTCCATTCCCTTTAAGTATGTGCTCTCCACCCTCCTGACATTGGCCCTCTTGCCTCAGAGGGAGGCAGTGCTGGAGCAAGAGGGCCTGGTGTGGGCACTTGGCGTGGGTCTGGATGTGGGCTGTGGAAGTCCAGGTTGTGGTCAGAGACCTGGAGAGCTTCTGATGAGCTGCCTACATAAGAGCCAGTAATGGCCGCCCCCACCCTTCTCAGATGCTGTTCCAGGTCTGAACCACCTTCATGTCTCACAGCTGAGATTTTCCCTTGACCATGGCAGTCATTGCCTCAGTGTGGAGCTGTGTTGTGTAGCAAGTGGGACTGGAGTGGGTGTTCAGCTCAGACTGGGGTATGCACCATGGTGGTCCTGGAAGCCAGCCAGCTACCCACGCGGTTAACCCACCCTATTCGGGGAGTAAGCAAGCTCGGGCAAGCTCCTCATGTGCAGAGTTCAGGCTTCCTACAGCCCTCCTGTTAGTCCTGCTGGCCTTCCAACCAGCCGAGGGGGCTCGTCTTCCAGATGTTGAACCCCAGGGCTGGGCACCCAGTATGTGGCTGAACCGCTCACTCCCAGGGCATTACCCTTGTAATCCCTCTCCTCTGCTGACTCACCTCCCAGAGGCACGTGTTATGACCTGATCGCTTCTCTTCCCTTCATACCGGATTCCGTGTGGATCTTTCTTACAATCTTAGCTGTACAGGAGTCTTCCTGCCAGACTCCAGTTAGTTTTCATTGAGAATTGTTCCCCATGTAGATGTATTTTTGATGTGCTAGTTGGTGGAGGTGAGCTCTGAGTCCTCCCACTCCGCAGTCTGGATGGATCACCTCTTATCTCATACCTTTTTGAAACTATAAAATATGAGTATTTTGGTAGAGAAAATTATAATAAAAAGCCCATAATCTTACCTTTCACATAATATAAACTGGCATGTTATTTGTATGTGTTTTTACGTCTATCTCTAAATATCTGTGTTTAGATAAGCCATACAGAAGGGTGATATATGAAGAGAGAGGCCTCTTTTCTCATACCCCAAAGTGCCCTTATCAAAGATAGCCACTGTTAATCATTACTTGTGATTTCTTCCTGAAAAACATTTTGTGAATTTATGATAAGGATTGAACAAGTTTTGCTTGTCTGCTGCTGAAAGTTTGTTTATTAAAATGTCAAATATTTTTCATTATTAGTACATAGAAATGTACCTCCACCTTTTAAATGTCTGCTTCTTATTCCTTAATTTGGATGTGTCATAATTAAATGGATTAGTATCAATTAGTGGACATTTAGGTTGTTTGTAAGTTTTCATTTTTTCTGAGCAAAAGATCCTGTAAAGAATATCCTTTCACATATATCTCGAAATAATTTTGTATGTAAATTCTTAGGCATGGTGTTGCTGTGTATGTCTAAAAATTGAATAGGTATCATCAAATTGCTTTACAAAAAGATGCAATTTATTTTACATCAAGAGTATGAGATTGGCTATTTCCCTACAACTTGCTGGTATTGTACATTATAACTTAATGTGTTATTCTGATAGATGAAAGAATAGCATCTTGTTTTAGTTTTCATTAATAATGCCACTGACCAAGCTATGACCCATTTTTGTGGTGTATCATTGTTTTGTACCTCTTTGTTCCATAAAGTATCTCCTCACATTTTCACCATCTTTTCCCTATTGTGTTATCCATCTTTTTTCTTACTCATTTTTATGGGCCCTTCATAAATTAAAGAAAATAAGCCTCTGTTATATATTGCTAATTTTTATTCCTGTTTGTTGTGAAGTCTTTTGACTGTATTTTTCATACCACATGGAAGATTTTTATTTTCTAGACTTAAAAAAATAACACCTTTATTGAGGTATAACTTATATACTAGAAAACTGGATGTATTTAATGGATAGAATTTTATGATTTTGGAGACAGGCATAAACCCATGAAACCATCACCATAATCAAGGTGATAAACACACTCATGTTCTGTTTAGAAAAAAACCCTCTATTAAAAAATAGTAAATAAATTAAATTGTAATAGAATGCCAGATTAGTTTCCTAGGGCTGTCATAACAAAATACTGCAAACTTAGAGGCCTACAATAACAATTTTTTCTATCGCAATTTCGAAGTTTAGACATCTGAAATTAAGGAGTTGGCTGGGCTTTGCCCTCTAGGAAGCATCCTTTCTTGCCTTTTCCTAGCTTCTGGTGGTTGCCAGACAATCCCTGATGTTCTTCGCTTGTAGGGACACCACCTCGGTCTCTGCCTCCATCCTTGCATGGCACTCTTCCTTGGTTCTGTCTGTGTCTTTGTTTTCTCTCCTATAAGGGCACCAATCATTGGATTAGGACTCACTGTAATCCAGTATGACCTCATCTTTTCCCCAGTGGTTTGTAATACCATCCTTAGGGTTAACCAAAATCCCCTATTTATTAGAATTTATTGTGGCCTCTTTTCTGGTCCATTGAACCGCTTTTTATTTATAGAGCTCCAAAGTGCTCTAATATGTTAGTATAATGTGGATTTAATAATGTTAATGTGTCAAAAGTTTTAAAATTTATTGATATTTTACTATCTAGTAGGATTATTCCCTTTTCATCTGTATTCTTTTCTCAGAATTTATTTCAATATTTCCCTTTTTTCCCAGATGGGAACTTGATAACATTTTGCCTTTTGTTGTTTAATTATAATCACATTTCATTACATGTTAGTTTGGAGAGAATTAGTAATTTTACGGTGTTCCTAACCAAGAACACATGATATCTTTGCACTTACTTACATAATTTTATGACATTTTGTGTATTTTTATAGTTTCCTCCATATATGTCTTGCACATCATTGCTATCTTTATTTCACTGTATTGTATTTTTTTCTTTGTGAGTACCATTGAAAATGGATATCCTTTTCTATTATAGCACTTATGTGGTTCATTTTTACTTATGAATATGTATATGTAATTATTGTATTACTGACTATTAATGACTTCTATTATTTTTCCTAATATTTGTCACTTGACTCTTAAGATTACTAGGTAGACAATTACTCATCTTTTAAGCTTTTGTCCTCCAGTTCAGTATTTATTACTTTATCATTTTCTATTGTCAATTGGTGCCAGCTAGTTGTACCAATCAGTGTTCTTAGATAAACATTAGCAACTGGTACTGGTCCCTTTAATCACAAGAAGAATTTAGACGATTTAGATGATAGATTAAATGGAAGACTAGCAAAACCTGCCAGAACGACCAAAGCAAAATCATACCACACAATCCTTTTGGTGACAGCCCTGCTGCCATGGCTTAAACTGTCAATAAATACTGCCAGAACTTGATACAGTACTTCTGAACCTGGAATTGCTAGTTTGCTGCCGCTGCCTGCTTCATTTTCCACATCTTGCTTAATTTTCCACTCCCCTTGCTTTTTTGCATTGCAAACTCCTGCCTAAGTCATGTATCTCTTTTCTGTTGGCCATAAAGACTAGGGAAGACAGAAACTAGTTCTGCTAAGTGACGTGGGTTCTGCTTCATCAGGCGTTGGGTAGCTGAAACAAATAGCAAGTGCCCATTACATTAGTACTTCTAGGTTAGTGCTATCTAACTGTGTAAAGCAGCATTAGAGCTACTTTCCTCTTTATTTTATTTTTTTGTTTTGACTTCAGTAGAAGAATTCTCATTTTTACCATGAAAAGTCATGTTAACTTTGGTTGAAATACACATTTGTATCCTGCTAAGGATTTAGTCTTTTATTTGTAGTTTACTATTTTTTCTCTTTCAATCAGTAATGTATTTCAATTCTGACAAATATCTGACGGACACTTATTGAGAAGATCGTATGTTCGTTTTCATTTGACATATTAACATTGCGTATTTCATTAATAAACTTATTACTTACTTACCTTTGTATTTCTGTGAGAAACTTCCCATGATTCTGAATTATTCTTTTCATGTGCCACTGATTCCATATTTCTAATATTTAAAAAATTACCTTTAAAAGTAATATTTATTTGTGAGACTAGTCAATAATTATATATGGTGTATTTTCACATATTATATCAGTTTACATGGCTTCAGAAGGAAAGTATGAAGATGTACATTTTTCTCTGTAATATGATACTATGTCAGAATTATTTATTATTTGAAACCTTGAGGAAATTTTTGTGATAAAACACTTATTTTGAAGTTTTGTTCACATGCTTCCACGATCAGTTGTGACTTATTGTTTGTTTCCATAGAAAGTAATTTATTTAATTCAGCTTTAAAAATTTTAATATAAAACTTTAAAATAGATCCATTATGATTATTTTAATTTCTTCAAGATCTATGGTCAGTGTCCTGTTTATTACCACTAATTTAGTGATTTTTTTTGTTTTTCCCTTTATTCTTAATTAGTGCTTTCCATGATTCATTATACATTTTTTTCTAAAAAAAAACTATTCCTGTATTAATGCTGTCTTTCCTGTTTCTTAATAAATTTTAAAAATATTTTCTTTATAATGTTCCTTCTACAGGATATGTTTTTGCTCTTTGGGTCATTTTAAGGCTACCTTCTTGATGCAGACCCTTAGTTGACTCATTTTAATTTTTCTGGTTCAGTTACACATTTACTTTTGGGGCATGTCATATATAATGTGATATGCATCAATAGTTGGTAGCAATTTTGCAATTTAGGATTTGGTTTCTTCTTAAACCTAGGGATTGTTTGAAATGTATTTTGCCAAATTATTTTTGCTTACCCTTTTGTTGTTATTAGAGAAAATTTTTACATTGAAGAATAATTTACAAAGTAATTACAACGTATTATTACAAATATAATACCTACACTTTGGGAAATAGGTGAACATTTCCATTATGTCCAAAAATATGGTCAGTTTAAAAAATACCTTATGGATACTAGAAAAGAATGAATATCATTTATTTGGGAGGCATAGAATTAAATCTGAACATTAGCATGTACATATACAAATAAAATAAATATAATTAAATAATATGTAACATATCAAAAAATATAAGTATAAATAAACACATACCTTTAAAAGTGCTACATGCTTTTTAGTTTACTACATTTTTCACAGCCTTATTGATATAAATTAATATCTGCTTTCTATTGATTTTTTGCATATTTCCTATATTTCATTATTTAGGTGTTGTGATGCTTTATTTGTTGTATACAAATTTATTAGAGTTATAATCTCATTGTTCTCCTTGCTTTGTTAACACCTTTTGCCCTGCATTAAACTTTCTCAAAATCAATAATATTGCTATTTCTTCCTAAGAATTTGTTTGGTCTAAATCTGTCCATCTTTCTACTTTCACCTTTTCTTAAACAGCTTGTTTCATTACATGTTTTGTATAAAATATAGGGTGCATTTTATGTTTTTGAACCAACTTGAGTCTTTCTATAATGTTAGGATATTTTATGCCTCTTTGTCATCAGATTTTTATGTACTTTTTCTTCATCAGGTTTTAGAACATCTTTTTAAATTTTATTTTCCATGTAGATTAGTCTTGAGATATGGGTGTGTGTGTGTACGCATATATATATTTTGTGTATATATATATACACACACACATATATATACATTTTCCCTTGCTGTGTTCAGTTGAATTCTAAGCTTTATATTTCTCTCATCTTTTCCATTTATACTTTGCCTGAATCAATTATGTTGTTGTATTGTTTTCAAAAAGGGATCATAATTTCCCATATTGTTCATTTTGTTAAACGTTTTCTTTACATTTGACTGTGTAAAACAGTTTTTGGTTAGAACTGTACTTTTTCCGTCCAAATGTTGATACTGTTGCTATGGAGAAATTGGAGCTAGCAGCCCCGACACTACCCCTACCCCACCCTTCCCACAGCACCTTCTTGAAGTTTCTCAATTTTTTTTATGCCTTAAAACAGAAAAACGAATATTTCTTCTGCTGTTCAAACCAGATGTGTCTTCATGGATCATTTTGTATAATTTGTTTTTCCTGTTAATTAAATTTTCATTTCTTTTTCAGTTAGCAATTTTGTTTATTTCTTTTTTTCCAGCAAATTTTGTTCTCATCTATCTTTGCATATTCTATTTTAACTTTTCCTTTTCCATTCATTGAGTTGTCTTCTGCAGAAACACTGATTAGCCTGATGTTTAATTGATTTTGCCTCACATATCTAAAGATTTGGTCCATCGCATCTTCTATTCTATTTTTTTTTTTTTTTTTTTGGAAAGGGGATGAAAGGAGCAAAGGGGAAGGGAGAGGTGGGAAGAGCTTTGAGGCCTCAGGTTTAATGCCTTCAATTTTCAAAGCAGAAGTCAGAAGTTAAGAATTTAATGATTTTCCCAAAGACACATACTTTGAGAAAAGCTTTTGGGGAATTTGGATGAAGTCTTCTCATCCCTAACCCATGTTGCTACATAATTTACAATTTTCATAACTCTCTGTTCCTTTATCTGTCAAAGAGGAAAAAAATCTCTTTCATAGAATTGATGTGATCCTTACATGAGACAATATATATTAATTTATTATCACAGGGCATAGCCTATAATGCGCTCTATAAAAACTATTGATGGGCTTCCCTGGTGGCGCAGTGGTTGAGAATCCGCCTGCCAATGCAGGGGACACGGGTTCGTGCCCTGGTCCGGGAGGATCCCACATACTGCGGAGCAGCTGGGCCCGTGAGCCATGGCCGCTGAGCCTGTGCATCCGGAGCCTGTGCTCCACAACGGGAGAGGCCACAACAGTGAGGGGCCCACGTACCACCAAAAAAAAAAAAAAAAAAAAAAAAACTATTGATATGAAGGTGACAGGGAAGAAACTGCTATTGAAATATTGGCATATTGCTACTCTAAGACTAATGTGTATTAGTCTTATTCCATCCACTTGTGTATTCCATCCATTTGAGGCCAAAACACAAGCCTGATTTAATCTTTCATTTAATTGGAACACGTTACTTCAGCATCTCAGGTATCTCACTACTTCTTAGTCTTCTGACTTGAGTAATGCTACATTTTCCTCTTGAGTATAGCATCCAGTTTATTCTTCATTAATGCACTAATATAATTTTCATCCAACCAAAGTCAAGACCCTGCATCAGATGACCTTCATGACTCACCATTTTGCCAGTGCAGTTAATACTCTTACCTGGCGGGCAGAATGTTAACTTGTTTCTATTCTCCATGTATATTTTCATGTTTGCTTTGTCTTCCTGAACACTATTTTAATTTTACTAAGAGTAGAAGCCCTGTATTCTTGTTTTGTGTTTCTTACAGTGCCTAGTAAAGTTCAATCCCTATTGTCAGTACTGGGCAAGAACTTCTAGAAGATGGAATAGCTACTTTTTCCCTTTCCTATGGATTTGCCCTCTCACTACTAAATGATAATAAGGCACTGAATGAATTGTCATTTTTATACAGATTTATACAGTTGAATATAAAAATTTATGTGTTTAAATATAGCACTTGTACAGAATCTCCCCTCAAATTTTCTTCTTTGCTGCAACAGTTAGAGTATCTCCAGGTGAGCTATTTTTATCCCTTTTAGGCTATACTGAATGCTCATTAAGCGTGATTATATGTTTTATCCAAAACATTTATTTTGAAAATTCCTTATAGCTATAAGACAATTCTTAACCAGTTGACTTTTAATCTTATGTCCCTTGTAGGGTTCAGAGTAAGAGCACACAGCCAGACCGGTTGGGACCATGCAGCTTTAAGTTGAGTGCTTTTGTCACTCTAGATAGGTCCTAATTTATGCTTTTGTTTACTTTATAATATTTACCTACAAATTAACTTTAAACTTTGAAAATTAGAGGGTTCATTACATATCTTTAATATCCCAAATTTTATCTCTACTAGTAAAAATAATCCAAGAATGGTTTAGAGAATTTGGCATTTAAACAGGATCATACTGACTTTCATAGGATTAATAATTCATATATTTTATCACATTTGGGTCATTTCAGTAAGTCTGTTTATACTTATATTTTCTGTGTAGTCAGTAAATCCTGTAGCTCTTAAGACCCATGACATAAAATATAGGTTTGAAAAGCCATAACACTATCAATACATTAATATTTATGTAGCTCTTTTCATGACAAACATTCTAAAGTGCTCTCCAGCAAAATAAAATGAAATAAAGCATGAAGAAGATGTAGATTACAAGTCAGAGGGTCACTTTAAAAGGCAAATCAAGTGAATTTGGTTGGCAAAGTGATTGACCAGTTTACACAAAAGAAAGCAACTCCTGTTAGGTGACCTCAAGCTTGTGAGACTAGAGAATTAGAAGCAGTCTCTCAACAATCAGGAAAGTCAAATCGAGCAAAGCCTTTCTACTCGCTTAGGTAAGATAGTACCATTCCTATTGTACTGGAAACCACTAGAGCTTCAGCCTGTGGGCCATTTTCATAACTCTATTAATATGACTTTGCAGCTCTAAATATAAATAAGAGTAAATAAGCTGATAAAATGCAGTCGTAAAGGCATCTTTAATTTATTATGAGGTATTATTTTCTTCACACATCACAGAAACAAATTATTGATATAAATTATGCTAATTTCTTTCTGTGATGGGGTCATCCATGAGTGAAAGATAAATCTGGAGGACAAATACCCTTTAATGCATACCTATTGCTTCTCTAATTGTTGTCTCCACCTAATTTCCTTTGAAAATGAATGGTTCTACGGAAAGATATTCTTCAATTTAAGAGGCTTTTAGTTGTTCTAATTTGAATAGAACGTTCATCTCACGATGAAAAACGGGGGAAAATGAGTGGAGTAATAATACAGGATGCTACTAAAATACATAGTATAGAGACGCAGGAACGAAAGAGGCTGGAAGAGCATATAATCCTAAAATATTATTGCTAGAACATTTCAGAGAACTAAAATTCTCCTAATGACTATGAAAATTTACTTCTTCTATCCTAGGTTTGACCCCATCATTTTGCAAAAAAGTTATTTTAAATATTGGTTGCTGATTTTTTCCCTTGATATGGGAAGCCCTAGAAAATAGGTGACCAATAACCTTTTATTAGCTACATATCCATTCATCTTTAGAGGAAGGACTAGAAATGAGAACCAAGAGTGATCATCACACGTCATGATTCTGGCTTATTTCACCAAGTATCAGGGTATTTTTTTTTTTTCTGATATAATTGTACATTTTAGCAGTAAAACCTATTAGCTTAATTATCTCCCTTTCTTGGGAGCCAACATTCCTAAATGAAAATTGTATTCATGATAGGTCATACTTTCCTAATTAAAATAGGTTTCTAATACGTTGTCCTTGCAATGATTCCCTGTTTTACAGAGAATTCCATTGTCTGTTATTAACATTTCAAAGGCTTATAAGATAAAATACACCATGATCTGGTTGCTTTGTGAGTTTCCATCCTCATGTCTCATCACTCAGTTATTCCTATGTTACGCTCCAATAACATAATACTGATGTAAGTCCATGCTGTTCCTCCCTCTATTGGCCTGCTCCCTATCTGGAATGCCTTATGCTATCTTCCCCACCCCCTCCTATCTAACTCCTGTTCTGCCTTTAAGACTTAATTGCAGTTATCACCTCTTCTAGGGTTATTTTATTACATTCCTTTCTTTAAGCCTGAGGTAGTGCCACTCTTGTGTAGGTAGTTGCACAATGCCTTAGGCAATGTGTGCCTATATCATGTTGTTGTAACTGAGTCGCAGAATGTGAGCTTTTGAAAGTAGAGACTTGAGTTGATTCACCTTTGCATTTGAAGCACCTACCAGAGTTTTTGATATTTAATAGAAGCTCAACACTTATTTGATGTCACCAGGCATAGAATTTAACTTCACTTAATTGCTACATAGGAAAACTTATTGCATCAGAGTTGTCTTTCCAGAGATACTCATATTCTTCTAATAGCCACCTATAACTAATAGCATTTCCAGACTTTTTGTATCTGGCCCCTAAAATGAAAGGACTTTCAGTTTCTTCCCTAACAGTATTTACATTAGAACCATTAGATAACCCCAGAGGCTATTTGAGTATTAAATTAAGATGCAAAACAAAACAAAATCTTGGGAACAGTAAATCTACGTAAGGCATTTGGATTTGGCTGAAAGTTCTGCTAATGTTCTTAAATTTGTCGATCCCAGGCAGCCTTTTTGCTGGGTTATCATAATACTTGTTTATAAATCCAGAATGTAATTAAGCCTCTTTTTTAGATAGGTATACCCTTTATTTATTGCGAATTATACACTTACTAGTTTAACGTCTATTTCTTCTGAAATGCTTCGCTTGGTAAATTATAAGCCTGAGTTTTTCAGGCAAGTTTTTACAAAAGAAGCGTAGATTTTTGACACAGGTACACCATTACTGACCTCTGTTTTATACTTTACCAACTTGAGGAGTAATTGTTAATATTAACAAGATTGTTTAAACATTTTATTGACCCCTATAGTCCTTTGATCAGGATAGGAACTGGATATGGGCTAAAAACTTGGGTTGATGGTGTTCATGGAGAACATACATTAACATCTACTGCAGTGTTTTTCAAACTTTAATTCCTGCATCTCTTGAATCCATATTACCTGGGATGACTTTTAAAAGGCAGACATTAGAACCCCACCAGAAACTAAATAGATCATAATTTCTGAGTGTAAACCAAGGAACATACATGTTTATCAAGGGACTTTTAAAACTGCACCATTAATCTAGAAAGGCAATATCCTTTATGTAATAATAACTATTTTCAGTGAAGTAAATTATGAATGTCTTATTTGGACATATATATCATTCAATAAGTATTTGCTGACTATTTTCTAAGTGCCAACCTGTTTTAGTAGTAGGGGATATGGAGGTGAAAGAGGGAATTAAGAACCTTAGGGTTTGGGGAGTTGCCAGACAACATATGAATAAACAACTGAATACATATTAAAAATATTCTGTCACCCACACCCCATACGCTTTCCCTAAAATAATGGAAGCTAAGCGTTTTCTTACGGGCAGATGACAGGTTGTAATACCAGACTAGAAACAGCCTTCTTAGTGGAAGGGATTACATATTAACTTTCCCCAAACTAAGATGTTATGTTTGTTTCAAAAGAACTCTATTTTCAAACTGTGTATAAATAATAATGCAGATCTATAACAGCCCATCTCCTCCAGCTGATGCCTAGGAATCCAGTGCAACAATTTCATCTTTCTAGGACATATTAGGAAGTTATATTGCACAAAGGTCTAGGCTTAAAGTGGATGGTTTCTAGAGATTTATTATTAATGGGCAAGGTATAATGTTTGGCTTAAGATGCTTTAAAATTTTTACAGACTTAAACTGCAGTTCTGTTTTGTGGCATAGAATTCGGGGCTCCCATCTGCCCTGTTGTCTGTTGTGGTAACGACTCTTCCCAAGGAGACCTTTTGCCCTGCCGGTGGGGTCTCCTGTAAGTACACTTAGAGCATGCGTGGCTTGGTTTTCCACACAGACAGTTACCCCTGTTTACCTCCTCAGTTTTGATAAAAGAATGGCAGTTCTTCTCCTGGCTTGGCAAGTTGATAAAACTTTTGGCTGTTCACTTAACTATCACCTTGCAGTTCAGGTACATATTTGAGCACATCATTTGAACTGCACTGCCACATACTAGCTATTGAAAACCTGGTTGAAAGACAAACTATTCTCAGTAATGTAAAATATATCTTTGGATTAAAACAGATCACTACATTTTATCAACATCCATGTGTTATCGATTTTATTATGATGCCCCTTTGACTTGTCATTAGCTTGTATTGAAAGATGTCATCAGAAACAACACGCTAGGTTCTGTGATACATGTATTTACTGTAGGAATTAAATTGCTTTTTCACCACATGATAGAGTATCCATTGCATAGGGGTCTGGGAGAGAGATTGTTCTGTGCCTCTCTAGGGCAATTGGTATATCTTTATCTTACAAACACTGTAAATTACATCACTAGCCATATTTTCTTCTTCCTGCTGACTGATAGGAAGAAAGTGACAAATTTGAGATCTCCCTTTACAGTGTGCGTAAGATTTTACAGCATAAACATTAACTTATCTCCGGCACGTTCACATTTATTAACCTTAGTTTTTCATTGCCTCAACTTTCTTCCCAACTAAAAACATATTTTATTTTTCTACTCTATATGTTTCTTCGTGAAATGCCCTAAACTATTTCTGAAACAATGCAGAATATACAGTTAGGTTTTGTGTTGGTTGGTTTGTTTAAAGAAGAGTGGTCAGGGGCTTCCCTGGTGGCGCAGTGGTTGGGAGTCCGCCTGCCGATGCGGGGGACGCGGGTTCGTGCCCCGGTCCAGGAAGATCCCACATGCCGTGGAGCGGCTGGGCCCGTGAGTCATGGCCGCTGAGCCTGCGTGTCTGGAGCCTGTGCTCCGCAATGGGAGAGGCCACAACAGTGAGAGGCCGGTGTACCGCAAAAAAAAAAAAAAAAAAAAAAAAGAAGAGTGATCAGTAAAAGATTAAAAGTCTTCAACCTATGATAGCAAAGAATCCAAAGGTTAGTGAGATAAGAAGATGGGTGGAAGAGAAAATGAAGAGAAATGGGAACTTTTATAAAAGAATGGATTTTTGGTAAGCACTTAAAGTGGAAGTCCATTTCAATAAGAGAATCTAAGGTTGGCTTTGACCAACCAGTACCGGAAGGAAAAAGACTTGTAGGAGACGGAAGTAGTTACAGGAAACAGACCAAGGCTGTATATTCCTGCATGTATCAGAGATTATTTTGCACTGAGAAACGGGAGCAGGCATATACTTACCACATTTGACTTCTGTAGTATTAGCTCTTCTGTTTTCATCACAAATGTTTGTCCCTACAATTGAAAGTATCAGATTTGGGAATATATGAATTTAGCAATCAACTCTAGAGAGTTTTATCCAATGTAGCATGGACTGCTTTAGTTGTGGTAGCTGCTGTTCCTATAATACTTGATAGTATTATGTTTGGCTAGTTAAACCTTAATTATAACAGGTCATATTCATGGGAAAGTCATTTCATACTGCTGTTTGAGTTACTATTGAATATTACAGCTTGAAAATATCTTAGGGAACATCCAGTCTAATCTGTTTAATAATAATTGCTGTAACAGGGACTCAGACAAGTTATGTTATTTGCCCAAGGTCACAACCAGTTAATGGAAGAACCGGAAGTAGAACAGAAGTTATTTGGTTTATAGACCAGCAATAACTCAGAATGTCTCAGTTATTACAAGTCCCCTCATTGAGGGCTTTTTACCATTTGCTTTACAGAGACCAAATCCTATATCTATTAGATGCTAAAACCAGAGAAAGAAACTACTGGTATTACTGGTTACTTGGAAATGCCAAGTAACCATCCATGTTGTTTCCAGTGCTTGGAGATGAGGTGGGATAAAAGTGCAGTAAGGACAGGATGGTAGGGGCACTTTAATGATGGAGCTGAGCCAGAATGGCCCTAGTGATTTGAGGGAGATAATAGAGATAAATACAGGGAAATCTATGCTTGCTTAAGTGCGCATTGAAGTAATTATCTTGATAATCTAGGTAAAGAACCATATTTTTTCCTAAAATTAAGATTAATGGGGTTTTAGGATTTTATTATCTAAATAATTATCTCATTTTAAAAATTTAGTTTTGCTAGTGGAGACAAAGCAATGGTTATTAAATTTCTATAAGTTGTAGATGAAGACATTTTGTGCTTACAAAGCAAATTGTGATTTGAGAATGTAGAAGTTAGGGAATTTGTTTATTGTGAGCAATCTGGAGAGCTCAATTAAGAACAGTTTTGTTCCTTCAACACAGAAATTTTTAAAAAATTGCTGGAGTTTCTAATAATTAGGTAATTGTCTCAACTGTATTTGTTTTATTTCAATAAGCAGATTCTATTTACACGAAGCTGATCATAGGAACCTTAGGATTTTTCCTGGTGTTTGACTTTCAATCTCAGTAAGTCAGGAGGAAGTAACGTTACAGTAAAAAACAGTACTACCCCAGCTTTTGGTAATAATAATGACCTCTCACACTGTCTTTTGAGTCCATCACTTCATGAGGCAAGTGAGGCAGTTTCATTGATCTCATTTTGTAGGCAAGAAAGCTGAGACTCAGATAACTGATTTCACATGTCTGAGGTCAGAAAGTGAGTCAGCGGCAGAATATGGACCAGAACCCAGGTTCCCTGACTCCTCGCCCAGCACCTTTATCAATCCCATTGTCACAGCCCTGGTCCTGGTCCATGAGACCTCTCAGCTGAATTGATTACAAAGGCGTGACAACATGCATTCCTGTTTCCTGTCCTCTTCTCCCAGCACCAACTCTAATTCACTCTCACATTTCAATGGAGTAAGGGTCCTAAAATTGAATTTAATATTGAAGATACTTGCCCTGGGGCATTGCTGATACCACAATGAGAGCCTGTTGGGTGTCTACACTCCCACACGTCTGACTTGAAAGTGTGTAGAAGTTAATGTCACAAGGAGAGGACTTTTGACCAAAGAGACTTGAAAGCCATTGTGAAAAATTTCCTACTTTTCCCTCCTTTCTCCATCCATTGTCAGACTGTTCTGAAAGGATGTTGGGTCTCTGGGGAAATGTTCCCAATGATGGAGCAATCGGTTGTATTTAGCAGCACCAATTAGGAAATATATCCTCATGTTGGCTCTTCCCCTTTCCCTGCTTCACTCCTCTTAATCCCTTACTCCTGTTTCCTCGGTTAGGTAGCCTGTTTCCTAGGCTCCGATTTCTGGGGAGTCCAGGCTAAGACACCAGGTTCATCTCTGTTTCATTCTTTGGTGCACAGAGTTCTCCTCTACTCTCCCACTTGGATTACTGCACTGCTCCTGTCCATTGATCCAAATCTTGTTCTTCATTGCTACTTCTTCCAGGATTGTTTTTTTTTTTTTTTTTTTTTGCGGTATGCGGGCCTCTCACTGCTGTGGCCTCTCCCGTTGCGGAGCACAGGCTCCGGACGCGCAGGCCTAGCGGCCATGGCTCACGGGCTTAGTTGCTCCACGGCATGTGGGATCTTCCCGGACCAGGGCACGAACCCGTGACCCCTGCATCGGCAGGCGGATTCTCAACCACTGCGCCACCAGGGAAGCCCCCAGGATTGTTTTTCATGGTGTCCCTGGCCCCAGGTATTTTTTTTCTCTCAGAAGCCTCCATCTTTACATTGAACGAAGAAAACCACAGTATGCCTGTATCTCCTATGACAAATATTTATAGATAACTTTGTATAAGCTGACCTTCTTCATAATTCATAAACCCCTTTAAGTCCTTGGGTTATTTGTCTTATATCCGCAGCACCTGGCATGGTGTGTTTGATTATTTTCCCACTGCACAAAAAAATGATTGTTTTCCAACTGCACATAATACAAGGGAAGAGTGAGTCGCTTATTCTGACCAACTTCATCACCCGTCTAACTGACACAAGGTCACTTTGGATGTAACATGTCTGAAGGAGTGTGATAGTACAGTTCTGCTGCAGTTGAGTTATTTGTTCAGTGTTGATGTGAGAATAGTTAAAACTCATAAACCACTTCCTTCTTTATGTCATGTTTTCTTCATATGCAAAGTTTTTGGCTAAAACAAAGCATTTAGAAATCAAAGACAAGGAGAATTTTTCAAGTTGTAAGCATTTTTATTCTGCAACTCATATTAAATATAAGTCATCTGAACTTTTGTTTTATCAATGAAAAATTAGGCACAAAAATATTGGCATACCTTAAAGAATACCCCACTGCCTTTACACATAAGAAGGTAATGCGTAGTGGACATTCTAGGGACAAGCTAAGCGCTGTTTAAACAAAGCAAGTTTTGCTATATTATAGCAGGGGTGAGATATTTAGGAAGTTTTATTTAAACATTAATACGTATACAGTGAACTGAGCAATGTAACGTGTGTGTGCGTGGGTGTGTGTGCCTGCATGTTGCTTTTTTGCTGAGAGTAAAATATCAATCGTATGACAATTTTAAACTTCTACACCAATTATTTTTATTAACATATAGATAAGGCTAATATCAAAGGATCCATGCTAGTAGAAATATGGCTTAATGTTAGAGATTAATGAGCTAATATTTTTTCTGATATTTAAACCACTTCTTCATATTAAATTTGGAACTTACCAAGGCAAATGCATTACTTCAGACTGTTGAGTTTCCATTTAGCACACTTTTTTCAATAGCATATTATGTGGGGAAAAGCACTTGCACTGGGGGGAGTGTTTCTGTTTTCCCCTTGGCGTCCTGCTTTTCTCTGGAAGGGTGTCAGAGCAGTAATAGAGCTGACCTTTGAGCCACTGACTTACCTCTCAGAAGAAATGATTTATCTGACTGGAGACTTAGGGATAAGTTGGGCCCACACTGTGCAGCCTCTTGTTCTCTTCTTTCTTTGGGAGCCAACCAGTGTCAGGATGTACACATTCTTCTCTGAGCCTCCATGCTGTGAGGTCTAAATGTGGAGACCCAGCTCCTGCAGCTGGGCCTGTGGTCGGTCCAAACAGCCAGGGCCTGGGATGAGTGAGTCTTTGTAATTCAAAGGTGAATACCACCTACCTTGTAAACCTAAAGAATGGGAACCAATATCAGTTTAATTAAGAATTAAGGTGATTTGAAAGCTTACATCTCTCTGACTGTCTATGTTGGTTCTGAATGTAGACAGGTAAGAGAATGGGTATTTATTTAGACTGTGTCAACCCTCAACGGAGTTGTCTTTACTTTTTCCATGTGGCAGTAAATGTGTATGAATGCCCAAGAAACTGGAAATGCTCTTTGGGTAACGGGTAACTCCACTGACTGCAACATTCCACAGATGATGAAGGAGTGCTGTGCTCTCAACAAGGAACTGTAAATAGTAAATAATTGCATATGTACATAAGCCAGTTCATTAATTCTAAAATTAGTTATTTATCTGTGTGGGCAGCAGTGATAGATGTTAACAATGTGAATGCTTCTCTCAAGACAAACAAAAATATGTTCCTTTTGTGATTATATAGATTGAGCATAGTTTAAAAGACAAGATGGGTTGTATTAGAAAGCACAGTATCTAATGCTGTTAGTTAACTCTGCAACTTTATTCTGCAGAGTGATTTGAATTCATTTTTCAGACTAAACATTTGGTGTTGCCCTCCAGCTAAGAGCTCTGGAGATGAAAGGTATCACTTATAAACTGGTCCCTCTTTGCCTTTGAAGGCACAAATTCCCTCATCCATCCCTTCCCTCAACTCTCATTGTCAGTGATTTGAAATGAAAAGATTATTCAGCTTAGAAGAAGATCTTCTAAGCATGAGAAATATTTTCTGGAATGATACGTTTTGTTTGTCTTTTATGGTACTGAGTTTTTTGTGGGGTTTTAGGAAGTGTTTCTACTTTAGACATTTGTATTTTTGGAAAACATTTTCAGTCCAATGTTTTTGATAACCTCTTTGCTTCAGTTCTTGGAAAAGTCTTTACGACATATTCCAGAACTCTATGTACAATTTTACCGAAAGTAGGCAATGTTATATACTAGGTGCTTCAGTAAAGCAAGCACTGGATATTTGACAAACACAGCCTTGGGTCTCAGTGTTTTTCTGTTTGGTCAGGAACATTCAGCAGAGAAATTGCTTTTTTTGCTTCTTTTCCTCCCACTCCCCAAAAGATGCTTATATACTTGTAATTAAAAGCTCTTGAAAAGACATCATTTAAATAGCCATTAAATAGGCAGGATAAACTAGTACTGAACTTTTGCCCCAAGTGAATACTATGTGCTTGATTGTTCCATAACAAAAAGCATAATTTGCAAATATATTAATCACTCACCCCTCTCTGATAAGTCATTTTACATTTTTTGAAAAAAAGCTTGTTGTGACATGTATCTTTTGAGAGTTTGTTTTCCTTCTAGCCTCTTGCCTCTTCTAACCCCATGCTTCAATTAGATGCTACAAGTAAAACCACTTTCCTGAACTGACTAAAATGGAGCAATAACACTGTTAGATTAACCACAGTTCCTCCCCTGTCAACCCTAAAACATTCCCTTTAAAACACACACACACAGGGGCTTCCCTGGTGGCGCGGTGGTTGGGAGTCTGCCTGCCGATGCGGGCGGCGCGGGTTTGTGTCCCGGTCCGGGAGGATCCCACATGCAGAGGAGTGGCTGGGCCCGTGAGCCATGGCTGCTGAGCCTGCGCGTCCGGAGCCTGTGCTCCTCAACGGGAGAGGCCACAGCAGTGAGAGGCCTGCATACCGCAAAAAAACCAAAAAACCAAAAAACAACCCCCCCCACACACACACAAACCACCACCACCACTACCATCACCACCACCACCAACAACAACAACAAGAAGGAAAGAGTGAACATTTGACCTTTGTCTCAGACTTACCGGAGAAAGAAGGAAAAATACTCTAGCATCTAGCTGTGTCATTTATGTGATTTCGTAAAAGATCTTGTTTCCTGAACTATCTTGATCTGTGGGACTTTTTGATCACTGGGGTAGAAACTGCTCCTGCACTCACATCTTGAGAATTTATCACTCATGGGCTACACCCACCACTTTTGGGTGAGAAAAAAAAAAAAAAAGAAAATTAACTGGGTTTATGAGTTGGACACATGAAAATGCACAGATATCAGTAAGCTTTGGTTGAGCTAACCACTAACTCAAATATAAGGCTTTGAGTCATGAAGAAATCCCCCCTTCCCTCTAGAGGATTTTCATGTGGCTGTGATGGCCATGATCCTGTCCTTTCAGTCATGGGTCTGGTGAATGTGAAGTTATTTTGATATGTCAATCTGAAGGCTTCCAGTGATTACGCTGGAATTATCAAATGGAGGTCAGAAACAAGGCAGTTGTGTCTGTCACCTTTGGAAAAGACAAAATTCAAGGAGAGCATCGTTTCTGAGCAGGATAATTCAGCAGGATTGGGAATGAGGAGGGTCTTGGGGTTGGAATATAGATGCTGCCTCTCAGAATGGGAGAGGGCAGTTGGGGAGAAGGGAGTGTGGGCTGCTGCAGACCGCCCACCTCCTTAGTCACATTTTCCTCACTCTTGAAATGCATTCCCAGGCCTTTCACTGGACAAAAGCGATTTTAGTCAAACTGCATTGAAAGTATAATGGAGTAAATTGAAGAAATGCCAGTTTTCTTCTTGTCGCTCTGCTCAGATTGAGCGTTTATTAAAGTTAGTATATAAAATTCTCTTAGAAAGAATCTCCTGCATTTCAAGTAGTGTCTTTCTTAAGGAATGTCTTTTGAAGTTGAGTTTAACTACAATGGAAATACAACATGAAAACACAGCATAAATTAGAGTGGTTATTTCTTTGCATCACTTTGTGTGTTCCTATAGCAACCCTTCCAATTTTACCTGCCCCTGTTGACCAGATTTATTTTTAGTGACTGCTTACAGTGGAATAAAAAATGAAGAAAAAAAAAAAAAATGGGAGAGGATAAGGGAATCAAAGCCATCCTTTGTTCTTTTTCTACCACAAGTTAACTGGATATACATGCCTCCATGCCTCAAAATAAGTGTTAAAGATTTTTTTTTTCCTTTGAATTAGTGCCCCTCTAAGGTTCTGGGTCCAGGAAGTCCAGAGAAAGAGTCAGACCCATATTCTTACCCAAAGTATTTGAATTCTTAGACAAATGCAGGCCTATGACTATGTATGTTTGTCAAATGCAGGCTATATTTACCCAACCTAAGCTTGCAGCAACTGTGCTGTCAAGAGAAATGTAAATATTAATGAAGCATGTTTCCCAGGAAAGGATATTCAGTGAGTCTTCTTTATCTGTCAAAACTGACTCAATCAGTACACACTTTCTGGAAAGATTGAATGTTTATAGAGTCATAAATTGACATTTATCTGACAATTTTTGTATTCCTACCAAATGGCTTTCTTTATTATGCCTAGGCATTTCAATTTAGCATTGATGGTTCTAAGGAGAAATTAAACATTATTTTTCAAATGAAGATAAGGGTGAAATGGGATTTATAGCTAGTGGGCCTTTCAGGAGTTTTTTGGATATTAAATGTGAACACTGGCTTAAATTAAATCTTAGTATAGAATTTCACCCTGATCTGCAAAGATATAAAACAATCCTATTATAAGAGGACTCATTATTAAATTAATTGTGATATAATACAATATATATATGTATGAAGATATGTATGTATTATAGTCTTCAAAATATTAACAGGTGATGGAATTTCTGTGACATTTTCCCCCTCAAAAATTATAAAAATGAACATAACAGAAATACTTTGTTTTCCCAAAAATGAAACAGCTATTTTAGAAGAATAAAACTTCCATAATATGTGCACACTCAAACACATTTACACACACACACACCACACACTCCAAGGTAAATAATTCTCAAAACAGGAGGAAACTATCTTTTATTGTGGTCTACCATGTGCCTGCTAAATGCCAATAAAAGCATATATTATAAAATTAGACATGTTATGTTTAGCTTATACTTAGCAAGATTTTTTATTGCCTCCCAGCATCAGGCTTATTAAGCAATTTCAGTCTACATTTACAATATATAGGATAGTTAAAATCCTAAAATGTGTCACAGAATTTTTGAAAGGATTTAAATATAAATTGGAAAAGTTGAATTTGGCAGCTGAAGACCCAAAGAGCCAAACACAGCAGAGAAGAAAGGGGTTTTGAGACAACATAGAAGAGAACCAACTCCTACATCTCTTCTCCAGAAACGTCCAGAAGGCCAGGGAGAACACAGCCAATAAAAACATCTCCTGCCATGAGAGGCTACAGTCAAGTTAACAGAAACTTTATGCCGTGAACTCTCACATTTACTCAATCCCTGTTTAGGGTTGTTAAAAGCTATCCGGTACCAAAAATCAGGACAAATTTTAGGAGTACATAACCTGCTAGTAAGAATCTAGAAGGTCCCCAATAACACTCCCTTTTCCTTTTCTTTCTATTCCTACAAATACTTCTTTCTTGTCAACATTCACAGTCTTACCACGTAATTAATGCCCATCATATATCTGTTCATAGGATCATCCATTTTAGATTTGATTCTTCTCAAGATGTAATTAATCTAGAAAACCTTGTAATTTAAGTTGGCATTTATGGCATATATCTCAAAGCAAGCTTAACTAAAGCAATTAGAGAAAACCTGAATATCCTGGCTAATCTTTCTGTATCTTGTACACACATCGCTATCAGACTTATCACACTGTATTTTAATTTTGTACCAGATTATTAGTCCATCAGTGGACTTGGACTCGGCAGTTACTCATTGCTCAGAAATGTTTTGTTTTACTTTTTTGTTTGTTTGTTTTTAAGGATTAAGTATGTCAGAGGCTACAAAAAGAGTCAATCTCTCAGTCAGGGATTGTTTGATTCCCCCAAAACAAAATAGAGGAACGCAGTAGATATCTTTTTACCTTCTTAGTCTGTTCAGCATCTTTTCCATTTAGAGATTTTCCTTTCCCTACCTGTTGGAGCTGACAATAACATAGCTTCACTTTAAGTGCGAAAGTGCTTGGCAATTATGCTAGGCTGTCCAGAGTACCCTATCCCTCTGGAATCTTTGAGTGATTTAAGACAAGCCAGTCAGAATTCTTTTTGAGGGATTGACATGGACTTTGGAATTTAAAGTTCTTTCTCTAGAGATGAAGACTGTTGAAGATCGTTAAGGATTATCATTGCTACCACTTTGCAGAGAACACATTGGAGAGTGAGGTCTATGAGGGGTAAGGAGAGCCAAGGGGGAAGAGAAAATTAGTTAGATTTCCTAAGGACATCATTAAATTCCTGGATCAAGCCGTAACCTGAAGATAAACATTCATAGCTATTCCAGACTTATGTGTCAATATGTTATTTTTGTTAGTTTTTGTTTAAGTTTGTTTCAATCGAGTCTGTCACTTACAACCTTAAAGATCTTGACTATTACATGGGGAACCATGAAGTTTTCAAAAATTTCAAGCGTGGGAAGCAAGATAGAGTTAGATGATACAGAATAGCTGAAGCAAAGTCTACCTTCTTGATTCCCTGTGGAGTTGGTGGCCTCCTGCCTCTGCTGCTTACTAATAATTTGCTTCCGTTCTTCTCCTCTGTGAACCTGCTCTGTATGTATACATATGACTTCTCTGCTTCTGCATAACAGTGGCTTATTCCTACCCTGTAAACTAGAATGAGGAGCAGGATTACTACCATTCCTCAAAGTGCTATGTAGCTTGTTGTCTTAGATTTCTATGACTTTCAGTTTGAGTAGCCACTGTTACTTTCTTCGGTAATTTTCTAGATATCCACCATCATCTTTTAGAATCACTGTTCTAATTTAAAATTCCCAGAAGAGAGAACTTGGTTAGATCCCCTAGGTGATGCCCTCTCTCACCTTCCTTCCTCCACTAGCCGTTACTTGTGTGGGATTATATGATATGCTGGCTTTTCTGAGTTCTCTCCTAGGGTAAGGACTGTGATATCTGAAAAATGTAGCATGATGGGAAAGCAATGGTTAGTATCTAAGATACGGATGATGACAATAATGATGATTATAATGGCCTTATCCAGAAACCAGATGGATCTTTTGAACTTTCTCAGATTCTCAATGCCTCATCTTTCTTCCACTCCCATAAACAATTTTTCGGCCTCAACGACTGTCTCAAATCACCTGGTAACTCCCTATTTGCTCTTTCCAAATATGGATGAAACGTACACCCTGAAATCTGGGTTCCCAGCCAGCCACTCGTGTGACTGATGCTGTGAACTGAAAGCCTTGGGAATTAATGATTTGGGGAACCAAATTAGACCAATGGAAAATAAGAGAGGGACAATCCAAAGGAGGCATCCTTCCCATCTTCTCTCTGTAGAACTGTTTAAGATATAGCTTTTCCATACAGCCTATCAGGAGATTTTTGTGCCTGGGGTAACCTGCCAAAGATTGGCTGCGTCTCTTTGCAGCTTATCATGCAAAAGTGGATAGGGAGGTAATGCACCATCTTTCAATTGCTTCCCATCCTTTCTGGACCCAGTTTTCTTTGCTTACTTTTACTGATCGAGATTGCTTTCCCCTCAATAAAAGCATTCACACTTAAGGCTTGCCTCATGCTTTATTCCTTAGAGAACACAGAACATTAATTGATGACTTCGTACCACCAGTACTTGGCTGTGTAATCCTCATTACAATGTTCTGAGATGGTTATTCATATTATTCACATTTCAAATGAAAGGAAGCGGTCAAGATTCCAGCAGGGAACATTGTCACTCTCCCACAGGCATGATTCAGAGGGTTTATTTACAAACGAACTATTTATAATTGTCGGGGGGGTGGGCAGGGAAGTCACATTTAGTACAGGAATTGGGACCTGGTGACAGAAGAGCAGTTGTTACCACCTCTAGACCTGAAGGTATGAGGGCAGCAAGCAGTTAGCATAATTTGGAAGGAGAGAGCTGTGTCAAGAATGGCACATGGGGTGGCGCAGCCACTCGTGATGAATGGACACAGGCAGGGAGATCAAGATCCTGATACCACTCTGCTCCTCCCTCCTGCTCTGCTACCCGAGCTTCCCTTTTGTCACATCCAACCAGAGTCTGAAGGCAGCGGCTCCCGTTGATGTAACCCACAGGAGTCAGCATCCTTAGACAGGACGGGATGGCAAAAGCGTGATCCAGAAGTGAATCTGAAGGTCAAAACAGCATTTATCTGATAGAATGCAGCAGTGGAAATTCTGGATGAGTGTAGAATTTGCCTAAAGTCATAGAGCTAATAGAAGTGTTGTTTCTTGGTTTAAAATACTGCCTTGTGCAAGTCCTGTTGGAGAGTCTCATTGACATTTGGGAAGAAGTCTGTATTGTTTGGCCTGATGCACTCTTTCACTTGAGAGGGCTGCACGTCAGCAGACACTTCTCTGGTTAGTTCGAGTCTAGAACCGCAGTCTCCACACACCCTTGAGTGAAGCCTCATCATCATTATGCTCTTGGGTGGCAGGGGTGGAAACTCCTAATGAGTGAGTTATTACTCCCCTCGCAAAATTTTGTTTCTCCTTCTAAAACTTCAATGCAGCACCTCTTAGAGATTATTAGAATCAAATTAAAACATTGAAAAGTAAATTTGACTATTAAATTTGGAATTATTGTCCATACAAAGTATACTCGAAAATTAATCATATGGAACATGATGGGTTTTAATGCCTAAATGTAGTTTTCCATAATATATTTTTAATACATAGGCTTGCTGGAAATGTATTTCACCCCTTTCCTCTTGGAAAGAGTACATTAAAATGTACTTGGCCTACTCTTTCACCTTTCAAGAGAATTAATGCTTTGCCATGGGCCATACCACCCACACCACCTTTCCTTATCCCCTCACACAAAGTTTGCCCACAGGTAAATTAGTTCCACCTAAGGTAATTTTTTTCCCCCACATCTTCAGTCCTCTTCCACTTCAAGTAACCTTAGTTCCACATTTTAATTAAATCTCCTATTTCTCTGAAATAATCCCTGAAAGGGCTTTGATACCTGGAGCACACATTAGTACAAGATTGCCCCCCAGCCCTTCAGAGTCCAGCTTTGAAATATTTGTACGCTATGTGCCATTTCAGTGAAATAACAAACCCATAGTTGCTCCTGAGGGATGAGTCTGAGGTGATTTTACATTATAGAAGTTTTATCCTTTTCTGTAATTATGTTGAGCTATATTTGCATTGTTAATAAGCTATTTCAATTCCTAGAAACAGAAAGTTGCAAAGGTAGATCATCTATAATCCCTTCAGTTTAAGGAACCAGGACTAGTTAAGTAAGGTGACAGTTTGAAGATCACATAGCTACTGATTGCTGTGTGATCATCTCTTTTTTTAGAGTTTTTGGAAATCAAAGAAAGTGTGTAATAAATTACAATAGCACAACATCCTAATATCCCAGAAACATAAGTCACCGTGTACTCAATGACTAAGGTCTGGGTGTCCCTGTAGAACTCCCTAGAGTTTCCAAAGCCAACGTCACCAAGAACTGCTATGCCCAAACTTGATTTTATTTCCCACACATTCTTCTTCAAAGGCCCATCTAAAGGAATTGTTTTGGAGATTGAGTTTAAGTAGATCTCTTCATGTAATGTACTTCTGTAACAGTAAAGAATAAATTACTAACAATAGAGCAATTGCTAATTTGCTGCTGCTTCTGAATCCATGTGTCAAAGGCAGTAATCTCACGGATAATCAACCCCACTTCCTTGTTCTTCAACAACAGCAGCAAAGAAAGACTTTGCATGAGGAAGGTCCTTATTCCAGGACACATGCAAAGACCCTCAGAGATTGTCTCCTGCGGAGAGGGAGTTCTGGGGTTCTCCCAAATCCCATTCCTCTTATAATATAGCAGCAAGAGGTTGGTTGGCCTTCAATGTCTGTCTGACTTCAAGACTTTTGTTATTTCCCTTCCATCTTCTTGGCATGTGGTGAGGATTGGTGTGTTTGGAAATATTCACAAGAAATCAAAATATAATACAAATATGAAAGGGTACAAAAAAACTGAAAAACGTACTTTAACCTGACTAGTATTATTCCTTTGATTTCCTTTGTATTCAAGATTTTGTATATTTTTTCCCTTTGACACTGATGGCCCTCCCTCTTATACATACCCCAACCCTTTCAGGTTTCAAGGCTCACAGTTACATTAAACTCACCTCCAGACTGTATCATTCTCATGTTTTCATTTAAAATCTCTTCTTTTCCAGTTCTTTGGATAGTCTGACTGGGTGGTATATTTTCTTAAACTCCCGCTTGATTTTGCTAAATCTCTCTCTTTTCTCTGAACTAGGATAAGACTCTGTATTAGGCATAGTGCTTTTCAAAATATTGCTTGAACAGATCTGATTAAGTATGATTAATTCCCTGGATGTTTATATTGAGTACACTCATGGATGCAATCCTCAAGCCATTTAGAGTCTATCGGCAGAGATTATTTAAAATCTCTTTTACCCCTTTATAAAAAGCTCAATTTATGTCCATGATTTTTATACAATTTGTCAGTGATTAGTGTGAAACAGATACTCAATAGAATTGTTGAGTTGAGTTCTATCATGTCATGTAATTGGCTCTTTAAGTTAATACAGTGCTTTGGTATCATAAGGAGTAACAAAAAGAAAAACTGTATGTGGATATGCTAGTGTCATTCCTTTTTTGGGGGGAAGTTTTTACCACTAATTATTTGGGGCATAAAGTACATTTCTTTTTTTAATTTCAGTTTTTATATATATTACATCTTAATTCTTATCCTCTTCCAATCTTTGATTCAACAGACTCTATTTTGAGTAAAATAGAGTCTGTTGAATCAGAGTAAAAATGTGTACTCTGAAAATAAAGAGCTCTGGAGTCCATCTCTATCTTTTTTTGGTGGGGTTTAAATTAGTATATGACTTTGGGTCAGAGAAACCTATTTTTGTCTCTTACTAGTCAGAATGGTATTGAAAAATTTTACTCAAATTCTCTCAGTCTGTTTCTTCATCTGTGATATAGGGATAATATTAACATTCTCTGAAATATTGAAAATGAAGTGAGAAGATACATTTAAAATCCCAATTTATAGTATGTATACAATAAGCTAACGTTTGTTATTATGTAATAAGCAAAGTCTATACCCATTTAGAGCACTGGCAAACTTTCTCTGTAATGGGTGAGATAGTATGTGTTTTCGGCTTTGGTAGCCTTATCTCTGTTACAACTATTCAACTCTGCCATTTTAGCATAAAAGTGGCCATATGTAAAAAAGGGAGTATGATTGTGTTCTAATAGAGCTTTATTAAAAAAATAACAAGTGGTTGTCTGGGTTTGGCCTATGGGCTGCAGTTGAAGACCTCTGATTTAGATTAGTGCACCTACCCTTTGCTATTGTCTCCTTATGTACCCCATCCCTACTTACTCTCCCTAAGTAAATTCAGTAACTGGCTCATAAAGATCTTATTTTTTCTTATTTTTATTTATTCATTTTAATTGAAGTATAGTTGATTTACAACATTAGCTTCAGGTGTACAGCATAGCAATTCTATATTTTTATAGATTATACTCCATTTAAAGTTATTATAAAATATTGGCTATATTCCCTAGTGTGCAAAATATCCTTGTAGCTTATTTTATACATACTTGTTTATAACTCTTAATTCCCTACCACTATCTTACCTTCCCCTGTTCCCTCTCCCCACTGGAAACCACTAGTTTGTTCTCTATATCTGTGAGTCTGTTTCTCTTTTGTTATATCCATTCAGTTTTTAGATTCCACATATAAGGGATAACATAGAGTATTTGTCTTTCTCTTTCTGACTTATTTCACTAAGCATATACCCTCCAGGTCCATCTTTGTTGTTGCAAATGGCAAAATTTGATTCTTTTTTATGGCTGAGTAATATTCCATTGTATGTATGTATCCCATCTTCTTTAACCACTCTATCTGTTGATGAACAGGTTGCTTCCATGTCTTGCCTATTATAAGTATGCTGCTATGAATATTGAGGTTCATGTATCTTTTCAAATGAGTGTTTTCATTTTCTTTAGATGTATATATACCCAGGAGAGCAACTGCTGGATCTTATAGTAGTTCTATTTAAAAATTTTTGAGGAATCTCCATACTGTTTTCCACAGTGGCTGCACCAATTTACATTCCCACCAACAGTGTACTAGGCTTTCCTTTTTGCCACATCCTCATCAGCATTTGTTATTTGTGGTCTTTTAGAAGGTAGCCATTCTGACAGGTGTGAGGTGATATGTCATTGTTTTTTGGGGTTTTTTTTTTTTTTGCGGTACGCCGGCCTCTCACTGTTGTGGCCCCTCCCGTTGCGGAGCACAGGCTCCGGACACGCAAGTTCAGCAGCCATGGCTCACGGGCCCAGCCGCTCCGTGGCATGTGGGATTCTCCCGGACCAGGACAAGAACCTGCGTCCCCTGCATCGGCAGGCGGACTCTCAACCACTGCGCCACCAGGGAAGCCCATGTCATTGTTGTTTTGACTTTTATTTCTTTGATTAGCAATGTTCAGCATCATTTCATGTGCCTTTTGATGTGTCTGTTGGGGAATGTGGGTTCTGCATCCTACTCCACCATCTTGATCTCCCCTCATAATATCCTTTAAATTTATTAAAATGTATCAGATATAAAAGTGTACTCATAATAATGAATCAAATACCTATTAACAGCCACCCAGATAGAATAATATAAAATATTTACAAATATGGGCTGAAGTGGCCTAAGTATCCTTTCCTAATTCCATTAACTCCCTATACTCAGAGAAAAATGCTGTCCTCATTTATTGTTCATCATTCCCTTAGGTGACCTTATGCTTTTGCCAATTTTTTTGTATATTCTTAATAAATACAAAGTTCTGTTTCACTATTATAAAATTCCGCATGTGTGTGTAATATAATACATATTGCATGTATCCTGTCTTTTTCACTAAATATTGAGTGTTTAAGATCAATCTATGTGGATATTTGTAGATCGAGTTTATTAATTTACACTGCTGTATAATATTCGAATACATGAATATACCATTATATATATATAATATATATAATCTTAGTCCTTAAAGATTTATGTTACTTCTACTTTTTTTTTCTGTTGCAAATACTTTTGCTATGCACATTCTTATACACATCGTTTGTATGTGAGGATTTATCTAGAATATGTGCGTAGTATTAAACTGCTAAATCATCTTGTACTTTCATTATTTTGCTTAATAGGTCTTCAAATTGACTATAGCAACTTGCTCTCTACTAGTATATATTAATGTTTCAACTCATTTACATGCATTTTTTAGTGCTAGATATCCACTATCTGTTGGGCACCAAATGGTATTTTATTATGGTTTGAATATGCATTTCTTTGATTACTGGTGCTCATTTTTTCATATATCTATTGATTCTTACTCAGGTTAGATTCTGATTCTGTGGAGTGACCATATGTAACTATTGTCAGTTTTTCTGTTGAATTGCTTGTCTTTTTCGTACAGATTTAAAAGTGTTCTTTATATATTGTAAATTGCAATCTCTTGGGATTTACTCAGTTTTAAAATGATCTTCTTCCAGTGACTGAGGTTTAACATAGTTTAATGCCTTTTGATGCACGGAAGAATTAAAAACTTCATATACTATCTAATTTAACAATGTTTTTCTCTGTGCCTATGATATTTATGTCATTTTAAGAAATAGTTTCAGTATCAATTCCATAAAAACATTCCTTTTACAAGTTTTTTTTGTTTTGTAACCTGTACACTCATACTTTTTATTTGGAATTGATTTTTGTGTTTTATTTTATAAGATAAGAATACAATTTAATTTTTTTCTATGTGAATAAGCTATTTTCCTCATATGATTTATTAATAATTAGTTCCCTCTGCCCATGATTTTCACTCTTTATTTATTTATATAATATACTTACCTGTATGAATTTTCTGTTTCATGAGTCAGTTTCCTTGTGTCTGTGACAATACCATGTTTCTTAACTACTTTAGTTTCATAATAGCCTGATGTCTGTAGGACAAATAGTTTGTGTCTTGCCTATTCTTTTTTTTTTTTTTTTTTTTGTGGTACGCGGGCCTCTCACTGTCGGGGCCTCTCCCGTTGCGGAGCACAGGCTCCGGACGCGCAGGCTCAGCGGCCATGGCTCACGGGCCCAGCCGCTCCGCGGCACGTGGGATCTTCCTGGACCGGGGCACGAACCCGTGTCCCCTGAATCGGCAGGCGGATTCTCAACCACTGCGCCACCAGGGAGGCCCGTCTTGCCTATTCTTGGTTGTTGGCTTTTTCGTGTAAATTCTCTTGACAGGTTTCCTGAAAAAATCCCTGATGCTCTGCTTTTCTATGTACTTTTTTGTAGGTTTCTTAAAAAAAAAATCTGTTGGGGATTTTGATTGAAACTCCATCTAATTTTAGATTAATTTGGGGCATACTGATAGCTTTATGCTATTGAATCATTTTATCTGTGAACATGTATATGTTTCCAATGTTTAAATTTACTTAAGTAGAATTTATGATTTTTCTATTGTTAAAAAAGTACTCACTATTCACATCACTTAAGTTTAGTCTAGTAACTTATACTTGCATTGCTATAGAAAATGATATATTTTATTTAACAAGATTTTATATTTTACTTAATAAGATTTTACCACTTTATGTGGCCACTGTATAGGAATGTAGTTGATAGCTGTCTATTATTTTTATATGCAGCAATCTTGCCAATTACATTACTTATAATGATTTATCTGTAGAGTATGTTGGATTCTTTTATTCAGACAATTTTATCAAACACAAGTAATGACAGTTTTGTGTCTTTCTCTCCATTCCTTACATCTTACACTATAGTGTTGGCGTATTAGTCCCATACAGGCCTTTGGTCTTTTAATGTGGGGGAGAAATAAACCTTGGACTTACTTTAATCATTGTCATTATAGCAGAAGAATATAATTCCTAAAATTTCTAACAAGTACACAAAGATTGTTTCTGAGATGGGGATGATACAGACAGTGCTTTGATTTATCAGCTTTTAATTGCCAGACCATTTGGAGAAAGAAAATTCTGTCTTTTTGCTTGGATTGTTAAACTAATAGATTATACATTTAGAGATCTAGTAGCCCATTGTTGCCACTGGCTTAAGCTTGCCTGTAGAAGAAGCTAACACAGGAATGTAGATCGCAGAGGAAAGTGAGAAATTGATTCATGATGACTTCATGAGCATGGCCTTGACTACATTTTTCAGTTATGCAAGCCTGTAAATTACATGTCTTGATTAAGTCTGTTCAAGTTGTATGAATGTCACTTAGGCTAGAAGAATCTGCCCCAAATCTTTCCCAGGACTACTCATCTTTCTCAGCAGTGCTCTGTCTGTTACTTAATGTCTCTCCCCTTTCTCTAAGTCTTCTGATACTATGTTCTTCTTGCCTACCCATTGGGCTGCCTCCACTATCTAGGTTCCTCAATCAGCCTAATCTAACCACCAGAGTAAATTGCCCTGCTCTGTTTAGGGAGGCCAACTGCTAGCCACAACTGCCCAGGATACACAGAGTAGTCAGCATTAAAATATTATCACCATCCATGTTATTTACACATCTATCTTGCAAATGAACAAAACGTCTTATTCAAAATTGCCCATCATAAAATAACATTTTTCGTTTGTATGTTCTCCTTGAATTTCATAGTTTGTTTATCTGTTTATCTCTTTTACTAAACCAAGAAATCCTTGAGGTTGTCCATATGTAGCCTAAGGACCTAGTCAGTGCTGGGCACCCTGGAGATAGGCAGTGGTGGTTGAGTTGAAATTACTGACCATTCAATATGATCCTGTGAAGATATCTAGTTTGCACATAAAAGATTGTGTTTTGTACTTAATAACTAATGTTAAGCAAATTCCACTTTGTAGACAGAAGAAAAAATGAATTTCAAAGGTCCTCTTTATATTGGCAAATATTAGGTCTTTCCCAGTCAAAATTTTGAATAAACCTAGTTGAGAATACACCAGTAATTGAATTCAGTTTCCAAGGGAGCATTTTGTCACAGCAAAAGTTGGATACAGAATTCTCCTGTGCCTTCATGTATGTTCCTTTCCTCAGTGAGTGAAATACTTGAGATTTAAATTCTGACTACAAATTGGAATCATTTATTTGTGAAAGTGTAGACACAAAAGCAAGAATGGAACAGGACTAAAAAGAAACCAGATTTCCTCTGAGGCTTTACTTGGAGGGTTTCCCCCCCACCTCTTGCAGCTTTTAGAGAAATAATAAATTGCCTACCATCCTGTTTCTTTCCTTTACTTTTATGTGTATGAAAGCTTGGGTGATCAAGGAAGAGTGAAAACCAAGGCTGAAGCATATATCCATTACTGCAGTTGCCTTCAACTAGCAAGTCACAAATTCAATCAAAACACAACCCTAGTGCATTTACCTTTTCATCCTTTCTTATACACTTATTTTGTAACTATTTACAAATACATGTGGAGTGCTTCAGGTAGTATTTCTGCTATTACTAAATCTTTCTACTGATTTCTCATCACTGTACACTTGGGTACAACATTCAAAAGCTAATGGAGTAAGAAAAGAGAAAAGAAGCAAACTGTGACATCACTAATAATACTTGGGCCTGCATACCTCTGCACTTTCTCATCTTTTTAGCTGTAACACTAAGTAAGCTGTCTCTTTGATCGTAGCTTAGTTTGTTGTTTCATGATTTTTCTCCTTTGAGAGTGTGACACTATTTTCTTACTTTACATTTTTTAGGGGTCATTGATTGACTATTTCCGGAGGCTATAAATCTTTTAAAGACAGCAAAAGTCAGTGAGGCATAAGGAGAAATTTATATTGGATCACATATAATTTATCTATGAATAAAATATAAAAAGCTTGGATAAAAATGTGTCATAGTTTGCCATCCACAACACTACTCTTGGTAAATAAACTAAAATAAGTGAAGAAAAGCAAAATGAATCCTCTAAGTGAGGAAACCATTGATTAAGTTTAAGGATTCTGGAAATTTTTTCTATCAAGCATCATTTTGTTTTCCTTAGAAGGATACACTGTCAAACCTCTCTATGTCCTCTATAGTTGAGTAAATCTGTTTAGAAAGTGACTAAAACACCAATAAAATGAGATTTCAGCTGGGTTTTGAATATTTTCCATGGTAATTATTAGACCTATTAGGTGTTGACAGAAAGGAAAAGCTATTGGGCTATTATTAGTTTTAAGAATTCCCCTAATTTTCCACAAAGATTCATCAAAATAAATGAGTGTTGCATTATTCACTGTTACTGGACGATGCTAGTCATTGAACAATTTATTGTCCATGTGTACAGGTAGGAAAATCTTTTCCCCTATCATAATATTAATCCAATTTTGTGGTAATTAATTACTTAATATCTGCCTTCTCTGTTAAGCTGTAAATTCTAAATGGACAGGAATTAATTTTTTTTTGGTTGTATCATGTAATCTGGCACATGTTGAGTACCCAGTAAATAATTCTTGAATGAATGAATAAATTGATGAATCAAAGAATAAATCATTGAGTGGAGTTGCCCAATAATATTTTGTAATTCATAGAAATATTTAGGATTGAGTGCGCTTGTACATAGGTAGGCAGTATAATTTATTCTTTTATTTTATTTTTTTACTAGGTAAACATTTCAGGACTCCCTACTACAATAATGGAGTCTATGATAGAAAGACTTCATTATTATTGTAGAATATAAAGTATTCTGTATACCTTACATAACAATATATAGAGTATAACATGTACTATAGTATATTCTATACTCTGTAGAGATATAAAATATTTTCAGGTGACTGTTTCTCTAAAAGAGGAGCCTGAGATTCAGAGATGTTATTCAGCTTCCTTGATTCCTTGCTAGAACAGAGTTAAAACTGTACCCCAGAGACTGCCTTTTTCAGAAACTCTGTACTAATTTGAAAAAGTTTTAGGTTGGAATGCTACTGGTTGGAAATGATACAGGAAAAGGAGCTCTAATCTCATACTTTACTCTCAAGTTTTAGCTCAGAACATTCTAGAACCTAGGGCAACAGAGAGAGCCCTTTCACTAGGGAGCAATAGTATTTTCAAAGGCCAGATTTTATAGGCATAGTTTTTTAGTTTGTTATTACTGTTAGAGAAAAACTCTCCTCAGGGCAAGTAGCTTTTTGCACATTACTTAAAAATACAATTAGCCTTGATGTAAGTTTAACAATACTATCTTTTTCCATTTGCCATTCTTAGCAATAGAAAACCAATTTTTCTTCAGAATACATTTCCATTTCGTCCAAGGCAGAAAAATAGGCAAGACATACAGGATGAAATATTAAATTCTGACCCAGGGATTATTTTTACAATGGTAGCATAAAATTCTAAAGATAGGTATTTATGATGGAAAACCTGGCATATTTTCACCTCACAAAATCACAGAAAGTAGTAGTAGTATAATTCTATTCATTCATTTTCCCCAAAACTAATTATTAGGGTCAAACTCCAAAGGAATATTACTTAGGAAAGGAGAAAAGACAGAATCCACTGATTTCTACATCACTATAGATGAACAGTGAATAACAATGAATATAGAAGGGCCATTTGTGCACCTCAGAGGAAGAATCTGCTGAAGTTTACAAGGTCCTGAGACAAAACAGAAAACACTTTATAGAACAAAAACTGCTTATTCAAAACATTGTTGCTTTATTCATCTCTTGTTCTGTAAAGTTGTGTACTTGGGATGGATGATAATGGCTCTTGCTAAATAAATGTAAGATAGAACAAATAGTGAATATTCCATTTTGTTCAGAGCAGATCCCCTGCAAAGAAAATGATGGCTGTTAAAAATGCCTCCTGCAACTTTTGGAGGTGGGAATGACTGCTAATGCATCAAATAGATGCCTTATCTTCAGTTCCCTTTGTACTAAGTAGTATTGAACAATTAACTTGCATCAAACAGTGTCTGAAATACCTCTGGATAATAACGTGGGCTCCTATAAGTGCCATTTATTACTGAAAATGTGGTGGTTTTTTTTTTTTTTTTTTGATTCCTAGTAAAAATTTTAGGGCAGATGTTTCTGGTGAAATAATGTATGTATAACTAAACAGAAACAAATGTCTTCCAGAGAAATTTTTTTCTTCGTGTGTCAGTTGGCTTTGTAAAATTGCTGATAGGAAGTGTCTTTAATCTTTGAAACTTTGTTAAAAATATAGAACTTACTTCTCTATCTCTGAGACAGGACTTTCAATATGAGTTTGAATTCAGGATTGAACAATATCCTTAATATAAGAGATACAAATTTAAAAATCTTAGAAATTTTTTGAATTTATTACTTTCGAATATAAGCTATTTTCCTGAAGCACCTATAGTATTGCATGTTAAACACAAATATGTTTAAATTTTTAAATGATTTAATTCTTGTGATCATCATGCAATCACTTTTTACTATCAACAATTATGGAGAGGCTACTATGTATAAGATATTGGATAAAATAAACCTAGTTGTTTCAGTGAGGGTCCTTCTAAACGAAATGCTTTTAATCCTACATTATAGAGAAAAAAATAATGTTCATGTCAATTAAAAAAATGACTATAGTTATTCAGAGAAAGGAGATATTATTTAAATTTGGGGCTTGGATAAATAAGATGGAATTAGAAGAAAATAATTGTACTTTTTGTAAAACTATTTCAGAAATGCTTTTCCTAGGTTTTTTTTCTATGTATATATCAGGAAGCCTCATTAATTTTTCTTTCTACAAATGTTCACCACGAAATCACCACAAAACCAGAGAGTTTTGCATTTCCTTAGAATTTCAAACTTGAGGTAGGCTTCAGTAAAATGCAAATATTGTTTTTCTTATGTTTTGATGAAAAACTGACCTTTCATTCACATAACTTGGCTTAGGGTGTTTGGTTTATTTTTCTTTACCAATGTACTAAGTAGTCCTGATTGAAAGAATCCACCATAACTATAACCAGTATTGATAAATGGTAGCTTTTGTGTTATCTGAGACCGCAACAGATTCATTTCATCTTTTCTGGAGATCTTTTATGAACTCCTGTGAGTTTAAAATACTTCCTTCCTTTCCCCACTTTCCTCTTTCCCTCACTTCCCTTCTTTTCCTCCTTTTTTTAAAAAATGAAATTTATGCAAATCTTCTGCAGTTTAAATACTGGAAACTGCAGCATCAAATTGCATTAAGGATGTCAAATGCTTCTTCATTTTAAATTGATTTTGAATTTGGAGACACTGCCAAATGCAATCTGTAGCTCAATGCAAAGTACTTGCAAGTGTGACTGTCTAATCCCTTTTGGGGGAAGGTTTAATCAGATATAGTGTTTGTAGTAAGTGGATAATTTCTTTGTCCACAGATAATTCACCAAAGCAGATACTCACCACATGGGTATCTCTGTTGACAGAGTTTTATTATGACAACTAATTATTCAGGATGTTCTGTATAGTTGGCTTATTATGGGACAAACATTTGAGAACAGGCAAAACAAAGTACATACAGAAGGAGTGTCTTAAGCAAACTACTAAAGAAATATGTCACCTTTTCCTGATTCAGGATTCTGTTTGGACTCAACTATGCCAACAGAAAAAGATTTGGCGATGATTTACATGAACTTTACATGGTATATCATACAGATTCTCACAGAAACAACCTGAATGATTGAACTAATCCAAATATTAAGCTGATATGTATACAATTTTATTCTGAAAAAAAATTTTCAATAAGTTTTATTTTTACCAGGTCACTTGATATTAGGAGATCTACAGTAGGCTTCAGTTGTCTTCATTAATCCTAACTATTCCATTATGTACTGAAAACCAACTTCAACTACAGTGATCTTCCTGTTTTTGTTTCTTTTCATGCACTGGAGGAAGTTTTACTTTGAGAAAATTCACGGGTTAAATTGCCTATGACTTTGGGATATCTCTTCTCTATGCACATTTTTTCCCAGGGTAGCAGTTTGCTTTCTCTCCTCTGAGTTATGTCCTACTTTTTAAAAGATGTTTGATTAACATTTATCTTGCCCCAAACCTGTTCATTTAACAATCTCACACCTATGCCCCTTTGTTCTAGGATCCTTTCAGCACATAGGGATGGAAATCTATGTTTACAATTTCATTTGTGTTTATCACTGAGATTTAAAATCCAAGACCAACTCTTCTACTTTTACTATATTTTCCCAGGGTACATGTTACACAGAAATGTGGAGATGGTGGGTTATCATAAATGTTACCTGATGGACTGAT
Organism: Kogia breviceps; assembly: GCF_026419965.1. Taxonomy (NCBI): domain Eukaryota; kingdom Metazoa; phylum Chordata; class Mammalia; order Artiodactyla; family Physeteridae; genus Kogia; species Kogia breviceps. The sequence goes on from NC_081313.1 coordinate 96,227,462, forward strand.
GTAATAAAGAGTTCACCATCACCCCCTTGTTTTTAAGAATTCCCATGTGTATGGCATTTTCTTGTACCACTTCTGGCCATAGAGCCATAGAAGCTGTTTCAAATGTGATGATTATTTTTGGATTGACTTCTTTCCTTCATAATTCATTTTGTAATCATGGTCTCTTACATATGTACTTCCCTTTCTCTTGGGTGGCAAGGGTCAGAGGGCTCAGATTCTCACAGAGTGAGAGTGATGTCTTGGTAAGATTCCCATCGCTGACTGGAATAATAAGTGAAGCTCATATGCAGAATGTATGATGTCTAATTAATATGAAATAGAGGCTAAAGATGTAATTTTAGTTTAGTTACTTATGGATATGTTTTCCTGGGCCTAAGCCTGGTTACAAGAGAGAGAAAGAACAATTGTATTTTTATCTATATGGTTACTGTTAGTATCTGATTATTACCTAAAACTCCTTGCCCATGTTTCAGCAGAGAATAGTTGCTCCCAGAAGGCCAAGAGTTCCTTTCAGGTGCTGAAATTCAATTGACTGCCCAGCTAAAGCCCCAGTGGGAGCTGCCCAAGAGTATCTGAGGGCAGGATTTGGACACTTGTGAGTTACAGCCTGCCGGTTTCAGGCTTCACATTTGTGGCTCTTAGTTCCCAAGTGGCACGTATTGCCTTTGTCCTACTGACCGCACTGTCTTATGGATGTAAGACACATGGTTCCAGGTTTTCTGTTAGCAAAGCAAAGGCATTTTTAAAGTTAATTTTTAAAGTTATTTTCTGTTCATTTGGAGTATCACAGAACTATATTGACAAAATCTATAAACTCACCATCTATCGGGCTTCAGGGGTAAGTTAAAAAAAATCCTGTTGCTGATTGATTTTTATTTTCAGCATCCCATCCCCTTCATTACTTGACATATGCCATCCCTTACTGCTCTAGTGCTTAAACATATCTCTATTGAAACATTTTTTTAGTTGCAGTACATTTTTTATCATCATTCAAAATGTATAATAATAAAATCATATAAAACTATTATCTTCTCTTAGGTTTCAAGCAGTAAATAATGACCACAGGTAATAGCTCCTAAGCTAAATATTGTCCTAAGTCCTGAATGTAATGATATTTAAAGTTACTGTAAAATTCAGCCTCTTGAGTTAGGACCATCTACTCAGAGAAAGTTACAATTAAATATGAGGAAAGTAATCAAAGTCAAAGTAACCAAAGTCTTCTTTCCCATGGGAGTTTTGTTCTCCTTGCTGAGTACCCTTGAGAATGCCACTTTGGGGGTTGATAGTAATCTTGCTCCCTTCTCCTCTTACAGACATATCACTTACTTGGGGTTCTGCTACAACATGAATTATTAGAGAGGCCAAGGGGGTAAGGCCTTTGGATAGGACACTCCAATAGATCATAGGTTCAAGAGCTGGGACCTGATGAATAGCTTTATTTTCAGACTCTTAAATAAGTGGAAAAGGATCATATGATAGACTTTCCTATCCAGAAAGGTCACGGTACAACTTTTCTCAGCATAAAGTCTGTATCTATGTGTTGTACAGAACAAACCATTGTTATTGGTTTCTATCACATCTCTTCATCCTTACCCATGGAGGTTGTTAGGATAGAAGTCTGTATTAGTCTTCTAGGGCTACCGTAACAAAGTACCATTGACTGGGTGACTTAAACAACAAAAATTTATTTCTCACAGTTTCAGAGGTTAGAAGTCTGAGATCAAGGTGTTGGCATGGTTGATTTCTTCTGAGGTCTCTATCCCTGGCTTGTAGATGGCTGTCTCCTCTTTCCCATGTCTTCACTGGTCTTCTTCTGTGTGTGTCTATGTCCTAATCTCTTCTTACAAAGATACCAGTTAGATTAGGGCCCACTCTGTTGACTTCATTTTAACTTAAATCTTTAAGAACCCTGTCTCCAAATATAGTCACATTTTGAGGTACTAAGCATTAGGACTTCAATATATGAATTTTGAAGGAATATAATTCTTAAAAAATTTACATTACTTGTGATCCTGTTAAGTACTGTCAAAATATGCAGTTGTGTGGCTGATAAAGGCAAAACTCTATATGGATTTTTTTTCTTAATTGCTATTTTTAAGCTTATATTTAAATATAAAGTTCCTTTGTTTTTCTGCTCTGAGTCTGATTTAGTTGTTTTTCAAGGAAAAGAGAAAGTCAAAAGAAACTTTTTAAAATGTTGAGCCACACACACCCCCAAAGTGGCTTAGATAATTAACAAGATTGTGAAATAGTGGAAGAAACATCAAGTCTTCCCAATGAAAAATAATTTCCTTTAATTAAAATCCAGGAACAGTGTGGAATATTATAGATTTATTTATTGCTCACTCAGAAAAGGAAAATGGAAAAAAAAAACCTTTTATATTTGAAGGTATTCTCTCAGCCATTACATTTGTCTAACCAGCTCAAATCTCTGTATTTGCTCTTTTAACATTTGTCTCTCATCACTTTTAAGACAATTTACAGATCTTTAAAAGTCATAAGAAAATGGAAAAATTCAACTAATTGGTCGATAGATTACTTCCTCTAATATTTATGCTTTTCAGCACTGAAGAAAAATAAAGAAGGATTACTCATTCTTACATTTAAAAAGAGATTTTATTATTTGTTCTAAATTGCTTACTCTCTATACTTCATGGCTGGTTAGTCCACTGATATTGTGAACTACTCATGTGGTGTTTCAATTTTGCTAACTTGCCCTTCTTATCTTATTGTGTTTTTACCTAAAGTTGCAAAAATTTATAATTTCTATACCATTTCCTCTGGTGTGTGTGTGTACATATATGTTTTCCCCCAGTATAATTGGCTGAACGGAGGGAATTGGCTATCGGGAAAGGTATTATAGATATTTTCCTTTGAAAATATCCAATAATTTCTGAGACATTCACCTTAATTCATTAAAGAACCATGATTCAGAAGTATTATATTAATCAATTGTGCAGCTAATTATATTATAAAACTGTCTTTCCTTGTCCCCATGTTTTTTTGAACAGTGATGAAAATAATAATAAAGCGTAGGCAGAATATTACAAATATTACAGCAATCATTCCACATGTATTTGCCTGTAATTTTGGGTGAGATGTGGAAAAAGGAAGTTGAAGAGAATAAAAATAAATCAGTTATAAAAGAGGATTGAATTTTCAGGGGATAAAATAGTTCCTACCTCATTTATTAGCAAATCTTTTTCTTCTCCCCTTCCCTTCCCTTCTTCTATCCCTTCTCTTAAAAATATATATGTATACTCTGTTTACAATGTACCAGACTAGAACTCTCAGCAATATCCTTGGGCTTTGACTAAGTTGACCAAGGCCATTATTTTGGTTTTGTTTTCTGACAAAATTCCAGCTCAACTCAAGTTTTGGTTAGGAATAACACTGCAATGAGGAAGAACCACTGAAGGCTCTAGCCTACGAAAATTTTTACACATTCTGATAAGATCTTAGACTGGAGTAAAATCGAGGCTCTTGTAAAAAGAAGAAATGCCAAATGAGAGTGGAGGGTGCGTGATAATCTATTTATCATCAGGATCACAGCAAAGGCCAGGAGAGTGAAGCAACATGGACTTTTGTTTTATTCTATTCAGATTCCACATGCCAAGGATTGGCATGGCCTTCTAATTTAACCTTTGGTAATCTAAAAACGGAAAATAAGCTCCAATGAATTTTTTTAGGGGAATAAACTGTTTTAAAAAAATATGTTTTCAGCAAAGGCAGAGTTGAATTAGGTAATGGTCTGAGAAGCCTCAAGTATCAATAGCTTAGTTGCCCAAAGGGGTTGCGGTTTGATTGTAAAGGTGCATTTTTATAGATTTTGGGCTGGGAAAATAGATCCTGGTTTCTTAAGAATTTGTGTTAAAAACAGCACTAATAGGGAATGCTAAAAGTAGATAGCACTGACTGACAAATGTGTGCATGCCATCCTGATAAATGTATTTTTCTTCTACAAATTGCTTTATAATAGCCCCATTTTCTTTATTAAAATTTTTTTAAAAATTTAGATTAGAGTATAGTTGAGTTACAATGTTGTGTTAGTTTCAGTTGTACAGTAAAGTGATTCAGTTATACATATACATATGTTCATTCTTTTTTAGAATCTTTTCCCATTTAGATTATTATAGAATATTGAGTAAAGTATCCTGTGCTATACAGTAGGTCCTTGTTGATTATCTATTTATGTAGTAGTGTGTAAATGTTAATACCAAACTCCTAATTTATCTCTCCCCTCCATTTGTTTTGTCTTTTGTAAATAAGTTCATTTTATCTTTTTTTTTAGACTCTGCATATAAGCGATAACATATGATATTTGTCTTTCATTGTCTGCCTTATTTCACCTAGTATGCTAATCCCTAGATTATCCATCCATGTTGCTGCAAATGTCATTATTTCATTCTTTGTTTTATTGCCGAGTAATATTGCATTGTATATAGGTACCACATCTTATTTATTCATTCATCTGTCGATGGATATTTAAGTTGCTTTCATGTACTGCCTACTGTAAATAGTGCTGCAATGAACATTAGGGTGCATGTATCTTTTTCAAATTATGTATTTCTCTGGATATATGCCCAGGAGTGATTTCTCTAATAATTAGCAATGTCAAGCATCTTTTCATGTGCTTTCTGGCCATCTTATGTCTTCTTTGGAGAAATGTCTATTTAGAGCTTCTGTCCATTTTTTGATTGTTTGTTTTTGATATTGAGCTGCATGGACTGTTTGTATATTTTGGAGGTTAATCCCTATCAGTCACATCATTTGCAAATATTTTCTCCCTTTCTGTGGGTTGTCTTTTTGTTTTGTTTATGGTTTCCTTTGTGGTGCAAAAAATTTTAAGTTTAGTTAGGTCCCATTTGTTTATTTTTGTTTTTATTTTCGTTATTCTAGGAGATGGATACAAAAAGATATTTCTGTGATTTATGTCAAAGAGTGTTCTCCTTATGTTTTCTTCTAAGAGTTATAGAATCCAGACTTACCTTTAGGTCTTTAATCAATTTTGAGTTTCTGTGTATGGTGTTACAGAGTGTTCTAATTCCATCCTTTTACACGTAGCTGTCCACTTTTTGCCAGCAATGATTATTGAAGAGAGTGTCTTTTCTCCATTATATATTATTGCCTCTTTTGTCATAGATTAATTGACCATGGGTGCATGGCTTTATTTCTGGGCTTTCTACCCCGTTCCATTTATCTATAAGTCTGTCTTTGTGCCAGCACCATAATTTTTTTTTAAGAAAAAAAATTTTTTGGAAATAATTTATTTTTGGCTGCATTGGGTCTTCATTGCTGTGTGTGGGCTTTGTCTAGTTGCAGCGAGCGGGGGCTACTCTTTGTTGCGGTGTGCGGGCTTCCCATTGTGGTGGCTTCTCTTGCTGTGGAGCACAGGCTTTAGGCATGCAGGCTTCAGCAGTTGCAGTGCATGGGCTCAGTAGTTGTGGCTTGCAGGCTCTAGAGCGCAGGCTCAGTAGTTGTGGCACACAGGCTTAGTTGCTCTGCGGCATGTGGGGTCTTCCCAGACCAGGGCTCGAACCCATGTCCCCTGCATTGGCAGGTGGATTCTTAACCACTGTGCCACCAGGGAAGTCCCACCATATTGTTTTAATTACTGTAGCTTTGTAATATAATATGAGCTCAGGGAGCCTGATTCCTCCAGCTCTGTTTTTCTTTCTCAAGCTTGTTTTGGCTATTCAGGTCTTTTGTGTTTCAATACAAATTTAAAAATTTTGTTCTAGTTCTTCGAAAAATGCCATTGGTAATTTGATAGGGGTTGCATTGGATCTGTAGATTTCCTTGGATAGTATAGCCATTTTATATTAATTAATTAATTAAATACCTAGGTTTATTCCTAGTTATTTTATTCTTTTTGATGCAATGGTAAATGGGATTGTTTCCTTAATTTCTCTTTCTAATCTTTCATTGTTAGTGTATAGAAATGCAAGCAATTTCTGTGCATTAATTTTGTATCCTGCAACTTTACTGAATTCATTGAGGAACTCTCATAGTTTTCTGGTAGCCTCTGTAGAATTTTCCATGTATAGTATCATGTCATCTGCAAACAGTGACAGTTTTATTTCTTCTTTTCCAATTTGGATTCCTTTTATTTCTTTTTCTTCTCTGATTGCTTTAGCTAAGACTTCCAAAGCTGTGTTGAATAAAAATGGTGAGAGTGGACATCCTTGTGTTATTCCTGATGTTAGAGGAAAGGCTTTCAATTTTTCATCAATGAGTATAGTGTTAGCTGTGGGTTTGTCATGTATGACCTTTATTATGTTGAGATATGTTCCCTCTTTGCCCTCTTTCTGGAGAGTTTTTACCATAAATGGGTATTGAATTTTGTCAAAAGCTTTTTCTGCATCCATTGAGATAATCATATGTTTTTTATTCTTCAGTTTGTTAATGTGTATCACACTGATTGATTTGTGAATATTGAAAAATCCTTGCATCTGTAGGGTAAATCCCATTTGATCATGGCGTGTGGTCCTTTTAATGTATTGTTGGATTTGGTTTGAGGATTTTTGTGTCTATTTTCATCAGTGATATTGGCCTATAGTTTTTTTGTGATATCTTTGTCTGATTTTGTTATCAGGGTGTTGGTGGCCTCATAGAATGAGTTTGGGAGTATTCCTTCCTCTGCAATTTTTTGGAATAGTTTCTGAAGTGTAGGTGTTAACTGTTCTCTAAGTGTTTGACAGAATTTTCCTGTGAAGCAATCTAATCCTGGACTTTTGTTTGTTGAGAGTTTTTAAATCACAGTTTAAATTTCAGTACTTGTGATTTGTCTGTTCATATTTTCTATTTCTTCCTGGTTCAGTCTTGGGAGATTGTACCTTTCTAAGAATCTGTCCATTTCTTTTGGGTTGTCCAGTTTATTGGTGTATAGTTTCTTGTAATAGTCTCTTATGATCCTCTGTATTTCTGTGGTGTCAGTCGTAACTTCTCCTTTTTCATTTCTAATTTTATTGATTTGAGCCATCTCCCTTTTTCTTGATGAGTCTGAATAATAGCCTCATTTTATAGATGAAGAAAATGAACCTTTCAGAGCCTCTGCAAAATATCAGGTCACATTATGGAATCAGAATTGTAACTTAAGCAGTCTGACTACAAAGCCCAATATTTTAACAGATACTCTAAGGAAAAATACAAAACAAATCCTTGAACAGTTGAGCTACACTTTGATGCAGGGACAGAGTAGACTCCCTTTCCAAGTATGGTCTATACATGTAATCATCACCATCTGTCACTTATGTTGGTTAAAGATGTAGAACATTGGTGAAGAGTACTCCTTAGGAGTTTTAAATATGCTTTGACAGAAAAAAAATAGGGGGACATCTATACTGAGAAAACGAGTGGGTTGGTGAGATAAACAAATAATTAAGATTCAGGTGTCTAAGGTTTACATCCTGGCTTTTCTGTACACCAAAGCCCATGTGACAGCTATGACAGTGCAATCTGTTTATCTCCAACTACAGGGACCATAAATGACCAAGGGCCTCAGGGAGGGCTGGCTATATTATTTGCAAGACCTATTACAAAATAAAAATATGAGGCCCACTGTTCAAAAGGCAAAGTGTCAGGAAAGGTAGTAAAATATAAATCTGTTTTCTTTCTTCTTCAATTTTCCTCTTGAGTTTTCATGGTGTTTTTTAAATTTGATATGTCATGTTGTCCTAATTAAAGAAATACTTAATATTTTAAATTATTAGCTTGAATTTCACCATTTATGTTGTGTAATACCAGTTTTAAATACAAATATAAGAATATTTAATTTAGTGCAGGATCACTGAATTGTGCAATTTGTGTTTTGTAGCTTGTACATGCATATGTATTTTGTCTCACCAGAAAAATGGAAGCTGCACAAAAGTCTCTCGAGTGATTTTATTTTACTTCTTGATATGCACACACATCCTACCAACATTCTCTACCTTCAGCTTACTTATCAGTGAGGAAAAACTGAAAGGAACAGGAACTATGGATTGCTCTGTCTTTTTGGTTTTTTTCTGTGCCATCATTTTCAGCACAAGTGATTGTTGAATACGGAATAGTCACATAAGTGATGATGTGTTTCTTCTTTCTGATTTGAGGCAAGTTCCGGTGGCCTGTTGGCTTACATCAGTAACCCTGCTTACTCAGTCGTAGACATAACAAACTTACCTCCAACTAACTTTGAGTCTGGCTTAAACACATCATGGGTCTACCAGAATCCTGTGCTGTGGGACATCATGAGCCCCATATGTAAATGGGCAGCAAGGAATGGCAGACATGCCTATTGCCTGTGTTTCCTCTGCTAGTACACATACTCCATTGTCCCTTACAAAACACAAGTTCAAAGATAAAATTATTCAGAATGTCAAGACAGTAGCAGAACACTTAAACAAGGGCAGGTCTCTGCCAAGTGCAGGGCCCTGTATGATTGCCAAGCTGAAGCCCATGATGCTGGCCCTGAACCCAGGTGCTTTACTCTGAAATCCTTCCCCATGTTCTGGTCAAGGGCATGTTTCCAGTGGGATGCTCCCAGACAGGGATTGAGTGCAGCTGGGCAAGTAAAGATCCATTCATGAGATACAGGGCAGTTTATTGATGGCTGATTTTGGCTTAAGACCTCCTGAATGGTCTTACCAAACTTTCCTTAGACTGCTCAGCAGTCTAGGTCTCTTTCACCCAGACTTCTCTCTCCTCTCCTTTATTTAGAGTCGCACATCATGATCTAAGAGCTCTCCCCAGTTACCTGGCCATTTTCTTTCACGTAGATTAAAATAAGTGGCACCAAGTGGTCTGAGAAAACAGGTAGTAGGATGGGGATGTGGGAATGGCTCGCCTACTAACTGGCAGGTGAAGAGGATGCCACTCTACTCATTGGATGGGGCATGGGTAGATGACATAACTCAATCAATAGGGATTTCCCAGTAATGATCTAGGAAAATGTCACAGTGGAGGAAAATGCTGTGGCAGGTATGTGATACATTTGAAAAATTGAAACTTTGAAGAATTGAAGCTGAAGAAGTCTCTTCCAAATAAGGCAATTAGTATCTCCCTTAGGAGCTTCCTCCACCTTCTCTCCTGGTTCTGAATCTGATAATTAGGGTTAAACCCTAATATAACTTGGCTAAGGATCTGCTGAGCTTTATAAGGAAGAAAAGAGTCTTTTAACCTAAAAAATTGCAAGAACTAGTTTGCATATGCCAGCAGGAGCCAGGAGATTAATGCCGGGATGTTTGATCAAGGGGCAGGAATGTAGGTCTGGATCAACAAGAACTATTATTTTAAGACCATTCTCTTGGGACTTAGTATTTTATGTTCTAGCAAGAATCCCAGGAAACGGGGCAAATTATCAGTGGGTTAGCTGGTAGATGCCTGAAATAAACAGTAGCTCACTCTGAGTGAAGTGAAAATGCCTGAGTTACCCTGAAAAATGGTAGAGGGAGGAATAAAGAGGCAGAAAAAGTGGATATGTTGGAATGGGTATATTATGTAAGTCCAGAAGAGCCATCAGAGTATGACATTCCACAAGGAGGCCCAGAGAACATTCAGTTCACCAAGACTATTGGTAATGTGTGGTGGGAAGGGTACTAACATCACTAAGAAGTTTGATGGTATGCCAAGGCTGACGGTAGACGATGTGGTCCAGAATTTGGCTCATTATTATTCATGGGTTGATGTGGATTTAAAGTAAGAATGGCCAGGCGGCAGTGCTTCATTTCTATAAGTCAGGAGACCACAGTTAATGTAATGGTTGGTAAGATGAGGAACAGCCAAGGGTCTTTAATAGCCAAGAGCTGTGAAATGGTTAATAGATAATAGTATCTCAAGGGGGCATAGTGTCTGAGGTGCTGCTGAACAAATAGAATTTTTTTAAAAGACATAAATGTAGGAGCAAGAGATAAAGACTGGTCACCTCAATAAAAGTTATGCTCAAGGTTTCAGATCCAAAACAATTTTTGCACTGAGAACCCTTTGAGGAGGAAGGACTTTACAACTTGATGTCAAGTATACACTCTGATGATTTCCCCAAGTTTTTTTCGAAGATCTACAGCCATTTACTCACATGAATATACCATGGGGGAGGGGGACTAAACCCAGACATTTGTAAGACTTCGAACACAGTTTGAGTTGGCATTGTTATCTGTAGACTCAACCGTCATCATAGTACCCCTGTTGGAGCAGAGGCATATGGAGGCCAGAGAATCAATGGAGTTCTGGCTCACAGTGAGTACACTGGGCCTACAGACCCATCATGTAGTCATTTCTCCAATCCCCAAGGACATAGTAAAAACTGATATATTTGGTAGTTGGATTAACACTTCTGTCCCTAATCTGTGAAGAAAGAGCTATCACTCTGAAAAAAGGCCAGTTGAAACCTCCGAAACTGCCTTCCTTGGCTAAGATAGTAACTAGGAAACAATATGAAATCCCAGAGGGGATGGAAGAGATTAATGCTGCAACTAAAGACCTAAACAATGCAGAGTAGTGGTCCCTATCACATCTCTGTTTAGCCAGTTTGACACCTTTGGAATCTGATGGACATTGGAGAATGATTGTAGACCACCACAGACTTAAAAAAGTATTAAACCCTATCACAGCTGCTGGGTCAAATGTGGTGTTATTTCTTGAACAGATTAGTAATATCTTGGGTGCATGCTGTGTCAACATTGCTTTGGTATGTGCTTTCTTTTCCCTTCCAATCAGAAGAGAATCAGAAACTCTTTGTATTCATGTGAAACAAACAGCAATATTCACTGACAGTTTTGCCTCAGGGCTATGTTAACTCTCCTGCCCTCTGTCACAGTCTGAAGAGATCTGAACTGCATGTATTTCCCATTGAAAATTATACTGATCCATCATAACATTGATGACATCATTTTGATTGGAAAGAATGAGCAAGAGGGGACTAGAAAGCTGGAAACATTGGGAAGACACACGCACTCCAAAAGGTGAAAGATAAATCCTATGAGGATTCAGGGAAAGGCCACATCAGTGAAATTTACAGGAGTCCAGTGATCAAGAGTGTACTTGGACATCCTCTCCAAAGTAAAAGACAAATTGCTGCATCTTGCATCCCTTACCACAAAGAAAGAAACCTGGCGCCCCTTTTTGGACTCTGGAGGTCCATATAGCAGGTGATGCAGAAGGCAGCCAGCTTTGTATGGAGCCTGGAGCAGGAAAGAGAACTGCAGTAATTTCAGGCTACAGTACAAGCAGCCCTGACACTTAGCCTATGCGATCTGCTAGGCAGTATGTTATCAGAAGTATAATTGGCACTGTGGACCTTTGTGGCAAGCTTCAGTGGAAGAATCACAAAGCAGACCTTGAAATTCTGGAATAAGACCATGCCGTTCAAGGAAATAATCATACACCCTTTGAGAAACAGCTCTCGGCTCTACTGGGCCCTGGTGGAGATGGAATGTTTAACCATGGGCACAAAGTAACCATGCATCTATAATTTTCTATTATGATCTAGGATCTGTGGGACTCACTAGACCATAAAGTTGGATGGGTCAAACATCAGTCAGACCACTGTAAGATGAAAATGGGTACATCTGGGATTAAGCCCCTGTAGGATCAGAGGTCATGAGTAGACCCACATGTCACCTACTAACAGTGTTCTTCACCTTGCTTTTACCTATAACGTATGGGAGATTCTATATGATCAACTGCAAGAGGAGAAAAAAGTGTGAAATTGGTTTATGGATGGATCAGCTGAGTTGCTGGGTGCAAGCCAAGAATGAATGTTGGCTACATTACAGCCACATTCAGGGGATGATCCTTAAAGACAACAGAGGGCAGAAAAAATCTTCCCAATGAATAGGGCTGTGAGCAGTGCACCAGGTTATATGCTTTGTGTGAAAGGAGAACTGGCTCAGTATGAGAATATTTATGATTCTTGTCAGTGGCCAATCACCTTGCCTTCTGGCAGTAGCCTGGAAGATGAAGAATTGGAAGATCAGTGATAAGCAGGTCTGCAATGTGGATGGATATGCAGAAGTGGGCACAAAATGTGGAGATTTCTGTGTCACACAATATTGGCCACAAGAAAGCATTCACCATGATGGATGAATTGAACAACTTAACCAGTTGACATAAGCCAGCTTTTGCCATTGGCTACCCCAGAGCTGCCATGATGGACACATGAATAACATGGCTATAATGGCATAGACAAAAGCTATGTAAAGGCTTCACAGCATTTTCTCCCCTTACAAAGGCTGATCTTGTTCCTGCTTCCTTGACATATCAAACTGTCTATAATAGAGAAAATTTTTGAGCCTCCAATATGGTACATTCTTTGAGGAGACTAGCTTGGTAGAATTGCCCACATTCCATGACCATGGAATCCACTGGAGGAATCACATATTTTATTACCCAGGCTCGTAGAATGCTGGAATGGCCTCCTAAAGGTATAGCTGAAGTGCCAGAGCAAAGATTTTGAAATGATGAGGTGACATCTTTGAGGATACAGTGTACTTATTAAATCAGAGGCATCTGTGGTTCTCTGTGTCCCCAAAGGAAGGATACGTGGGTCCAGTATTCGCGGTGAGAGGTGAACTCTAAATAGAATATATCCCTCTGTATTCACATTTCAAGCACTTGATTGAGCTGCTTCTTCCACTCCTAGGCAAAGTTGCAGAAGGCCTGCACAGGAAAGGCATACAGGGCATAAAATAAATTCCTAATTGAAAAGGGCCAATGCTATCACAAGTAAACAAACTTTTTTTTTTCTTTCATGAGAACCCTTTGGCTACAGATTATGTCGTCTTTGTAAAGAAGCAGCTGCTCAGATAATCACCTTTGGCCGTGATGCAGCCTATTAATTACTGTCCCATCCCATAAGAGGCTCCACAGAGCCATGTTGTCTTTTGCATATTAGCTATCTCAAAATTATGATAATATTCCAATGAACTAACCTCAAATGAAAGTTTACAAATCACCACTATCTTCCACCTTCCCCTCAAAGGCCAATTATCTATAAAGCATTTGCTCAATCTCCAGATGAAAGAGGCTGTGGAATTGCCAAACATATTTGTGATTGCCTGACTATTTCAAAGAGCACTCTGGTGGTTCACACCAACAAAAGGATGAAAAAAAAAAAAAAATATATATATATATAAGCATACACAGATATACCCAGTCTTCATGAAGACCCTTGGTAACTGGCATGATGATGACCAGCATACAATTAATATAAAAAAATAAAACATCCATAATCCACATGGCTGGCTGCCCGAGTTCTGAGAAGGAGATTTTTACTCTACAATTCCTACCCAGAACCCAAGTTCAAACGTTGTTTCTATCATTGTGATTTTACTCTTTTATAGGATATTTTAACAAGATTACACAATCTGGAGGTGCCTATAGCAGGCACTATACGGAAGACCTTTTCAAATTTTAATGTAAACACAAATCACATTCCTAAGCACAGAATTTTTCTTCAGTGGGTCTGGGGTGGGGCTCGGAATTCTGCATTTCTAACCAAGCTCCCAGGTGCTATAGATACTTGGAGTAGTAAGATTATAGGATCTATTATGTATCCCACTAATACCCATTGACCTCTCTTCTTATTAACAAATGTTTTCTTTGTTCCCATGTCTTCCCCATTTGAATCAAGGATGAGTCCTACTTGGTGGAATTCAGTCATGATGGTTCTGTTCATCTTGCCAGGGAGGAGTTAGAGGCAATCTGACCAATGAGATGTGAGGGGAGATCTGCTAGATCTGGGAAAATAGTTTTCACGTGTAAGAATGAGACACCACGAGAGAAGATCTCTACTTCTGCATATGCTCTTATTTCTGCATATGATGACTGGCATTAGTGCAATATCTTGCAACCAACCTGTGGATGAAGCCAGCACCTGGAAAAGATCAGTCAAGATAATGAGAGAAAACCAAAGCAGTGTACTATAGTTATGCTGTCTTCGAACTTTTCCTTATTTGATATACTTGCCTTACTGTTTAAGACAATTTCAGTCAGGACTTGGGCTTGAAAATTATCTTGACTACAGAAAGAAATGTAGAAATCAATTTAGTTCAATTCTGTATCATATATACTAGATCTGTGTCTTTAGACATGATTCGGTTTCCTCATTTATAAAACAGAGGTGATTATAACAGTGACCACCGTACAGGATTGTTGTGATTTTCAGATAGGCTTTTGCTTGTTAACCATTTTTCAGAGTGCCTGGCATATATTACATATTCTAGGAAAATGATAAATGATTGTCCAAATTCTACCTGTGTACTGCTAGTGCTGGGGAGCTCACTCAAGTGACATCCTACTCCTTTGTTGAGCAGTCTCCACTGTCCAAAAATATCTCTTTTGTTGAGCTAAAGACCTATTGCCCTCTTTCTTTCAGCCCTAAATCCTAGCTCTGACCTCTGTCGCACAAAAAATAAGTATAACTGTCTTATTCATGACAGTCCTCAAAGGATTTACAAATAGTTTTCATGACACACTGCTAATTCTTCTCTTTCCTGGCTAAACCTCCTCAGGCTTTTCAAATGTTTCTTCCATGTCATGTCTCCTAGATCCTTTTCTAACCTACCTTATTCTTCTGGACGTTTTTCATTTTAGTTAAAAACTGTGTGCTTAACGGTACTTTTTTGTTTTCAAACTAGAACTGTGGCTCACACTTCTGCTTCCAAGAATAAAATACATGTGTTGCTTATATACAAATTTATATTTAATGGGTTTAAATTGTCCAATATCCTGTAGAACATCCACTATGTTTTTTAGTTCTTAAGTGGTCTTCTTTAAATTAGGTATGTGCTAAAGGTAAAAACCATCTATGATTACAGTGTATATTCCTGGTTTGCCCACGAGAATCCTATTGTAGTCCTGCTGTCTCAGTATAGTTATTAAGCCGTCCTTTTACTTTTAAAAATGTCTCTGTTTAGATAATAAATTATATGGTCATCCTAGTTATAAGCTATACCTAGAATTTTATTTTATATTAAAATTTTTTATTTTATATTGGAGTATAGTTGATTTACAATGTGGTGTCAGTTTCAGGTGTACAGCAAAGTGATTCAGTTATATATATACATATATCTATTTTTTTTCAGATTCTTTTCCCATATAGGTTATTACAAAGTATTGAGTAGAGTTCCCTGTGCTATATAGGAGGTCCTTGTTGATTATTTTATACATAGTAGTGTGTATATGTTACTCCCAAACTCCTAATTTATCCCTCCCCACCCTGCCCTCCACATTTCTCCTTTGGTAACCATAAACTTGTTTTCTAAGTCTGAGTCTGTTTCTGTTTTGTAAATAAGTTCATTTGTATCATTTATTTAGATTCCACATATAAGTGATATCAAATGATATTTCTCTTTCTCTGTCTAACTTACTTCACTTACTATGATAATCACTAGGTCCATCCATGTTGCTGCAAATGGCATCATTTCATTCTTTTTTAATGGCAGAGTAATATTCCATTGTATATTTGTACCACATCTTCTTTATCCATTCATCAGTTGATGGACGTTTAGATTGCTCCCATGTATTGGGTATTAAAAATAGTGCTTCAGTGAATATTGGGGTGCATGCATCTTTTTGAATTGTGGTTTTCTCTGGATATATGCCTAGGAGTGGGATCATTGGATCATATGGTAGCTTTATTTTTACTTTTTTAAGGAAACTCCAGACTATTTTCCATAGTGGCTGAACCAATTTACATTCCCACCAACAACAGTGTAGGAGTGTTCCCTTTTCTCCACAGCCTCTCCAGCATTTATTTTTTGTAGACTTTTTGATGATGGTCATTCTGACTGGTGTGAGGTGATACCTCATTGTAGTTTTGATTGGCATTTCTCTAATAATTAGTGATGTCGTGCATCTTTTCGTGTGCTTTTTGGCCATCTGTATGTCTTCTTTGGAGAAACGTCTATTTAGATCCTCTGCACATTTTTTGATAGAGTTGTTGTTGTTGTTGTTGTTTTTTTGATCTTGAGCTGCATGAACTGTTTGTGAATTTTGGAGACTAATCTCTTGTCATTTGCAAATATTTTCTCCCATTCTGTTGTCTTTCCATTTTGTTTATGATTTCCTTTGCAATGCAAAAGGTTTTAACTTTAATTAGGTCCCATTTGTTTATTTTTGTTTTTATTTTCATTACTCTAGGAGGTGGATCCAAAAAGATATTGCTGTGACTTATGTCAGAGAGTGTTCTGCCTGTGTTTTCCTCTAAGAGTTATAGTATCTGGTCTTACATTTAGATCTTTAATCCATTTTTAGTGTATTTTTGTGTATGATGTTAGAAAATGTTCTAATTCCATCCTTTTACATGTAGCTGTCCAGTTTCCCGGCACCATTTATCAAAGAGATGGTCTTTTCTCCATTGTATGTTCTTGCTTCCTTTGTCATAGATTAATTGACCATAGGTGTGTGGATTTATTTCTCAGCTTTCTATCCTATTCCAATAATCTATAAATCTTTATGCCAGTACCTGTACTCTTTCTGTATACTCTTCCATTCTGGAACTGGGTCTATGGGGGTAGAGGTACTATATAACTAGAGAAGCATCACCGGTCTCTTTGTGACTGTAGGATTCTGTGACAAGTCAGGGCTTATCAGGAGCCCAACCACAGAAGGGAGTTCAAAATCTTAACCCCCAGATAGAACTCTTATAGCAAGGCATTCCATAAAATAGCAATATAATTTCCAAATCCATCGATGTGCACTTTATATTAGGAATAAACCAATACCCAGAGTATTTTGATGCTATTTAGAAACTATTTAAAGATCTTTTTGAGAAGATGACTTGGTTAATAAAAACGAGGGCAGGGGGGAAAATGATAAACTATTTCAAAGTAAACATAGTATGATTTAAAAGATTAATTATGAATTTTTATGAATGATAATATCCATGTGAGTTAAGCTCATTCTTTGAGAGAAAATATGCTTTTGAGTAAGCCTTAAACACCTCAAAATTCATTTTGCAGGTAATTTTTTCCCCACAGATAAATCAGTATCATTTTCCATATTAATTGGCATTGTATTTCTTCTTTGTTTTGACTGCCAGAGATTAAAATGAAGGTTTCTAATGTATCAAATGGTATATGTGTTGGAGAAGAACCCTCAGACATTTACTTTTCCGGGAGACTCATTTCTCCCTTTTCTAATATACTACAAAAGTCAATTGTTGGTGTGTTAAAAATTAGTCTCACACGTCTATTTTTATATTCACATGCGTAATAATTTCTGTGGATTTTGATTGTGACATTTTGAACCTTTTTACTACAAATACGTGAAAATATCTTTGTTTTCAAAGTAATCCCAGTTCTAGGAAAATGATATTGAGAGAGGCAGTATTTAAATTGTTATATTTGTTCTGCTTTACTGTCTAAAACTTTAATATGGGGAATGTGATGCAGGAAGAAACAAAACAAAAGGAAAATTCACTCCACTCTAAATTTCAGAGCAGTTTCAATAGGTATTTAATCATAGAAGCAGAAGTACCAAGCTGTAAATGAAGATTGCTCTATCTTTTACCAGCTCTTTACTCTCTTTCCCTCTCTGTTTCTTAAAAAAATATTTGAATAGGGGACAAGATCAGGCAAAGGAACACTTATTACTAGCAATCATTTTGGCCCCAAACCCCATGCAATCTCTTGGTCAGCAGGTAGGAATACATAGAGAACCAAATTTGTTTAGATTTTCAGCCATATTACTTGGAGCACCCTCTTTTAAATTCCTGTGTCAGGTTTTATGGCTTTGGTGGTAAAGAATGTCCAGTCTAGACTAAATGAGGTAAAAAGAAGAATTTTCTTTTCTATCTAGAAAAGAGCTTGACTAGATCACCCGTGGTCCACTCAGTTTGAGAAAAAGGCTGCAGGCCCAGCTTACCTTGTCAGTCACAGGAGAAAGAAGGATAAGGAAGCTGGAGGAAGGGAAGATGGAGGAATCCAGGCCTCTCACCACTCACTGTTCCTCAGTTCAAAGGGCTAAGCATTCTTCTGTCTTTTCTTATCCCTTAAGACCCATGAAAGGAAATGTACAGTAAGAGCCAGAGAATGGGAGCTTTGCCACAGTATGGCTTCCTGGGCTCCCACTCAATCCCATTCTCTGATTCATCCCAATAAATAGCTGCTATTTTGATTGCTCAAGAAGCAACAGTCTTCTTTTCTAGGGGTGGAGTGAGGAAGGAGACAAGTTTTGAACTGGCTGCCCTAAAGCCAACAGTTTACGTTCGGTTTTCTGAGGCTTGAGTGTCATACCATCAATTATCCACTGCTGCGATTATATCATAGGCTTTTTTGTTTTGAGATAAATCATAGTTCTAGAAATATTTATTCATATGTAAGATATTGGTTCTGTTAATCATCTAAAACTTTATTCCAGTGGGTTTGATCATGAAAAAGATAACTGAACACCAGTTCTTGGAAATCCTAGCATGCTTTACATTTGGGGCATCCATGAGCCTGTCTTACCCACCTACAGAGGCAGCCTGGGAGAGCATCTAGACAGATTTCACAACTCATAGTTTGGTGTCCTAACACAAGTTCATGACCCTTTCTCTAGGGTAGCAGATGTTAGGGCTCATCAGTAGCCTGAAAAATAACCTGGATTTATTTTAGGCAAGACATTTTTATATTTGTGTTAATTTATATGGCTGCCTATTAGTTTATGGGATATTCAGTTATTGTTCTCAACCAGTGCATGGTTTCCTAGGTCTTATGTGGTGTTGGGAATTCATTTTAGCTTAAATGTGCTTTAAAGTTGCATTTAATAAAATGTATAGGTCTTTGGTGATGAGAGGAAAGAGGGATGATAGAATAAAATGAATAGGTCTAGAGAAAGTAACTTAACTTTTTTTTTTTAATATCAGAACTTCTGCACAGCAGTGTGATATAATCAAATAATTATACGCATTGAACCTTTTATTTCTCTAAACGTCACTCAAGCCGAAGCCATGAAACTGATGACAAAGTGGTATTTTATCTGTTCCTGTGTGTCAGCTGGGCTTGCCGTAACTGCATCCCAGTGATTTCACCTTCTTTTTTTAACTCTCCATAAAGAAAACTTCAGGGTTTTTTTTTTTTTTTCTTAATCCAAACTAAATTCACACAATGTACCATGGCATGCTTCTTCAAATACCTAGCTCTCAAGTACTTTCCAGTTAATAGGAATTAATGAGGTTTTGTGTTTTTCTTTTTAAAGACATGTCGTTGAATCCACAGCTCCTCATTTCTGTTGCTGTTTATGCCACCTCTTGGAGATTTTAGTATTAGGGGTTTTGTCTGTTTGTTTGTTTGTTTTGGTCAGCTCTGCGTGAAGTCAGTTATAAAAATGAAACTGTTCCTTTTAAATGATGTAATCCCATAGGATTAGAGTGAGCATAGTGCTTACTAAATCGAATAAATATTCTACTGCCAGTATTAAATAGGATGATTTTTTAAAGTGCTTTATAATGGTGAAACATAAGCCATGTAATACTAAGATTAAGAAGTAGTTGCAGAGAAAGGCATACTGGAGGGATAATCTTAGGAGTTAAGTATTACTTTGTTCAGAAGAACAGAATAAATGATCACTCTTCTATTACAAAAATATTTCAGCATCTTACATTATCTGCTCAATCAAATCAATTAAATTCTTCTTATTAAGGAAATACTTCTAGGGAATCTGTGATTTACTATCCAAATTTGGGGAGATTTTCTCTTTTGATAGTTGAACAGATGTTATCCATGACTTTATTTTCTTTGGTTTCTAGTGTTACTTTTATTCCTTTTTGAATTGCATGTCTTCTTGTTGTTTTCTTCTGAAATATATACTTTAGTGAATTTTAAAGGAAGAATGCATAGGAAATCATATTTCTGAGTCTTTTCATGTTTGACAAAGTCCTTACTTCCCTATTTTGCCTTCACACCTACTGATATTTTGGCTGGGTATAGAATTATATGTCAGTAATTAGCTTTTTCCTCAGAGCTTTGATAGGTTCCATCACTGTGTTTAGAAACCAGAATGGCAAATAAGATCATTGACATTAAACCTGATTTGTGTTCTTGGAGGTAACCATATTTCCTCTTTCTTTGGAATATTTTAGGCCATCCTCTCTAACCTATGTATTCTGAAATACTACATTTTAGTTGGTAATCTCTTTTTCATTCATCTAACTTGATCTTTTCTATCTGAAGATAAGGATCTTTGGCTTTGGAAATTTTTTATCTATGAATTATATGATTATTTTTTTCATCTTTTCAGAACATTTTTTCAGAATGCATAATAAATGGATATCTGTAAACCTCTTAAATTTGTCCTCATTATCTATTACACTTTTATTTTCCATCTCTGTTTCTCTCTCTCCCAACATTGTCTGTTCTGGCTGTTAGGTTTGTCTTTTTCTTTAAATAGTATCTTTTTATATACATTTTACTAATTTAAAAATAAAATACAATGACTAAACAATGACATGAAACATAAATCTCTCTTTTCTTTTTGTCTAACACTCAAATACATCTTTTTTTAAACCAAAATGGGAGCTTACTATGGTAAATAAATTTCTCTGCTTTGTGTTTCCCCCCCCCCACTTAATATATGTTGGACATAATTCCATTATAGCCTATATAAACAGATCCATTACTTATTATACCATTGAATTTAATATAATTTGCTTTTCAGTTTTGATGGTAATTTACATAGATGTTAGCCTTGGCTTCCATAAACAGTAGTACAGTTTGTCAGTGAGTATCTTTGTATATATAACCTATATATTTGTAAAATAAAATCCAGAAATAGAAATACTGTGTGAAAAGATACTTGCATTTTAGTATCTTGTTATATATTTGCTTAATATTTTTTCAAGTAGTTCTCCAGAGAGGATTCACAAATTTATATTACTATGAACAATGAATGCCTGTTCCCAATGTGTTGCCAATGCTTGGTATTAATTTAATTTTTGATATATGCTGTTCACATTGCTAAAAAAAAATGACCTTTTCTTTGACTTACATTTTTTCAGTGTAAATTTGAACTTTTTCAAATACTTCAATGCTATTCATGGTTTTGTTTTTCCTTCATGTGAAATAACTTTTATGTCATCTGCCCACTGTTTCCTAAGAATTTGTCATTTTTTGTTTTAGTGATTTGGGACCTATTTATATTGAATAGAAATAATTTTGCATATCTTATGTGTTACTGTTCTTCTTCTGGTCTGTAATATGTTTTAAAATGCCGTTTATTGCCTTTTTTCCCATGTTGAACTTTCATTTTCTATGTCAAATACATCAATCTTGCCTGTTATGGCTTTTCTAAGAATACTATGAGTATAGATATTGATAAAGATATAGATATATAGATGTGTGTATATAAATATCTATTTATACAAACATAAACACACTGATAATTAGCCTTTTACAGCTAAAGCTGAAAAGCAATACACTCATTAGTTTTTATTTAAATTTAAAAGTAAGAAATACTACTTGAAAATGTTTTAATGCATTATTTATTAGAAACATAACTAGTTTGATAATAAAAGTGTTTTTAGTTTAAGGTAATTCTCCACAAATTTTGGTACCTATCATAAATTATGAATCAGTGCTTTATGTGCCTATAAATTAAGCAAGAGGCAACAAATTGGGTGTCTTTAAGTGAAGACCTCAACTCCCTTTTCTCAGGGTTATATGCCTGAGAAACTTCTAAGGCTCTGAAAAACCAAGAGCTATAAACAGCCAAGATTGATCCTCACTACATGTACCAGGTATCCTTAACTGCAGCCTGGGTCGTTCTTCTGCCTTAAGTGGTTATTCACAGAGATAAGCATAGCAAAAGTTAGTTCTAATTTCCACTGAGTGTGAACTACCTGTCAGGCATGATACTAAGAAGCTCTGGACATACATCCTCCTTTCTTAAGCTGCACAGTGGCTTGTTTTGGTGGGTACTATTGTTGACTCCATTTTACAGGTGAGGAAACCAAGGCTTTGAGGCATTATGTAATTGCTCAACATCACACATCTAGCAGGCAGCATGAAAAGAACAGATGCTAAGTTTTTCAGACTCCATAATTCTGTGCACCTAATGCTTATTTCACACTGTCTGTAATGTTTGTTACCATGGCCATAAGCCTTTACAATGGGGGATTCAAGAAGGAAGTAGTTGATTTGTCAGGTTAATTCTTTTTATCATAGTTAACTCCATATTTTTTATATCTTAAAGACTTTAAGAATAAGGAAGTTGCTACCAGTTTGTGGTCAACTAGAATGTACGATGCTTGATCATTGGGTTTTATATTTAAATTAAAGATTCAAGCTGTAGATGCAGACAGACCTAGATTCAGAGATTGTGAACTTAATCAGGCAAATTAATTAACTTCTAAATTCCATTATGTTATCTTCTAAGAAATAGGATTAATAATAGCACACACTTCAAGCAGTTCAAGAGTTGTTAAATAAATGTAGCTTTTCAAGAGCAAGGGTTTTTTGTTTTGTTCATTTTTGTACCCAATCACCTAAAACAGGGCATATAAATAGTAATTGCTCAATAAATATTTGTTGAATAAGTATAAAAAGTTCCTAATACACTGTCATTGTATTTGCCACTATTAGACAATACAAATAATAATGGTACATATTTAGAGTTCTCTTTAAATGAGAAGCGTGATTTGAGATGCCTGATGAATAAAAATGCTTTAGTGAAATTGGCATAGATGAGATTCTGTGAGAGCCATAGTACCTTATCATCCACTAGCCTTTAGCTACTTGTATGTATCTGAGAGATGTCCACCCTTTCCTTATTGGGAAAAGAAGAAAGGACAATTAACTGGTGACAAATTTTACTTGAATTTTTAATGTTGCATATTGGTATTTCACTTCTTTAAGAAGTGCTTTGAAAATGCCACAATTTACTGAAACAGGTTTTAAGGTCACGTAACTCAGAGTATATTTCAAAGAGAAAGACAATGGGAGGGAGACAATTTTCAAGAACTGTAAAGTGAGGTTGGAATGCACTTTCC
The DNA here is from genome assembly GCF_026419965.1 of Kogia breviceps. NCBI lineage: Eukaryota > Metazoa > Chordata > Mammalia > Artiodactyla > Physeteridae > Kogia > Kogia breviceps. The sequence continues at coordinate 96,250,404 of NC_081313.1, forward strand.
CATTTTAAAAGTCAGATTGGGACTTTCACAGTATTAATTCCAGAGGCAGGAGAACTAGTTTCACTGCCAGTCCACTGAGTACCCCCATCTGCCCCAGGCTGGAGGTGGTTAGGGAACTAAGAGTCAATGCTTGCATCAGGGTCCCCACCCAAGGACCCATATGGGTAAATTCAGCCACTAGAGTATAGGGTCAACTTGGGGCAAGAAACTGTATCTTGTTTATTATGATTTCTCCAAAATTTAGAAGGAAGTGATCCATAAATTTTTTTAAGTGAAGGATTGAAGTCAATGACAGCTGGCCTTTATGCAGCTGTCCTTTTTAAATCAATATTTATAAAATGTACATTTATTTTTCCTTTCAAGCGAGAAACACAAGGAGAGCATAAATATTCCAGGGCATTTTGTAGGAAATAAAATTTTTATTTATTTATTTTATAAATCAGGGAAGACCTATGGAACATGTGTTTTTGATAAACTTAATTTTCAATTGAAGTAAAGAAATTCTATAGGCATAGACACATAATAAATCATTAACACATATTGAAAATGAAAAAATTGTAGAGTCTCCGAAGACAAATGCCCTGTCATCTTGTATGATCTGCTGCAGAGCTGGAACTCTGGGATTAGTCTTTTAGGTCAACATTTTTTCTAGAATGTCCATCAAATTCGTTTCAAATAATATAAATATAGCAAATTTGTATTTTCTGTGTTATAGTGATTTGGATTTTTCTACGTGGGTATTTCTTTCATGTTATTTAACAATATGGGAATAAAACGTAGCACCTTCCACAGCCTTGGAGAATATTTCTGATATATGCATACAGGGGTCTTGAGCACGCATGTGTAACTACCTCACATGGGTGCAAGATGAATTGCATTTGGGATTTAAATCACTGTTTTGTAACCTGTCAAGATGCTTTGACAGACTGTTAAGACTGAAGCTACTGTGAAAACTGTTCTCTCATTTACTTTCCATTGCTCAATTATTTTGAGCCTTACCCAAAACACAGATTCATTACCTCCAGAGAGACGTCAGAAGATGTCAGGATGTAGATTTGTCTTTTTTATCCTTTCCTTGCAAATGAGATTCAATTGTCAAAATGACAGAAGCTTCAAGCTGGAAAGAAGCCCCCAGTAAAATGTCAGAACTTCATCACAGTATGAGTTGCAACCGGCACATTAATAAGTATTCATTCATTTGGGGCTTGACCTGAAGCCAACAATTAGACTTCTGGACAGAAATTGCATAACAGCCAATCAAACATATGGGATACATAAATTATATAGGGATATAATTTAAAAGGTATGAGACATGTTCATTACATCAGCTATTGATTTGTCCTCTTTTGAACTTCAAAGAACTTCTCTAGTGTGTAACTTTGTGACATGGAAGCCAATAAACACAAAAAAGAAGTGTTGTTTATAGTGACCTCATTATGCTCAGTGTTCAGATAATGATCTGGGTCTTGCAGAAAAGACTTTGATCTGGGAAATTGTGCTAGAAATCTTTCTGAACCAAATTTTCTTGAGGCATAAAAATCATTTTGTGCTGCTGTGTGTGTGTAGTAAAACAAGCTTCAGTTGGTTAAAGGGGCTCTTTATCTGGCTTTGTTTACTCTGGATGTAAGAGCTTTTGATTCTCATTACCAAGAGAAGTGTGTGTCCTGGGCACTGTGGCTGACTCAACACTCATGTCAGCTCAGACTATTAGTCTAAGTCAGCCATGGGAATTTCATTCCCATTGCCAGCAATAGGTTTACTTGGGGCATGTGACTGAATTCTTGCTAATGAGAAATCAGAGTTTCAAGATAAAAGAATCTGCACACTTACAAAAAAGCCCCAGGTACCTGTCCCACATCTGAACGTTGGCAGGGTAAAAATGACCCTGGGGACAACTGCAGCTTCCTTGTTACCAGTGTGAGGAAGCAGCTGACAGCATGGAATGGCTTGGAGACAGAAAGAACCTGGTCCCTTGTTACCATCACTGAGCTGCTGGATCAATGAATCCTGGAACCCACTGTACTCGTCTTTTTTTGTGTGTGTTTTTTTACAACATATAAAACATTTTCTTAATCCTTAATACAGTTGAAGGTGATGTTTCTGTTGCTTACAACCAAAAAATCCTAATTGAGGTAGATTAGCTAAATGAACCTGTATTATGAACTCTAGACTGTGATTAGAATATGGGTGTTAATTTTAGATTTTATGAGGAGATCAACAGCATTAGAAGTTGTTTCTGCAAGTAACTCTAAATGACAATTGCATGCTTTTATATCTACCACATTTATTAGAAATATTTTCAATCAGTTCATCATCCCACTAGCCCATGTGGCTAAGGGAACTATTTTGGCTTAATCTTCATACCCTGGCCATGTGCCTCAGTGGCTTGTCCCACCCACTATGCACTGGAATAGGTGCTTCTGGATTTAGAACATTGATAAAGATGATGATGATGATAGTGTAGCCCAGACTGCCTCGATTGGTTTCTAGCTAAGGGTTTGCTATTCTAAGGTCTTTCCCATCTTAAGCTCAATAACAGCTGTGATCCTGCACTTTTATCTTTCTCTTTTGAGTATGCTGTGTCCTCTGTGTCTATATTTGTGTACTATTTGGCGGCTGCATTTTCTATATGAGACCACAAGGGTCACTGGGTATTGGGACACTTGATGGTAAATTTTAATCCTATTTTGGCAAGAAAATTTACTTCCTGCTTGAAAAAAGAACTAAAAATGAATGTTACATTGTACCAAACATGAGGGCCATAATGCCTCCTGTTCTAGCCTGGGTTTCCCCAGTGACAGGGTGACAGTCAAGGGCTTGCCTCCAAAAGGTTTACTTGTGAAACAATCCCAGGGAGCAGAAGTAACAGACTGCAGACAGTGAAACAGAGGAGGGAAAAGTACTTTTTGAAAGGTGCACGATCAAGTTGCTCCCACTGTGAATGACTGGGACTTGATCTTGTTGTGACCTTCTGACATATTGAATGAGCCTCAGAATTGTCTGCTTAAGAAACCTAGGGAGGCATGTTTATCCATTAGCTCTCATGCCTCATGGGTCGAGTCACCTACATGTAAGTCTCTCACCCTTTCAGATTCCATATATGTGTACCATGAGAGTTTCCACAGGTATCTCATGAAGCAGGATACTTCAGAGGTGAGATGCTGGTAGGGTACACATAGGTGAGTTTGCTACTGCAGCAGTAATTAGAATAAAAGATGGTTTGGGAGCACCTGAGGTGGAGAATAAGAGGTGGCCAACAGACTTTCTTTTCAGTACTGTGAACTAATCTTATCTTCCTCCCACATGAGAGATAAGTAGCTCAGAGACATTTCTGTTTCATTATCTCATGCTTAATATTTCATGGGCAACACTGATTCTGGAATGCAAATAGCTAAAAGGAGGACCATGAGAAAAACTGGAGAAAGAAGCAAAATGAATCTGAAGGCAGAAATAATAAATCATACACACACATAAAACACTGGGGAAAATATACAGAATGTACGAGGGGGCACAGAATATTTCTCCAAGTTATTATGCAGAAGTAGTGGGAAGGATTTGGAGCCAAGGAAGCAAGGTATTATTGAGCAGTTTGGCTAATTCGGGAGGTTGAATATTCTGTGGAGATATGATTATGTACCACCTCTCTGAGAGTACATCACATAGAGACTGTAGTTGATACTTGGTTAAGGAGATTCATGGGGTTGTTAGAACATCCAGAAAAGTAGATCTGAGTAGAAAAAAACATATCACTTTTTATGTGTGGCTTCTACACAGAGGAATGAGAATAGATACATAAATGTATTCTACATATGGAACAGCCCAAAGGAAACAAAATTATTTAATTGGATGCCATTGTCTACCAGAATTCTAGAATCCTTTTAGTGGGGTGTGTGTGTGTAAGTAACATTCACATATGTGAATGCTTGTGTGATACTTGTCTCTGGTCATCAATGATATAAAGTTACACCAAACTAACTGCAGTTCACATTGTATCAGATATTTCAGACTGAAATCAATTGGTGAATCAATTGTTTAGCAAAGTATATTCCATAGGACACCAGTCTTATAATAAATCTAGTACATGATTTTTAAAAAGGGGGTCTCTGGCAAAGTACATTATAGAAAATATTCTATCTGTCAGAGTCACAATGGACACCAACATTGTAAGGGCTCTGAAAAATCTTGAAGGACTAAAACCAAGTACATTTTTGTTAAATAATGGTGACCCACATTTATTCTTGAGTGTAAGAAAATTTTGGAAATGCTGCAGGTAGAATGTTTCAGATTTCAGCAAGCCTTTTGACAAAGTCTTTCATGGTACTCATACATGTGATGCTGATATATGGGTTGGGCTTTAGCAAAATTAGGTCAGCTTGTGGCTGGTAGAATTACTTTTCTCAGAGTATTGACTAATGGGTTACTGCCAACACACAAAAAGAGTACCCTGATGGCATGCCGCAGAGCTCTGTCCTTGGCCCTGCTGTGGTTTAACTTGTTTATAAGTAACTCCAATAATGATGTGAAAGGCATATTTTTCAAACTTTTAGAAAGAATAATGTTGGGTGGAAGAGTCATTACCCTATCACACTCTGAGGCTATGTAGCATTATGGAAAAAGTGTTTTTGAATCAGGTGAACCTGGATTCAATCTCTAGCCTTGCTCTTCTCTGTGGTCATCTTCAAATTACCTAGTCTTGTAGAGTCTCTGTTTTCTAACAAATAAATAAATATGGAGGTAACTACATTAAAGATAGTAAATGAAAGGTAAAAAGTAAGACCTTTTACTCGTTTGCTGGATATGGGAAATTCTATGTTACTACCGAGAGTGGAATTAAGAGATTATAATCAAATGTCAGAAGTATATTTTAAAGTTTATACATGTAAGATTCATTTTTAAAATCAATTATATAGGTGCATAAGAAAAACCTGAATTTACCTGAATTGTATTTCTTAAGCTCGTCCCTGGGAGAGAAACTGACTGCAAGCTCCATATGAGGCAGAAATATACATGCAGCTTCTCAGCGTTAATGCAATCTGGGCAGCGATTGTAAAAATAAAATGTCAAGACCAAGGTAAATGGTCACTCTAGTATACTGTGCTCTGGCTGCTACAGTATCTGGATTATTCTGTCTGGCTGAAGGACAACATTAACAAGGTCTAGCATGTCCATGAAAGGGTGACCTGGATGGAAAACGTCAAAACATGTTTTATTAAGATAGTGATGAAGAATGCCAAGGAGGTATTCAAGTGGAGTCATGCCGGGAGATATTTGAAGGATGACATTCTGAAATGGGGATTCTGTGCTCTTGTTCTTGGGGTTCCAAGGGCATGAAGGTGGGTAGAAAGATTTGGAAACAAATCTGGCTCAATATAAGGAATGAATATTCTCGTTTTTAGAAATTACAAAAAAAAAAGAAAGAAAATGCAATCTTTCTCACAAAGGAGTGGGTTCACCATCAATGCAAGTCCAGGGGTATCTATCCAGAGTCCTGCTTCTGAAAGGAGAAACACAAAGATTACTGCCAAAGCATTTCCAACACAAAAATTCTCAGACCCAAGAAGGTAAATGAGATGTGGGAGAAAGATCAAGAAGGGAAAAGAAAAAAATGTCTGTAACTGTCCAACACACTCGGTTGAAAGGAGCAAGGCTTTGTCTTTGCTGTTGTTTTATTTTTACTCTTTTTCTCTCCTCCTTCCTTTTTATATCTTTGTTGTGTGTCTCACATCCTGTGGTCAGTCATTTCTATACTAAGCATTTTGCTTATTACACTCGTTTTGTGCTATAGGAAATAAAAGCAGTCCCGATTTTACACGGCCGACAAAGTTTTATGGATTGCCTGTTACTGTGTGAAGTGCTCTGTAAATACTTACCCAACTATTCAGTTCTCAAAACTCCTGTGCAGACTTTATACCTGGGCACATAGATAGTGCTGACTTCCCTGCTGTGAACAAAAAGGCGAACACTTTGGCCCATGACTCTGCTTCATTGAAACAGGCACACAGAGAACAATTGTTGATTAGTTTTTAGAAAAAATAGCTGTGTCTGGATTTTAATTATTCGTATTATGGAAATAGTATGTGGGTCATTATAGATAAGGAACAAAATATACAGTTCATATTTTTCACACTTCTAAGACATTGTCTTAACAGAAATATACAAATACAAAAAGACACATATACATAATATCTTTGTAGCATTGTTTTTAATAGGAAAAAAATTGCAAGAACTCAGATGCCTAACACAGGAGTATATTCAGATTGTAATCATAATAATAATGGTTGTTAATATTTATGTAACCTTTTTTGTATCACACTCTACCAATATTTTACAGGCATTATTTTATATATGTATTGGTATGTAAATAATTGAATTATTTTTCTTATGGATCAGTTCTGAGAGTATTTCTTAATAATTATGATTTAAGTTTTAACATGTATCTGTTGGTTGATCTGATTGATCTGAATTCTACCTCCTTATTTTATGTTACATATTTTATTTTTTAAAGCTTCATTGATTTGGTGTTGTATCTTTATCACAGACAGACTTTTTATATTGTGTTTATACATGATTATTTGCATAATTTTGAAAGTTGATTATATGATTTAGGTATTCTGGAGATTATCTACATTTAAAAAAATATTCAGACTTCTCTTTATTAATTTACCCACTTTAAATAGTTTCCTTTGACTTTGATATCGGAAGATGACAAAAGTAGTGTATTTTAACTTTGTCACTTTTGACTTCTCTCCTAGTTTCATTCATTTCCTCATTTTTATTAGTTTTATAGATCTTCCTTACTCTGACACTTACTTCCACTCCCTGTTTCTATTTTTTTAGTGTCTTTTCAAATTTTTTACACATATCTTGTTGGATTCTTTAACTGAAGTATAATTTACATGCATATTACTTCAATTTCAGTTGTGCAACATAGTGATTCAATATTTTTTAGATTATACTCCATTTAAAGTTATTATAAAATACTGGCTACATGCCCTATGCTATACAATGTATCTTTGTAGCTTATTTATTTTATACATTTTAGTTTGGACTTCTTGTGCTTCTACCCCTATTGTGCTCTGCCCCTTCCCTCTCCCTACTGGTAACCACTAGTTTGTTCTCTGTACCTGGGAGTCTGTTTCTATTTTGTTATTAATTTATTTTTTAGATTCCATATATCAGTGATAGCATAGAGTATTTGTCTCTCTCTTTCTGACTTATTTCAGTGAGCATAATGATCTCTACGTTTACGCATGTTGCTGCAAATGGCAGAATTTCATTCTTTTTTATGGCTGAGTAATATTCCACCATGTGTATGTATGTGTGTGTGTGTGTGTGTGTGTGTGTGTGTGTGTGTGTGTGTGTTTATGATGTCTCCTTTATCCATTCGTTGATGGACACTTAGGTCACTTCTGTATCTTGGCTATTGTAATAATGCTGCTATGAATATTGGGGTGCTTGTATCGTTTTGAATTAGTGTTTTCATTTTCTTCAGATATATACCCTGGAGTGGAATTGTTGGATCATATGGTAGTTTTAGTTTTTTGAGGAAACTCCATATAGTTTTCCGTTGTAGCTGCACCAATTTACATTCTCACCAGAGGTACACAATGGTTCCTTTTTCTCCATATCCTCACCAATATTTGTCATTTGTGTTCTTTTTGATGATCACCATGCTGAAAAGTGTGAGGTGATATCTCATTGTGGTTTTGACTTACATTTCTCTGATGATTAGCAGTGTTGAGCATCTTTTCAAGTGTCTGTTGGCCATCTGTATGTCTCCTTTGGAAAATGTCTGTTCATGTCATTTGCCCATTTTAAAAATCAGGTTCAGAAGGCTGTAGTATATTTTAGCTGTTGTCAGTGACTAAGTGGGGTCACTTGTACTGGTAAGGGTATGTCATTAGAGCTTATAGTAAGTGTTAGTGCTTGGAAGCATAGGAAGGAAAGAACCAATGATTAGAGTATCTGCTATGTATAAACATATATATATATATATATATATATGTTGTATGTATCTTATCTCATAAAAACCTCATTTAGTTCACAGAAAACCTATGCAAAGCAAGTTTTATCGTTGTTATTTCACGGATAAAAAAGTCAACTCTCTGACTGTTGAATTTATGATAGTTCATATGGTTAGGGAGGATCCCACCTGGTGACTAAGCATGTAGAAGTGTGAGCCAAACCCTGAATTATGAGATTGAACAGAGTAGAATTTCAAGGCCTTAGTCAAGTAGACTAGACTGCAGACTAATTAAGAAATTCAATGTAATTCCACCCCACACCATCACAGGAACTGGACACATGTGGGGTGGAGCTGGTATAAAGCCATAGCTCAGTAGTCGTGATTGTCCAGGGCTAAGACTAGACACTGCAAGTTAATTTCCTTTGTAGATAAGGATGAGATTCCCAATGTTTTGCTTTATTTTTTCAGATCTGTGTTTGTAACTCATTGGTACTAGTTGGAGACATCAGAGATTATAAGATAGTAGGATTGTGTAAAGCTGGGAATTCCCACAGAACAGACTGCTGAAGCCAGACACAGACCATTCAGTTATTCTCTATTTTAGAAAAAAAAAAAAATTGCTGGGTAATTCTTTGCTAATGAAATTCAAGTTTTATTTTTAATGATTTCCACCAAGTATTTGCAGAGTGTCCCTTTATATAGTACTTCTAATAGTACAAGTAGTCATAAACACTGAAAGCAGAAACTCTCCCCTTCTCTGCCTCACCAAAAGCTACTCTCCAATTTGACTTCATTTCTTTTAGTTTTATCTCCACCAGAAATAGAGTAAAAATGCTCACTGGGTCCTCCACTGGCCCCTCCCAACATCCTTTATTTATTGAAAAGCAAATAATTCGCTATCATATTTCTTGACTATAGTCTAAATAATTTCTATGTTTTTCTAAACCTTTAACTATAGGTTCTGTTTTCTCACCTTCCAGTAATTTTTAGATTCTCCCATAAGAGATATTTTTATTTAATTACAAGTATTTCTAACTCATCCTACTACAGTGTATGTTTTTTGATGAGATTCTACAGTATTGGAAAAAATATAAACCAAAATAAGTATGTGGAATCAAATCATAGACTTTCTGAGGTTCTGTTCAATGTGGAGGTAAAAGTCATGTCTAAGTATCAAGGCCAAGCAACTTGGGCAAAGAAAACAGCAAGATGCTGCAGTTGTCATGCATGTTTATTAGTGTAATTAATCACATTTATGAAGGCATTGCAAAGTTATAAACAGTTATAATACAGCAGTTCAGAGTGGTCCATCCCAGATACTCAATATATAACTATTTTATTACTGCAGTGGACCAACATTACAATTAACTAAAGAAGCAGGGTACATATAAGTTATTTCAAAACAAACAGAAAAAATGAGCTACAAAAGGTCAGTTTTCTGGCCTAGTTTTAAAGTGCATTCTCATAAGCCACAAATAACTGTACAGCCGTCAAAAACATTGTACATAAAACCTATAAAGACACTCTTTCTACAATACTATTTAAGGCCTAGAGAGCAAATCTTTCATGGCATGAAGCTTTTGGTTTTAGCTATGCATAATGAAGAAACTCAACTTTCAAAAGTACAAGAATGATTTCTTGCTATCCTGTCCATTGATCATTTTCCATCCCCCCTCCAGAATCAGTCTTGGTCAGTTTCACATGTCTACCCCTGCACTGGTTCTCCCATGCTCCATTTCCTTCTGGCAGCTTAAATTGTCACAGATGGATGACAGTATGTTACCTTGTATCTTGTCTCTCTGTTTTGCCCACTCACATGACTTCTCTTTTCTTTAAGAGGAAAGCTATGATGACAGATTATAAGGCCATGATATCATTGTGTAATTTAACAGCATTATTCCTAAGACACTGACATTTGTCTCCCTAGTACACTTTGAAGCGATTGCTTGCTGTTAGCCTTGACTCAACTATTTCTTCTAAGGAGTTGAGAAAATTCCAGGATTCATTACTACAAACACATTTCTTAAAAGCTTTGTGTTCAGCAAAATCCAAATTATATTTTGAAGCATTTTCTTCTTATCTTTAAAACCTTTTATTGTTTAAGAGAAACAGTCAATAGCTACTTTTCATACTTAAATTTCAAATCAATAAAATGGGGCTTCCCTGGTGGTGCAGTGGTTGAGAATCCGCCTGCTGACGCAGGGGACACGGGTTCGTGCCCCGGTCTGGGAAGATCCCACATGCCGTGGAGCAGCTGGGCTCGTGAGCCATGGCCACTGAGCCTGTGCCTCTGGAGCCTGTGCTCTGCAATGGGAGAGGCCACAACAGTGAGAGCCCTGCATACCACACACAAAAAAAACAAACAAAAAAACAATAAAATGCATGTGTTTTAAGTTATTTGATATCCTCAAATATTTAATTATATAAATACATCATTTGTCTTATATATAATTTAAAAAAATTTTCTCCAAATTTTACTTATAAGTCACTACCAGTGCTTTTTAAAACCCAAATAAATGATGAACTATCAATCCTTTTCTTGTATATGCAGGATAGTGACTTTACCTATGTGATATTTCTTCTATTTATCATAGCCTTTACCAAAAAAAATATTATTGTGTCTAAAGGGTGATTGAAACTCTAGAAATTGGTATTTCAATATTGAACTTAGTGACTTACCCTAAATGTCATATGGTCCTGGCTGTGGTGAAGGAAGATATTCAATCTTAGGAATCAGTATTCATGCTTTTGGTTTTCATAAAACATATGCTTTTTACCAATGATGAGCTTACTACTGTTAGCCACTATTCATTTGCCATGTGTGATTACCTGTCTAATGATGATTTTGAGATCTAGGTATTGTTGGCACCACCTTGACGCTTCAACTGGGAAAAAGCCTCAGGCTTTTCCTGGGTCTTGTTCAAGGAGACACAGTCTTCCTAACATATTTTTTTCCCAAGAACAGGGACCTAAAGCTTGCTTGTTCTATACAAGGCTTTTATCTAGTGTACGTATATGTCTCCTGGCTCAATGTCTCCTTGCTGTTCTCTGCTGAGAGGAAGCATGGAGTGAGAGGTAGAGCTGTGCTTTAGGCAGGCTGATAAGACAGACATGTAAGGTAAACAGTTGTACAAGGGCCTATGTACTCAGTCCTAGCCTTGGATACCTAACACATTCCAGCACAGATGTTTTATGATGGATAGGCACCTCACTTTAGTCCTAAAGAGGTGATGGGGGTAGTACAGGGTTGAATGAAGAGGAGGTGCCTGGCTCAGTTCTCTGGTCATCAAGCCAATAGAATGGGTAACTACTTGGCCCTTTTCCCTTGCACCAATAGCTGCCTTGTTCCTAGACCCTTACCAATAGTTGAAACCAGAGGCAGCCATGTCTGTAGGTACCACATTTAGGGAATAAAAATATTTCTTAGCTCTCTGGTAATGGAACTTCCTTTTTAACATGTGAGCATACGTTTTAACTCAGTCCACCATATGTACTTTCATAATGCAGTTGGCGCTTGGCTTTTGCCACCTTGATATTCTACAGCCAACTTTTAAATTTCATAAAGGCCAGATCTGTGTTTTATACAGTTTATACAGCCCCAAGGTTATCTGTCTTGTTTCTTCATCTTTTGCTGTGGGATAATGGGTTTTTTGCTTTGTAAAAAAAATCCAAACCATAAATAGTTATTTGTTTTTGCTTGTATATGTATTTAACTTACAGTCTTTCAATCTGGAGTGTTTCTTTTTTTTTCCCCTTCATTTAGAAGACATTTCTTCCTACACTATTCTCTCCTTAAGACCAGCTGACTTAATAAATTTAGAGGTAAGAAAAACTGTGCAGTGCTATAACCCCTTTGCTTTCTAAATGCAATAATGGATCCCAGCATTGAGTTCTTTAAAGTGATTGCTTTCCCTGTGTATTTTGAGGGCAACAAGGCAGGGAGTTTTTAAGTGCTTTTGGACAGGAAGAGCCATTCCCTTCTTGGATCCAAGCTGAAATCATTACCTCAAGCCATGAAACTTTCAACCATAATATTATAATACTATAATACTCTTAAATATTTTCATGGCAACCATAGCCCAGTATAACCCACCCTCCATAGCAACCCTGAAAGGTGTTATCACTCTTGTGTGTCACAGAGTAGGAACAGTTAAGCAACCTTTCCAAGGTTAGTCAGCAGGTAAGAATTTCTGTGTTTGAGCTCAGAGCCTTTTCCTATAAACTGTTAGCTGATTTTGGTAATGGCAGTATTATGGTTTTGTATATGGAATATGATACTTTCACTTGTAAGAAGTGGAAAAGACAAGATCAAAGAGTTATTTAAAGTGCAGTTATTAGCAAATTAAGTCTCTTTTCTGTAATATAATAGTTATGTAAAAATAAACCAGCCACCCAGGGACAAGACATCTGCTCCTTAATCAGGTGTGTTCTTGTTTAAATGAGAGAAATCAGTGCAGAGGTTAACATAAGGGGGAAAAACAAACTTTGTTAAAGATGCTAATCTCTAACAGAAATGGGAAGATAAATTCTGGCTAAGTTACATAAATTTTATTGCTTCATTCTCAGTAAAATTCAGGGAGAAATAAGGCAGATTCTTTCATAAAACTGTAAAGACAACCATCTTTCCATTCTGAAAGGCTTCTTTTAACATTTCAAATTTCTACAGACGTCTCTTATCTGAGTAAGGCTGTTCCATTTTGTTTTTTCCAAGTTTATATATTTTCTTATTGCTTTCTATATTAGCAGGCAAACGCATAAAGGTACTAACAACCAGGGTTCCCAACAGTCAAAAATTTCAGTTTCTCTCCCTCTCTCTTTCTCTTTCTCTCCTATGCACGTGCATATCCCTCCCTACCCAACTTCCAACATTTAGATGACTAATAAAAGTAGAGGCTGAACTAATTCAATTCCTGTTCTTTTGTGTGCGGAATTTCATTTTGACCTCCGGTTCACAGGTGCATGAAAAATGTAAATTAAGTAGGACCAGCACTGTACTGTATCTTTGTTTCTAGGTGCCTCCAAATCTGTAGGGGTATCTCAGAGGTGGTCATGGTGGTGACAGGGAGGTTTGAGGGTTGTATCCATACATAAAACATTTTTTTTAAACATCTTTATTGGAGTATAATTGCTTTCCAATGGTGTGTTAGTTTCTGCTGTATAACAAAGTGAATCAGCTATACATGTACATATATCCCCATATCCCCTCCCCCTTGCGTCTCCCTCCCACCCTCCCTATCCCACACCTCTAGGTGGTCACAAAGCACCAAACTGATTTCCCTTTGCTATGCGGCTGCTTCCTACTAGCTATCTGTTTTACATTTGATAGTGTATATATGACCATGCCACTCTCTCACTTCGTCCCAGCTTACCCTTCCCCCTCCCCACACCCCGTGTCCTCAAGTCCATTCTGTACATCTGCATCTTTATTCCTGTCCTGCCCTTAGGTTCTTCAGAACCTTTTTTTTTTTTAGATTCCATATATATGTGTTCGCATACAGT